>NW_028188340.1:0-396509 GCF_964204655.1 Triturus cristatus
GAGTGTAGGCAGTCACAGAGAATACACACGGTGGTGGTCTGAAAAAAAAACAGCTTGGACATGTGCATTTAAATAAATTTAAAAAAAAAGGTTTCAGAATGTGTCAGTCTGTAAAAGTGATTTCAAAGTGTAAAAAGAGATTTTCACTTGGCCCGAAAAAAAAAGAGCAGTAAGTGTGCTTTCAAATTGGCAAAGAAATTTCGTTTTGGCACTAATGTGAAAACATGACTCTGTGTGCATAGAAGAATTATAGGCAGAAATGTATTGCGTCTTGCTCTGGTGATTTCACAGTTGCAGTAGATGGAAAAGTGGGAGCGAATTTTTGGGGGAAGAAGCAGAGGTTTAGCACACACCCATGTGCTTGCCATGTATAGTCATGCACAGTAATTAGAAGCGAGTGGGGTTTTCAGGTTTAAGTCTGTAATGCAAATACATTCAGCATCACTAAGGCTGGTTGCCCCTGCTGGAGTGTAGGCAGTCACAGAGAATACACACGGTGGTGGTCTGAAAAAAAAACAGCTTGGACATGTGCATTTAAATAAATTTAAAAAAAAGGTTTCAGAATGTGTCAGTCTGTAAAAGTGATTTCAAAGTGTAAAAAGAGATTTTCACTTGGCCCGAAAAAAAAAGAGCAGTAAGTGTGCTTTCAAATTGGCAAAGAAATTTCGTTTTGGCACTAATGTGAAAACATGACTCTGTGTGCATAGAAGAATTATAGGCAGAAATGTATTGCGTCTTGCTCTGGTGATTTCACAGTTGCAGTAGATGGAAAAGAGGAGCGAATTTTTGGGGGAAGAAGCAGAGGTTTAGCACACACCCATGTGCTTGCCATGTATAGTCATGCACAGTAATTAGAAGCGAGTGGGGTTTTCAGGTTTAAGTCTGTAATGCAAATACATTCAGCATCACTAAGGCTGGTTGCCCCTGCTGGAGTGTAGGCAGTCACAGAGAATACACACGGTGGTGGTCTGAAAAAAAAACAGCTTGGACATGTGCATTTAAATAAATTTAAAAAAAAGGTTTCAGAATGTGTCAGTCTGTAAAAGTGATTTCAAAGTGTAAAAAGAGATTTTCACTTGGCCCGAAAAAAAAAGAGCAGTAAGTGTGCTTTCAAATTGGCAAAGAAATTTCGTTTTGGCACTAATGTGAAAACATGACTCTGTGTGCATAGAAGAATTATAGGCAGAAATGTATTGCGTCTTGCTCTGGTGATTTCACAGTTGCAGTAGATGGAAAAGAGGAGCGAATTTTTGGGGGAAGAAGCAGAGGTTTAGCACACACCCATGTGCTTGCCATGTATAGTCATGCACAGTAATTAGAAGCGAGTGGGGTTTTCAGGTTTAAGTCTGTAATGCAAATACATTCAGCATCACTAAGGCTGGTTGCCCCTGCTGGAGTGTAGGCAGTCACAGAGAATACACACGGTGGTGGTCTGAAAAAAAAACAGCTTGGACATGTGCATTTAAATAAATTTAAAAAAAAAGGTTTCAGAATGTGTCAGTCTGTAAAAGTGATTTCAAATTGAAAAAAGAGATATACACTTGCCCCCGAAAAAAAAAGAGCAGTAAGTGTGCTTTCAAATTGGCAAAGAAATTTCGTTTTGGGACTAATGTGAAAACATGACTCTGTGTGCATAGAAGAATTATAGGCAGAAATGTATTGCGTCTTGCTCTGGTGATTTCACAGTTGCAGTAGATGGAAAAGAGGAGCGAATTTTTGGGGGAAGAAGCAGAGGTTTAGCACACACCCATGTGCTTGCCATGTATAGTCATGCACAGTAATTAGAAGCGAGTGGGGTTTTCAGGTTTAAGTCTGTAATGCAAATACATTCAGCATCACTAAGGCTGTTTGCCCCTGCTGGAGTGTAGGCAGTCACAGAGAATGCACACGGTGGTGGTCTGAAAAAAAAACTGCTTGGACATGTGCATTTAAATAAATTAAAAAAAAAGGTTTCAGAATGTGTCAGTCTGTAAAAGTGATTTCAAAGTGTAAAAAGAGATTTTCACTTGGCCCCGAAAAAAAAAGAGCAGTAAGTGTGCTTTCAAATTGGCAAAGAAATTTCGTTTTGGCACTAATGTGAAAACATGACTCTGTGTGCATAGAAGAATTATAGGCAGAAATGTATTGCGTCTTGCTCTGGTGATTTCACAGTTGCAGTAGATGGAAAAGAGGAGCGAATTTTTGGGGGAAGAAGCAGAGGTTTAGCACACACCCATGTGCTTGCCATGTATAGTCATGCACAGTAATTAGAAGCGAGTGGGGTTTTCAGGTTTAAGTCTGTAATGCAAATACATTCAGCATCACTAAGGCTGGTTGCCCCTGCTGGAGTGTAGGCAGTCACAGAGAATGCACACGGTGGTGGTCTGAAAAAAAAACTGCTTGGACATGTGCATTTAAATAAATTAAAAAAAAAGGTTTCAGAATGTGTCAGTCTGTAAAAGTGATTTCAAATTGAAAAAAGAGATATACACTTGCCCCCGAAAAAAAAAGAGCAGTAAGTGTGCTTTCAAATTGGCAAAGAAATTTCGTTTTGGCACTAATGTGAAAACATGACTCTGTGTGCATAGAAGAATTATAGGCAGAAATGTATTGCGTCTTGCTCTGGTGATTTCACAGTTGCAGTAGATGGAAAAGAGGAGCGAATTTTTGGGGGAAGAAGCAGAGGTTTAGCACACACCCATGTGCTTGCCATGTATAGTCATGCACAGTAATTAGAAGCGAGTGGGGTTTTCAGGTTTAAGTCTGTAATGCAAATACATTCAGCATCACTAAGGCTGGTTGCCCCTGCTGGAGTGTAGGCAGTCACAGAGAATACACACGGTGGTGGTCTGAAAAAAAAACAGCTTGGACATGTGCATTTAAATAAATTTAAAAAAAAAGGTTTCAGAATGTGTCAGTCTGTAAAAGTGATTTCAAAGTGTAAAAAGAGATTTTCACTTGGCCCGAAAAAAAAAGAGCAGTAAGTGTGCTTTCAAATTGGCAAAGAAATTTCGTTTTGGCACTAATGTGAAAACATGACTCTGTGTGCATAGAAGAATTATAGGCAGAAATGTATTGCGTCTTGCTCTGGTGATTTCACAGTTGCAGTAGATGGAAAAGAGGAGCGAATTTTTGGGGGAAGAAGCAGAGGTTTAGCACACACCCATGTGCTTGCCATGTATAGTCATGCACAGTAATTAGAAGCGAGTGGGGTTTTCAGGTTTAAGTCTGTAATGCAAATACATTCAGCATCACTAAGGCTGGTTGCCCCTGCTGGAGTGTAGGCAGTCACAGAGAATACACACGGTGGTGGTCTGAAAAAAAAACAGCTTGGTTTCATAATGTGACAGTTTGTTATACAGATTTTCACTTGCCCAAAAAAAAAGAGGAGTTTGTGTGCATTCAAATTGGCAAAGAAATTTCGTTTTGTGACTATTGTGAAAAGAAATGTAGTAATATATTTAAATTCAATAAAGAATTTTTTTTTTAGTTTTTTTGCAGGTATTGCTGAAGAACAGTGAACAAAATTTAAGATGCCTACAAAATCTCGAGTTCAAAAAACGCTAAAAAAAAAACTATATTTGAGGACAACTGGAGGACCAAAGTTAGTAGAAGATGCTGATGTTGGGAAAAAGAAAAAATCTTCTGGTAAGCAAAAAAGACAATTCCTAAACAAAATATTGAAAACAAACAAAAATGTACAAAATGTCTGTTCTCGGAAAAATGTAACAAAACCTACAGAACAGCAAAAAATTGAGGATTTAGTTAATGCAAATATACCTTCTGCAATTGAAAAGTTTAACATAAACAGAAAAACAGCATTTAAAGAGATACGTAGAAAAATGTTTCAGAGAAGAGTTATGTCCAATTTGATAAAGGATATAAAGAAATATAAGCAAAAGGCTAAATATTATAAGAGAAAAAAAGAAATTGAAGCCATTGCAGCAAAGGCATTAGAATTAAAAAGGAAACTATTCATATTAATTTTGAATAGGATGCGTACATTAGATAAAATGGTTAATGTACTGAAATCACAAAGCAAAAGCAAAAGAGTAGTGAACAGAACAAATTTTTGTAAAGTGTTTTTAGGAAAGTGGATGCATAGCTCAAGTAGTGAACCTTTTTTTAATGAAGAGAGCTATTTTCAAAGTAATAGTTTGCTGCATGCAGTTGACACCAGAGGTCGTTCATACGAAGTAAAAAATGGTTGCATAATGGAGAAGGAGATAATGGTTCCAAGAGATGAGGTACAAGTGATGGCAGATGAGGCAATGGGGAGACGTCCTAAAGCCCCAGTGTACACTTGGAATTGTAGTAGTATTTGCACTGTGCGTCAGGAATCTATTGACAGATTTCGAGAGTTTCTAAGAGAATATAGTAAAAAAAGTGTAAAACAAAAGATTAAGGTGCTTCAAAGTCTGGATCCATGCAGAGTGAGAGAGAATACTGGTTTGCAGGGTCATTCTCTTGCTTGTCTATCTAGAAAAGTGTGCAATAGTGTTTTCCATCATTTTAGGATGCTGGCTGTTCATCATACTGAAATGAGAAAGTTTGTGAGACGGTTGTATTTTGCCAAAAGTCCAGCAATAAAGTTAAATGAATTGAATAGGGCTCTGTTCCGAGGAACGGTATCAGATGTAGAGAAGGTTGTTGATGAAATTCAGTTTTGTTACTTTGGTCCTGAACAAAACAGTGCAGAGAAGGACACAGTAAATGAGGCAGAAGTGGAAGAGAATGTAGAACCTTGTGTAAGTAAGACATTTAATGATCACATAACAAAATTTGCAATAGTCTCTAATGAAAGACCAAATGTTACTTGTATTTGTTGCCGCAGAACTCATTATAGAAAACAAACTAGGAATGTTGATCTCTACAGAAAGAGTGAAAATGAAGATAATTATAAGTGGATGGATTTTGCAACATATATATTTCTTGAAAATTGTTTTGAATTGGGTGAAGATCAGCGTATTTGTAAATACTGCTACAACAAGTTAGAGGAAAATAGAATGCCGACCAGAGCTGTACATAATAATTTAGAATTGGATGCTATTCCTGCTGAACTTTCTGAATTAAATACATATGAGTCTATACTCATTCAATGTGTTCATCCGTTCCAGACCATAGTACGTATGGAGCCCAAAACTGGTAAATTACCTCCTTCAGATTTAGTGAGAGGTTTAAAAGGTAGAGTGGTGTATTTGCCCTTGGATTTGAAAAAAAATATGGAAACTATTGATGCGGATACTTTGGAAACTGAACCATTAATTATTCTGGTTAATGGTGTACCTACAAAGAATAAGAAGATTTGGCAGGAGCTGGTAGATGTGCGGAAAGTACAAAGAGCAAATTTGTATTTGAAAAAAAATAACAAATGGTATGAATCAATTTATATAGTAGAAGAAGAAGAAGAAGAAGATTTACAAGGAGATACAGAAACACCAAGTGGACAAATTGAAAAAGTGGACAAGTCAAAGGAAGAAGAAATTTATGAACATTTTAGCATACATCCTCTCCATTCGAAAGAAGTTATGGGAGACAATATTGATCTCTTTCAGATGAAGAAAGCAAAAGGAAATCCCGTGAGTGTATGGGAGGAGAGCTTGGAAGCTCGATGTTTTCCCCAGCTGTTTCCTAAAGGAAAAGGAGGACGATACGATGAACGTCCGGAACAGATTCCAGCTTCTGAGTATCGGACTACAAGACTATATGCTGAAGATCCCAGATTTCGACAAAGTATCCCTTATTTGTTCCATCTTTTATTTGAAAGCGACTTGTCTGCACTGTCTTATGCAGTAAATCACATTTTAAAAAGTGGAGTACATTTACAAAATGTGTCTGCTAAGGATTTTATGGAGAAAGTGCAGCACCGAGATGATCATTTGGAAACACAACTGATCAATCTGATGGCTTGTCAGCGTGGGACAAATGAATATTGGTACCGACGCCATGGTGAACTAAAATGCATGTTACGCAATTTAGGAACACCAACATGGTTCCTTACCCTAAGCTGCGCCGAGTACGCTTGGGATGATTTACTGGATTTTCTACGAGAGGCCAATTCAAACATTGAAAACATCGAATACAAGACAGCAGGAGAACTGTGCTCATTGGATCCGGTTAATGTTTGCAGATATTTCAATCATAGATTTGAGGCTATGATGTCCTTCATCTGCAATAAAAAAAATCCACCCCTTGGAGAAGTAGTGGATTTCTTTTGGAGAAAAGAGTACCAGGCAAGAGGTGCTCCTCATATTCATATGCTGCTGTGGATCAAGGATGCCCCAAAGTTTGGAACAGATACTGATGAAGCAGTGTTATCTTACATTGAAGAATATGCAACATGTGCTATACCTAAAAGCACAGAAGAGTACAAGTTAAAGGAGCAAGTTCTACGTTTCCAAAGTCATCGGTGTGGAAAATACTGTCGACGGAAATACAAGAGCAAAGAAAAATACTACACTAAATGTCGATTTGGATTTCCTAGACCTGTTCTTACAAATGGAAGAGTCAACAGTTTTATGTCAGCTGTGAGACATACTATCACAAGAAAATCACCTAAGAATACCTACAACCTTAAAAGAAAAGAAGAATCAAAAAATATAAATGACTACAACCCAGTCATTTTATCCATGTGGAACGCTAACATGGATATACAGTATGTTGCTGACAATTCCATTGCTGTTGCTCGATATGTAACGTCTTACATTACGAAATCAGAAAAAACAGAATTGAAGGAAATGTGGGAAGAGATTTCTCACGAGAAGACTGTCAGTAAGAAGCTGTACAGTTTCAGTTTGAAGATGTTATCGCATCGAGAAATTGGATCCTACGAATGTTCAGATAGATTATCTTCTGCAAGTCTCTACTCGAAGTCAAGAAGAATAATTTGGGCAAGTTTAGGCCTTGCAGCAATGAGAAATCGGGTACTGAAATCTGTTGGAGAAATTGAATATTTGGCACAGTTCGAACCTGAAAGTACAGATATATTGAAAACAAACATGTTGGACACATATTATCCCAAGAGAAGTCATCATCTGGAGAACATGTGTCTCTATGAAGTGCTGCAGAACTACATTTATTCACGGAAAGCTGCAGAAGACATCAATAATGGAAAATATAAAGTCGTTGGTGAAGAAGGATGTTTGGTGAAGCAAACCAAAGGAAGTTTGATAAATCACCGGAAGCTGAGTTGCGACACTACCGACAAGAAAGAATTTTACTACTTGGCTCTTTTACAGTTGTTTAAACCATGGCGTTCAGAGGATGAACTACTGGGAGAATTCCAGAGCTATGAAGATTCTTTTAATGCTTGCAAAGACAGCATACAATGCAGTACATTCTCAACTTATCTGCAAATGTTAAATGAAGAAATTGAACAGGAAACTACAATTGCAGCAGAAATTGCTAGAGACAGTTCTCAGGACAGCCAAAGTTCAGGAACATACAGTCAAGATCCCCTAGGACAACCAATCGTTGAAAATGAAGCATCAATAGCCATGAATGAAGTGGAAACGGCTATGAATCAAGCTCAAGAAGAATTTATAGACTTAGAAAATTTGGAAAGACAACTGAATCAAGAGCAGCAACAAATTTATGAAGAGATCAAAAACAAAATTGAACACGGATTTCTACATGAAAAAAAAGAGTGCTCATGCACATCATTTCATCCAATCAGGATGTATGTAAGCGGACAAGCTGGCACTGGAAAAAGTTTCCTAATTAAAGTCATCAGAAGCTACCTAAAGCAAAAAACAGATTCTACTTTGTCTTGTGTGGTTACTGCTCCAACTGGGTTAGCAGCATATAACATAAAAGGAATCACCTTACATCGTTTGCTAATGTTACCAGTGGAGCATGAGAACAAAATACAATTCAACAAGCTAACTGGAGAAGCATGCTTGGAAGTTTCAAGAGTATTGAAGAAGATGCAAGTTCTCATTATTGATGAGGTGAGCATGGTATCAAACTTAATGCTTGCCTTTGTGCATTTAAGAATGCAGCAAATTTTGAAGACAGACTATGACGTGTTATTTGGTGGAAAACACGTCATCGTTTTTGGGGATCTTTTGCAACTTACTCCGGTTAAAGGACAACCAGTGTTTAATACTGTGACACATGAAGACACGAAGAAGTCATTGGGAAGCATCGGTAATACAAATATTTGGTCCTTCTTTGAGTACAAGGAACTTACAACTAATATGAGGCAAGCAAACGATGAAGAATATGGAAGTATTCTGAAAGATATCAGGATTGGACTACTCACAGAAGCTGGCAAAAAAGCATTACAGACTCGGCTGCTACATAATTTATTTCCAAAGGAAGAAATAGTTGCAGAGAAGATATACAAGAACATTGCAGAAAACAAAAGTGTCATCTGCTTAATGCCAACTCTACGTGAATGCTCAATATTCAATGAGGAGCTTTTGAAATTGGAAAAGGAAGAGATCATGAAATTGGAAGCAGTGGACAAAATTGAGGATGGAAGAATTACTGTCACAGTAACAGGCAAACTGAAAAATAAATTGGACTCACTAGAGAAGAACATCTCCAAAACAGCAGGATTAGAAAAAAATCTATATGTTTGCATGAACTGTAGAGTGTTTTTAAGGAGAAATTTGGATGTTGAAAAAGGCTTAGTAAATGGAGCGATGGGAAGAGTTGTGGGTTTTATTAATTATCAGAAAAAAGATGGAATTGAATGGTTAAAAATAAAATTTGATCAGATAGAGGAAGTTAAAGACATTTGTCGTTGTTCAGTTCGTTTCATGCTTGTGAAAGACTTATATGTACGTAGGAAGCAGTTTCCGTTTTCTCTAGCATATGCTGTAACTATTCACAAGTCTCAAGGATTGACTGTAGATTGTGCATTTGTGAACATTGGATCTAGTGTGTTCAAAGAAGGTATGGCATATGTTGCTTTGTCACGAGTCAAAACATTATCAGGTTTATTCATGATAGACTTCGATGACTCAAAAGTTAGTGCTGATACAAACTGTGTAAAGGAGTATAATAGATTAAGAAGAAGCTATGCTCCTCATTTAGGTCAGTATCCTGTGTTGGAGAAACGTGTAGTTTCTCGTAAAAGGAGAAATGAGAATATCTGTAATGAAGATGTAGAGAAGAGGAAAAAAAAGAGGAGTGATGTAATTGCAAGCAAAAAGAATAAGGAAAATGAAGAACAGGTTGTAGGATGTCATTTTGAAAATAGCTCTGGTGTCAACTGCTACGCAAATGTAGTGCTGAATGTTGCTTTTTATCTGGAAAGTTTGCAAGAGCAGATAATAATAAATCAGGGAAAAAGATTCTGTTCAGAGCTCAGTCTCCTTTTTCAAAAGCTGAGTAAAGATAAAACTCAAATAGAAAGTGCTACTGATATTAGAAAACTTTTAGATGTATGTTCAGGACGAACACAGTTTTCTCAAAATGAACAGCAAGATGCTCACGAATTTTTGATGTATTTTCTTCAGGTAGTGGAAGAAGAAGGAGTTCCCATTGACATTTTTTTTGGTCTCTCTTATAAATGGGAACATAGTTGTGATAATTGTTATAATATAAGTGGTTCTATTGTTGATAATGAAAGGTTTATTTATTTGACATTGCCAGAGAGTAAAACAGTCACTTTTGCAAACTTAGTTAAAGATGCTAATCATAGCATGAAATGTGGTGAGTGTAATTCTGACATGTTATCAACATTAATTTTAAGGGAATACGGACAGTATGTAATTTTAATGATGCAACGATGTAGAGCTGATGGATCAAAATTGGATACTTTAATAAAGAAGTTTACAGGACAGCAATTATCAATTTCAGGAAAAACTTTTGTAACTGTTGCAATAATTTTCCATGATGGACCTACTGTTACTTCTGGACATTACACAGTTTATCTAAAATGTGAAAAAGGATGGACACTGTGTAATGATTCCCAATTGATTTTCAAACAACGTTTGCCTTTTGATTTAGCAAATTCCTATCTAATCTTCCTGAAACCTAAATTTTAGAGAGACTTGGCAAGATCTGGACAAAATAATTTTACCATTTTACAGGATTACCATTGCAATTTTGTAGAAAAAAGATTTTTAAAATTATCATTTGGCCTAAAGGAAAGATAACCAATTGTAATGTGGACTTTTTAAATTTTTAATGCAATTTTGAAAAACCAATAATTTAGAGATTATCGGTAACTTCTGCACATTTTAAATTTTGGAATGTTATTGGACTGCCACTGGAAATTTTTTCAAAAATAATTTCAAAAATTACTATTTGGCCATGTGGAAAAGTAAGCAATTCTATTGTGGACTAAATAAATTATTCGAAAAATTTTCGTGAACCAAAATGTTACAGAGAATCGGTGAGATCTGGACAGATTAAACTTTAGAATTTTAATGGTTTTCCCTTGGAAATTTATTCCAGGGAAAGAATAAAAAATACTATTTGGCCTAAAGGAAATAAAATCAGATGTATTTTGGAGTTATTTGAGATATATTATTGTGAATGTACTTCTGAAACAAAAATATCAGACGGTATTTTAAAGAAAAAAGTATTGTTTTTAGATGACATTTTTTAAGAATAATATGCATTTCTGTAATGATAAGTTTAAGTGAGAAGAGATTCTGGGCTTTTTTAATACAATCTTTGAGATTGTTATTTTTTTTTGCCCGCTGTAAAATGATGAATGCAATTGCTTTCACAATTTATAGTGAAATGCAATATATTCTGAAAACAGCAAAAATAAGGCAAAAATATTTTTTGGGAAAAAATGTAAATATGTGTACTGTATTATAAAATGTTTTAAAAATATTAATACTTTTTTCTTTTTTTTCAGATCGATATAGAAAATTTTCGTAAACTACAACCATTTTAAAAACTATTTTTTAAAAAAACAAATGAATAAATATTTTTTTCAGTGAGTATGGTAAGTCAATAGTAATAATTGTAGTCTTTCAAGGACCTTGTAATGTGAAAAATGATTTTTAGTGTTTTTTTTAAAAAATAAAAAAAAAGGTACGCTTACCGTACGCGTACGGTAAAAAAAAAAAGTTTTTTAAAAAAAATGTAAAAAAAAGATGAAAGATAAGGTTGGCTCTTAAAAGAACCGTTGTGTTCATGCAGGGACAGAGGAAAGGAACCATGGGAAAATCATTCAAAGCTACAAATGTGCTGATCTATTTTGTTATTCACTAGGGAAACACTGGTCTCCCTATAACAAATTAGAGCTTTACAAAATGTGCAATGAATATCAACCTTCCGAAATCGAGGGTTCATTTCCAGAGGGCCAGCAAAAGGAGATTCTCCCCCCACAGATGAAGGGCTCACCTGAGCTGCAGAAGAAGGAGTAAGCTCTGCAGGTGATGGTCCAGGCTGAGCTGCTGTGGATGTACTGGCTCGTCTTTCTGAAGAGTTACCTCCAAAAAGTTGAGCATGTGTCCTTTTGTGTACATCCTTGAGGTGCCTCATCATGGTGTGATTCCCAAAGGAATACTTCCTGTCAGGATTACCTCTAGAAAGTACACGCTGACACAGCTTGCAAGTAACTAAGGGTGCATTCACCTTTTGCTGGCCTTCTGGAAAAGTAAAATAATCCCAAACATAAGAAGGTTTTACTTTCCTCGCTCTCTGCCTCAAGACAGTGCTGCTGGTGCTAGCCTCACTCTCAGAAGAGCTCTGCTGTTCTGCCATCGTATCCCAAAGACAAACCAGCTCCTTCTCCCAAGGGATCACAAGCAGAAATGAGGGGAATGGGTGTGGTGTAGGAGAGTTCTAGAACTGAAAGTAGTTTCAACCAATCAAAAGTTGTGTTTCAAGATCACATGACCTACCGTACGCTTACGGTACGCTTACGGTGCGCTTACGGCAAAAAGTACGCGTGCGCGTAAAAAAGACACGCGCTTGCGCACATGCGCATAACAGTCATTTCCCGGCACTTCCGCGTAACGTGCGCGTGTTGCGTAAGCGCGCACGCGTCCCACGCGCAGTACGCGCGGCTACGCAAAGTGCGTAACTATACGCAAGCAGCGTAGATAGATTACGGACGTTGCGTAAACCGTACGCTTACCGTGAGCTTACGGTACGCGTACTATAAAAAAAAAAAAAAAAAAATCTGGAAATAAATTTTACATGTTTATTTTAAAAAATATATATAAAAAAAATATTTAAGGATTTTAAAAATTAAAGCATAGTCTTTATAAAAGATAAGAAAATTAAAATAAAAATATGTTTGAAAAAAATGAAGAATATAAAAAAAAAATAGCATTTAAAAAACCTTGCAAATTCACTGAAAAAACCATGGGTTTCACACACGTTATAGTTAGGAATTAGCATTTAAAAAACCTTGCAAATTCAATGAAAAAACCATGGGTTTCACACACGTTATAGTTAGGAATTAGCATTTAAAAAACCTTAGAAATTCACTGAAAAAACCATAGGTTTCACACACGTTATAGTTAGGAATTAGCATTTAAAAAACCTTAGAAATTCAGTGAAAAAACCATAGGTTTCACACATGTTATAGTTAGCTGGACATTTTACTCGTAAAAAACCAATGAAATTGCCCCGTTATAGTTAGTTCAGCTAACTATAACTCGCGCGCCCGCAATGCACTGCTGATGACGTCACATATTACATCACTCATGACATGGTCAGTGACATCACTCATGACATCACTGATGACATCTCAAATGACATCACTGATGACATCACTGATGACATCATCTAGTGAATGTGTGTTATTCTGAAAATTAAATATGTTTTATATATGTATATCTCATGGTCGATGGAAGAATAAATGGGTATATAAGTGTCTAAATGGATGATTTGTTTTTGAAAAATTGATTGTGTAACTGACTGATTAAGTGTATCATAGTGAATACATGGCTTAGTGAATAATGTTTAAATATGTAAATATCTGTATCAGTCTCTCACTTTGTGTATAAGTGGCTGCATGGGTTGGTGAGTAGCTACATGGGTGCCTATTTAGGTTATTAGTTGTTTTTTTGAGTATCAGTCTGAGTGTCTGCATGGTTCGGTGGGGGGTATTACGTAGTGCATCGGTGCATGAATGAGTGACTCACTGTTTGTATGTGTTGAACACAGCATGTGTGCAGGACTGTATGGGTGGATGAGTGTGTGTATGGGTGTGTTAGTGAGTGAATGACTGTCTCAATAGTGTCTTCAGGAGTAACTACATACGTTTTAAACTAGTATATGTGACTATTGGTGTATATATGTGAGTATATGTGAAAGTGAGAGATTGAAAGAGTTCCTGTATGAATAAGTATGTGTTTCTATAAGTGATTGTTTAAAAGACTAAGTATGTGTAAGTTTCCGTAGAAGTAAGTGTGGTGGTGTGTGTATAACTGTATATGCAAGTAAATGTATGTTTGATTCTTTATTAGCATGAGTGACTATGTGTGTGAGTAACTCTATGGATGAGTGGCATTGTGTAACAGGATGTATAGATGTATGAGTACATATGATGAGTGAGTACATGTATGAGTGACTGTATAGGACTGTTGGTGAATGAGTGGATGTGTATGTGGATCTTAGAATTACTGAAGAGGTTGTTGTAACTGGTATTGGTATGTCCATTGTTTTGAAATTTTTAGTCTCTATTTTTGAATGTGTGTATCAAAGCTTATATTAAGGTGAGAGGAGGTCTGCCACTCTATCACAAGGATGATGTCATCAGTGATGTCATCAGTGATGTCATTTGAGATGTCATCAGTGATGTCATGAGTGATGTCACTGACCATGTCATGAGTGATGTAATATGTGACGTCATCAGCAGTGCATTGCGGGCGCGCGAGTTATAGTTAGCTGAACTAACTATAACGGGGCAATTTCATTGGTTTTTTACGAGTAAAATGTCCAGCTAACTATAACATGTGTGAAACCTATGGTTTTTTCACTGAATTTCTAAGGTTTTTTAAATGCTAATTCCTAACTATAACGTGTGTGAAACCTATGGTTTTTTCAGTGAATATATATATATATATATATATATATATATATATTCACTGAAAAAACCATAGGTTTCAGACATGTTATAGTTAGCGGAAATGTTACTGATAAAAAACCAATGAAATTCCCCCGTTATAGTTAGTGCAGGCAACTATAACTCACGCGACCGCAATCCTCTGCTGATGCTAATACTGTATTTAGACACTTATTTGCCCATGTCTTCTTCCATAAATTTTTAGCTATACATATATTAGAAATATTTTTTTTTCATAAAGACACATATGTCATCAGCAGAAGATTGCGGTCGCGTGAGTTATAGTTGCCTGCACTAACTATAACGGGGGAATTTCATTGGTTTTTTATCAGTAAAATTTCCGCTAACTATAACATGTCTGAAACCTATGGTTTTTTCAGTGAATTTGCAAGGTTTTTTAAATGCTAATTCCTAACTATAACGTGTGTGAAACCTATGGTTTTTTCAGTGAATTTGTACGGTTTTTTAAATCCTAAGTTACTTTACGCCATTCGTGGCGTGCACGCCCACTTAACGCAGTTCGTTCCGTGCGCGCACGGTGCGCTTCGCGCACCGCGCGCCCACTTTACGCAGTTAGTGCCGTACACGCAAGGTGGGCATATTATGCGCTTCCTTGTGATAGGTAATCTGTTAAATTTAATTTGTTAGTGATGACCCCTGAGGGGGCCCCTGAGTGGATTGACTTCATTGTCTCCGGTGTGTCTTCGATGATGAGGGCTATCCAGTTGTCAATCGCTGGTTTCCGGGTGTCGGGGGTGGTTGGTGAGGGTTCAGTGTGTTTGTCTCCGTTGAAGTTGTCGTGGGGAACAACCTTTACAACGCAACTTTTACAACGCACTACACTTACAACGCATTTTTCACAACGCACAATCCATTACAACGCATGACATTACAACGCATGACACTACAACGCATTTTTAAAAACTACCTTTACAACGCATTCCATTACAACGCATACTACCATTACAACGCATACCATTACAACGCATAATATTACAGTACACTATCCAACACTTACCCTACTGTTGCACCCCCTGGAGTTAGAATAGTAATTTTTACCCCTATACTATCCAACACTTACCCTACTGTTGCACCCCCTGGAGTTAGAATAGTAATTTTTACCCCTATACTATCCAACACTTTCCCTACTGTTGCACCCCCTGGAGTTAGAATAGTAATTTTTACCCCTATACTATCCAACACTTACCCTACTGTTGCACCCCCTGGAGTTAGAATAGTAATTTTTACCCCTATACTATCCAACACTTACCCTACTGTTGCATCCCCTGGAGTTAGAATAGTAATTTTTACCCCTAGACTATCCAACACGTACCCTACTGTTGCACCCCCTGGAGTTAGAATAGTAATTTTTACCCCTATACTATCCAACACTTTCCCTACTGTTGCACCCCCTGGAGTTAGAATAGTAATTTTTACCCCTATACTATCCAACACTTACCCTACTGTTGCACCCCCTGGAGTTAGAATAGTAATTTTTACCCCTATACTATCCAACACTTACCCTACTGTTGCACCCCCTAGAGTTAGAGTAGTAATTTTTACCCCTATACTATCCAACACTTTCCCTACTGTTGCACCCCCTGGAGTTAGAATAGTAATGTTTACCCCTATACTATCCAACACTTTCCCTACTGTTGCACCCCCTGGAGTTAGAATAGTAATTTTTAACCCTATACTATCCAACACTTACCCTACTGTTGCACCCCCTGGAGTTAGAATAGTAATTTTTACCCCTATACTATCCAACACTTTCCCTACTGTTGCACCCACTGGAGTTAGAATAGTAATTTTTACCCCTATACTATCCAACACTTACCCTACTGTTGCACCCCCTGGAGTAAGAAAAGTAATTTTTACCCCTATACTATCCAACACTTACCCTACTGTTGCACCCCCTGGAGTTAGAAAAGTAATTTTTACCCCTATACTATCTAATACTTACCTTAAATGCAATTTAATATTATGCGTTGTAATGGTATGCGTTGTAATGGTAGTATGCGTTGTAATGGAATGCGTTGTAACGGTAGTTTTTAAAAATGCGTTGTAGTGTCATGCGTTGTAATGTCATGCGTTGTAATGGATTGTGCGTTGTAAAAAATGCGTTGTAAGTGCATGCGTTGTAAAAGTGTGCGTTGTAACGACATACATCCAGTTGTCGTAGATGCTCTTGATTTTGTGGTGGAAAAAGGTGCTGAGTTTGTCGCAGAGGTCTTGTGAGGGAGGGATGTCAGTAGACTCGCTGGTGAGTTGGGCGAACTCCTTGATAATGTTGAAGAGTTCTTTGCTGTTGTGCTGGACTCTCGAAGTTCGGTGGTAAACCATCTGGCTTTCTTGGCGCGGTTATTGTTCTTTTTCTTGAGGGGGACTATGGTGTTGGCGCTGTTCGAGATCCATCTATGCAGAGTTCGGGCTGCAGTGTTGAGGTCATCGTTATTTCTCATTTGCTTCGACAGGTCTTAATACAGAAGAAGAACTAGCTTTTCATTTGGGATAAATTGTACTTCTGATGACCCTAAGTTTGCTACTTGAATATTATTGGAGTCTCCACAGAAGGCAACCTTTTTTGATGTATTTGAGCGGCCAGTCCGGTCACGGAGATGCCCTACTGCTGAAACGCGGGCCTTGGCAGCTTGAATTTCCAGCGCTGATGGCGTGGGTTGAACCGTTTTGAAAGACTTGGTATGCAGCACACACAGCTTTCTGGCACCAATTCGACCCACTTGGGCAAGACATTTGTGTTTATTTTGAAGTGCAGCATAAGCCACTTGGGAGGAACATTTGGGTAACAACAAGTACCAGCATGCCGTGTAGCACCGCCCACTGGGCAGGACTTGGGAAATGCTGATCAGGTGTGTCCACAAACGCTGCTGCAGCTCTTACTTTCCCTGCCTGTGAACAAGGACTGCAATGTCTGAAATGCGTAAGGCTTCAGAGACTTTGAATTGGTGTGTTTGATCCTGTTTGCGCTGCGGTCTTCAAATAAAGGTGCTAATCCCCACGAGTGGCGTCTCCACAGAGGGCAACCTTTTCTGATAGAGATTATATATATATATATATATATATATATATATATATATATATATATTCACTGAAAAAACCATAGGTTTCAGTCATGTTATAGTTAGCGGAAATGTTACTGATAAAAAACCAATGAAATTCCCCCGTTATAGTTAGTGCAGGCAACTATAACTCACGCGACCGCAATCCTCTGCTGATGCTAATACTGTATTTAGACACTTATTTGCCCATGTCTTCTTCCATAAATTTTTAGCTATACATATATTAGAAATATTTTTTTTTCATAAAGACACATATGTCATCAGCAGAAGATTGCGGTCGCGTGAGTTATAGTTGCCTGCACTAACTATAACGGGGGAATTTCATTGGTTTTTTATCAGTAAAATTTCCGCTAACTATAACATGTCTGAAACCTATGGTTTTTTCAGTGAATTTGCAAGGTTTTTTAAATGCTAATTCCTAACTATAACGTGTGTGAAACCTATGGTTTTTTCAGTGAATTTGTACGGTTTTTTAAATCCTAAGTTACTTTACGCCATTTGTGGCGTGCACGCCCACTTAACGCAGTTCGTTCCGTGCGCGCACGGTGCGCTTCGCGCACCGCGCGTCCACTTTACGCAGTTAGTGCCGTACACGCAAGGTGGGCATATTATGCGCTTCCTTGTGATAGGTAATCTGTTAAATTTAATTTGTAAGTGATGACAATAATATGCCATGCACAGAGAGTTTTTTTTTTTTATTAAAATTTTTAGCGTAAGCGCACCGTACGCGTACGGTAAGCGTAATCTGCGAAATTTTCCAAAAATAAAAATTTACCGTTTTTGGCCTTTGAGGACTCAACTAACATGGCTATGTGCATGGGCGCTGTCTAAACAGCCCCTTTATATGTTTTTTGCCTTTATTTACTGCCCCCCCCTCAGAGTGCGAGAGAGAAAATGGCGGCCGCCGCTTCCTGGTTTCGACCGATTCGAATGTTTACTTAGATGTAACAGCCAATCAGAATCGCGCTCGCGCACGCCACCGTACGCGTACGGTAAGCTTACGGTAAGCGTACCGTAAGCTGGCTCAGATATATATATTGATTTAAAGGCTATTTTCTCAGAATCTACTGAACAGATTTACACCAAACCTACAAAAGGCACTTCCTTGACCTGAGGACTACCTCTCTGCCAAATTTCTAGTAATTCTGTTCAGCCGTTCGGGCTGTAGCCCTGTCTAAAGGTCCTATGGAAAAATGCATGGGAAAAACGCGTTTTGGGACCCCCATTTTATCTCAGCCCCCGCTTGACGAATCCCCCCGAGACTTTCAGGGTAGGAGCGGAGCGTAGCGCCCCACCTATTTTGAGAAATTCGCGAGGATTCGTCGACCGGCGCCAAAGTTATTCAAAATAGAATGTTGCGGATTTCCTATGGAAAAGGGGTCCTAACTATAACTACCTACTGGCGAGCGCCAGTAGGTAATATATATATATATATATATTCACTGAAAAAACCATAGGTTTCAGGGGTGTTATAGTTAGCTGGACTTTTCACTTGTACAAAACCATTGAAATTCCCCCGTTATAGTTAGTTCAGCTAACTATAACTCGCGCGCCCGCAATGCACAGCTGATGACGTCACATATTACATCACTCATGACATGGTCAGTGACATCACTCATGACATCACTGATGACATCTCAAATGACATCACTGATGACATCACTTTTATTTATTTTAATTTTTTAAGAAGGGGGGCTGTGTGGTTCCCCTTCTTATTCTAATGTATTGGCCCTGATGACCCCATCCCCCAGGGCCTGTCTCCTAATTATATTTTTTTGACCCCAATCCCCAGGGCCGGCCACTGTTTTTTTATTATTTTTAAAAAATTTATATTTATAGACACACCTAGGACATGCTGGACAAACCGTACGTACCTATCACCATGACGATTTGTGTGATATTCATTAAAAGGCTACTATGCATACAATGAATCCACGTGGAATGTATTTACACAACTAGTGAAGCTCTGACATGTCTGATGCCCTACCGTGCCTAATCCCGGTAGACACCCTTGTCGTTTATTTATACAAACATAGGTAGCTATTGACGGGCACATTTAATACACATGCACACCAAGCCATTCAAAGGGGATTCGACAAAAATTCGGCCAAAACTATGCAAGAAACCCTTCTCACGGTTAATAAAACACACATCCACTGCCGGATGTGTAATACTTTTTATTTTACTCTCTGGAAAGTGGACGAACATCACTTGAGAGTCACAGCGCGCTCCTGGCAGAGCCCAATGCTGTGTTACACCCACCATTGCCTGCCGAGTGCCACACACCTCTGTGTTGTATTCCACCAGCTAGTGCATATGCTATGACACTCTCTAGCCCATGTGCACTGTAACACCACCCCGTGAATATGTCATGCCACACTTGTCTTCGCACGGGTTATATTGCCCCATCTAACATGCCTTCCTCAATGCCTATGTTATAACGCACAGTGCTATGCCATACATATTACAATCTGGGATCCATATCTTTGTCACAGTGCATATAGCACGCGCTAGTGCCTGAGCTATCTCTCGCTCTCCAATGAATCTGTCATTGCGCACAATGTATTGCATATTATATTTCACGCCCGGTTCATCTTATATCACACTTTTTGGTGCATAGTTTATACCATACACTATATCTAGTTTTCCTTTTCAATCGTGCTCTCAGGACTATGTTCTATATAACACTGTGTTCACCAACCCTTTTCACGGGCATTACATTTTGCGATAGGGGGTGGAGGGTCAGGGGGTGTTTCTGCCAAGTGAGCCTGGAGTCACAGTCACAAACGTCCTCTTCTTCCTAAATAAAAGTGAGATTATGCTGCATACTTGTTCATATTTTAAGTAGTTCGCACAGACACACGTTTTAAAAACAATAAAGTTCCTAATACCCGCCTTCTCTGAACAGTTAGCTTGCTGCCCCAGCCCCCTCCTCCCTATCCTCTGTTGTGTGAATCCATGGACAAGCCTCCTCCCTCCTGCCATACATGGTCTGATGTGCTGCCACTGCCCTCAATTTAGTATGATGTACCAGTCCACTCCTCCTGCCCTCCATTTCCCAATTCTATGCCCCATCATTGACCTCCTGATTAAACTCTGTGCTTAGCTTGCTGCCCCTATTCTCCTTCCCCCTGCCCTCCGATGTCTTTGTGCATGCCCCTGCTCCATCCTTTTTGCCCACCATGTTCCATGGACCTGCCACTCCTATCTACTCTGAGTGTTCTGTTGAGCTGCCACTCCCCTCCCACCTGCCTAGCATTGTCAGATGACTGTAACCTGTCCCTGCCACCTCCACCCTGCCTGTCCACATGCAATGCCCCTATCCTCTTCCTCCTGTCCTACATGGTCCATTGTACTGCCACACCCTTCTGCCCTCCCTGGTCTGTTGTGCTGCAACTGCTCCTCCTGCCTGCCCCGTGCGGTCTGTTGTGAGGCCCCTTCCCCTGAACTTTCTTGTCTGTGCACAGGTCCTGACCCTCCCTTCTATCCTCCATCGTCCTTTGTGCATGCCCCTGCACCCTCCTTCTTGCCCATCATAGCCCTTGTGCTGCCACTAACCCTCCCACTTGCCATGCATGGTCTTCTGTGCTGCCATGGCCCCTCCCACCGTCCCTGTGTGGTCAGTTAGCTGCCCCTGACCCCCTCCCACCTTCCCTCCATGGTCTGTGTGTATGCCATCACAGTCTCACTGTTGCTCTTTACGGTGTGTCTTGCTTCTAACTGGTATTGGTATGTCCATTGTTTTGAAAATTTTAGTTTCTATTTTTGAATGTGTGTATCAAAGGTTATATTAGGGGGAGAGGAGGTCTGCCACTATCACATGGATGATGTCATCAGTGATGTCATTTGAGATGTCATCAGTGATGTCATGAGTGATGTCACTGACCATGTCATGAGTGATGTAATATGTGACGTCATCAGCAGTGCATTGCGGGCGCGCGAGTTATAGTTAGCTGAACTAACTATAACGGGGGAATTTAAATGGTTTTGTACAAGTGAAAAGTCCAGCTAACTATAGCGCCCCTGAAACCTATGGTTTCTTCAGTGAATTTCTAAGGTTTTTTAAATGCTAATTCCTAACTATAACGTGCCTGAAACCTATGGTTTTTTCAGTGAATTTCAAAGGTTTTTTAAATGCTAATTTCTAATTATGCCTACAGAGATAGGACATCTGAAGAAAGAAGAAAATACGCACAGAAAGAAAAAAAAGAAATGCAGAAAGAAGCAACAGATGTCCTCAAAGACGAAGAAAAGTGCAGGAAGGAGGATAACGTGCAGAAAGAACAAACAGAAGAGCAGAAAGAAGCCTTGTTGCAAAATCATTCTGTACCCTCAACTTTTTCAGACGGATACTGGTGGTAACTGAGTCTGACTAACCAGTCCTAGAGCCAGTGCTATGTTAAAAGACACTCAGAATACAGTGAAAACACCTACATACACTAGGGAACACTATGCGTTGGGGTCCCCCTGTGATTAGCATGACCTCCTCTGTATGCCCCTAGTATATAATAGGGCAGGGGATTAAAACTACCTCTTAAAACGCGCCACAGGGCATGTTTGCACACGTTAACTCAGGCCCCGTCCCCTCCCTTCACCACTGTGTAAACACGCCCTGTGGCCGTTTTTAGTTGGGAGATTAAGTTCATTTGAATCCTGAGGGTCCCTAGGGTCCAACTAGCCCACTAGGTACCTCCAGTAAGCGCCAAAGAGCTGCGTTGCAGAGAGGTGTAAAAAGTGGCACGGCCTGGACCACTTCTCTGCAATGCAGCTCAGTGGCGCTTACTGGAAGCACCTGGTGGGCTAGTTAGCCCCCAGGGGCCCTCAGGATTAAAGGGGAATTATTTCCCCAACTTAAAACGCGCCATAGGGCGTGTTTGCACACGTCACCCCAGGCCCCGTCCCCTCCCTTCCCGACTATGTAAACACGCCCTGTGGCCATTTTAAGTTGAGAGATTAAGTCCCCTTGAATTCTGAGGGTCCCTACGGGCAAAATAGCCCACTAGGTACGTCCAGTAAGCGCCCTTGCAGAGAGGTGTAAAAAGGGGCACGGCTTGCACCCCCTCTCTGCAACGCAGAGCAGTGGCGCTTACTGGAAGCACCTGGTGGGCTAGTTGGCCCCCAGGGTCCCTCAGGATTGAAAAGGAATTATTTCCCGAACTTAAAACGCGCCACAGTGCGTGTTTGCACATGTCACCTCAGCCCCCGTCCCCTCCCTTCACCACTGTGTAAACGCGCCCTGTGGCCGTTCTAGGTTGAGAGATTAAGTCCCCTTGAATCCTAAGGGTCCTTAGGGTCAAACTAGCCCACTAGGTACCTCCAGTAAGCGCCACAGAGCTGCGTTGCATAGAGGTGTAAAAAGGGGTGTGGCCTCAGAACACCTGTCTGCAACGCAGCTCCCTGGCGCATACTGGAGATACCTGTTGGGCTAGTTGGCCCTCAGGGACCCTCAGTATTGAAGGGGAATTAATTCCCCAACTTACAACTGGCCAGGGGGCGCGTTTGCAGAGTGCTGCAAGGAGGGGGCGTGGCCTCCGGCGCGATGCCGGTCTTTTATTTATTTTATTTTTTTAAGAAGGAGAGCTGTGTGGCCCCCTTCTATTTCTAATTTATTGGCCCTGGGGACACCATCTCCCGGGCCTGCACCCTAATTTTTTTTGTTGAAAAAAATTAATTTGGAAGGGGGCCGCGTGGCCCCCCTCCCAAGGCCTTAATTGGCCCCGGGGACCCCAAGCCCTGGGTCATGGCATTTTTAAAAAAAAAAATCTTTAGGAGGGGGGCTGCGTTGCCCCCCTCCTCAGGCCACTTATGGGCCCGGGGACTCCATCCCCCGGGCCGGTCTTTGATTTTTATTATTTTAAAAAAATATATATTTATAGAAACACCTAGGACATGCTGGACAAACCGTATGTACCTAACACTATGACGATTTGTGTGATATTCATTTAAAGGCGACTATGCATACAATGAATCCACGTGGACTGTATTTACACCGCTAGTGAAGCTCTGACGTGTCTGACGCCCTACCGTGCCTAATCCCGGTGCCCCCGCCGGTGGGTACTCTCCAAGTAGACACCCTTGTCGTTTATTTATATAAACATGGGTAGCTATTGATGGGCACATTTAACATACGCACACCAAGCCATTCAAAGGGGATTCGACAAAAATTCGACCAAACTATGCAAGAAACCCCCCTCACGGTTAATAAAACACACATCCACCGCCGGATGTGTAATAATTTTTATTTTACTCTCTGGAAAGGAGACAAACCTCACTTGAGAGTCACAGCGTGCTCCTGGCTGAGCCCAATGCTGTGCTACACCTACCAGTGCCCGCCGAGTGCCACACACCTCTGTGTTGTATTCCACCAGCTAGTGCGTATGCTATGACACTCTCTAGCCCATGTGCACTGTAACACCCCCCGTGAATATGTCATGCCACACTTGCCTTCGCACGGGTTATATTGCCCCATCTAACGTGCCTTCCTCAATGCCTATGTTATAACGCACAGCACTATGCCATACATATTACAATCTGGGATCCATATCTTTGTCACAGTGCATATGCAACGTTACACTCCCCAACACATATTTTATATTACAACTTTAGAGACTAGTTAGGTTACACAACACTGCCCTGTGCATATTACACTCCAAGGCGCATATCGCATAGCACGCGCTAGTGCCTGTGCTATCTCACGCTCTCCAATGAATCTGTCATTGCGCACAATGTATTGCATATTATATTTCACGCCCCGGTTCATCTTATATCACACTTTTTGGTGCATAGTTTATACCATATACTATATCTAGTTTTCATTTTCAATCGTGCTCTCAGGACTATGTTCTATATAACACTGCGTCCACCTACCCTTTTCACGGGCATTACATTTTGCGATGGGGGTGGAGGGTCAGGGGGTGTTTCTGCCAAGTGAGCCCGGAGTCACAGTCACAAACGTCCTCTTCTTCCTGAATAAAAGTGAGATTTAGCTGCATACTTGTTCATATTTTAAGTAGTTCGCATAGACACACATTTTAAAAACAATAAAGTTCCTAATACCCACCTTCTCTGAACAGTTAGCTTGCTGCCCCATCCACCTCCTCCCTATCCTCTGTTGTCTGAATCCATGGACTAGCCTCCTCCCTCCTGCCATGCATGGTCTGATGTGCTGCCACTGCCCTCCATTTAGCATGATGTACCAGTCCTCTCCTCCTGCCCTCCATTGCCCAATTATATGGCCCATCATTGACCTCCTGCTTAGCCTCTGTGCTTAGCTTGCTGCTCCTATTCTCCTTCTCCCTGCCCTCCGATGTCTTTGTGCATACCCCTTCTCCATCCTTTTTGCCCACCATGTTCCATGGACCTGCCACTCCTATCTACTCTGAGTGTTCTGTTGAGCAGCCACTCCCCTCCCACCTGCCTAGCAGTGTCAGATGACTGTAACCTGTCCCTGCCACCTCCACCCTGCCTGTCCACATGCCATGCCCCTATCCCCTTCCTCCTGTCCTCCATGGTCCATTTTACTGCCACACCCTTTGGCCCTCCCTGGTCTGTTGTGCTGCAACTGCTCCTCCTGCCTGCCCCGCGCGGCCTGTTGTGAGGCCCCTTCCCCTGAACTCTCTTGTCTGTGCCCAGGTCCTGACCCTCCCTTCTATCCTCCATGGCCCTTTGTGCATGTCCCTGCACCCTCCTTCTTGCCCATCAGAGCCATTGTGCAGCCACTAACCCTCCCGCTTGCCATGCATGATCTTCTGTGCTGCCATGGCCCCTCCCACATTCCCTGTGTGGTCAGCTAGGTGCCCCTGACCCCCTCCCACCTTCCCTCCATGGTCTGTGTGTATGCCATCATAGTCTCACTGTTGCTCTCCATGGTGTGTCTTGTTTTTAGTGCCCATTCTACCTGACCTCCATGGTCATCTTGCTGCTCCTTCCCTGCCCCCTTGCCCCCAGCCCTCTGTTTCAATGTGCAGACCCCTATTCCCTCCCTCCTGGCTTGTCTGTTCCATTGTAATGGCCCTGATCCGTCCCTCCTGCCCTTTATGGTCTGTTATGCTGCAGCTTTCTCTCCTGTCTGTCCATTATGGTCAGCTAGCTACAATTGCCTCTTTCCCCTCTGTTCTCTGTTGTCCATGTGCATTGTCCTGTTCCCTCCCTATTGCTTTCTATGCATTGTTGTGCTGCACTCCCGTCCCGCATGTCCTGTGTGGTGTATGGTGCTGCTGCAAACCCTGATGCCTGCCTTGCAGGGTCAGTTTGGTGCACCTCTCCATGTCCCTCCTGTCCTCTGTTATCCGAGTCCATGTGCCTACCCCAATTCCTCCTGCCTACCATGATCCAATGTACCATACTTGAGTACATTTTGAACTTGGTAAGAGGGAGATTTTGAAAAAAAACTGGGGTATTGATTTTCACCTTTGAGTTACATTGAAAAAGAGGAGATTGTAGACAGGAGACAGATCAAATAAAGCCCATTTGAGCTTAAAAACATTGGACGTTTCCTGGCTGAAGCGTGTCTGTTGGCATGTATGGTTGTACTACCACTGCCTCTTCCTTCTGCCCACAATGGTCTATTATATTGCCACAGCCTCTCTTGCCAGTCCTGTATTGTTGGTTTGTTGCCCCTGCCCCCCTTTCCACTGCCCTCCATAGTCTGTTGTGCTGCCACTGCCATTCCTGCCTGCCCAGTGTGGTCAAATTGTTGCCTCTGCACTCTCCTACCTGCCTTCAATTTTCAGAGTCCGTGCCCCTGGCCTCTGCCTCTCAACAGTATTCCAATGAAAAACTAGATTGCTAACATTCTATATTTATTACAAAAGTGTGGAACGCCTGACGTCATCTTGATGTAATCAAAACTGTAATACATAGAGCATTTCCTTTAGAAAATACATATATGAGAGGGTCTTATTTGCATCAAAATTATGGTTAGTGCTCTAAAAAACTAAAATGAGGACATATTTTCTGAGTTTTCAAATAGCGACAAAGAACTTTAAAATTATTTGTAATCTTTATGTTTTTTTATCCAGTTGACCACTTGATTAAATGTTGCACTTAGGGGAGAGGATGTGGTGTTACTTCCAGAGCTGCAGACTTTGCAACTGGGGAACCAGGTTGTAATTTCTGCTTCAGCTCAACATTCTGTGATTTTGGTCAAATCACTTAATCTCCCCATGTCTACAACCAAAATGAATTTGATCTTGTGTGATGTAACCAATGCTCATGTAGAGCACTCCAATACCTGACAAGTCTGCACTATATAAAATTGCAAATACACAAAAAATAAGTGTTTTGCACACTTCTGTCATTGGGCTACATGTGGGCTACATCTGGGTGATATTTGTGCTGCATTTGGGCTCTTTTGTCTCTGGTGACCATCTTGGGAGATTTATTTGTTATGAAGTTTCCTAATTTCCTCATTTATTGCAGTCTCCTCAGTAGGAAATGCTTTCAGTTTTTTACTTTGATTCCATCAAGAAGGTATGCAGATATGTCACACATTTGCCATAAATTCTGAATGTTAGCACTCTAGTTGCTCATTAGATCACTGTAGTAAAGCTACTGCTCACCACGGAAGTCTGCTGCTGGTATTAAAAGTGCATGTTTCAGTCTGCATATCAGAATTTTTTAATGAAATAGAAGTGGCTTTGAGAAGTCACTCAAAATGTGCCCTAATTTTTCTTTCTTCAGCACTAATCATAATTTCTATGGCAAAATGAACCCCCTCATTGTGCTCCTTTTTAAATTAAATGTTTTAAGTGTTACCAGTTTATTCCAATCAAGATGGCTTGAGGTGTGCCATACTTTTGTCATAAAAAAGACAGTAAGCGCTCTAGTTGTTCTTAAGAACACTCTGGGACGTTCTGTCATTGGGCTATACTTGGGCTACATCTGGGTGATATTACGCTACATTTGGGCTCTTTTGTCTCTGGTGGCCATCTTGGGAGATTTATTTGTTATGAAGTTTCCTAATTTCCTCATTTACTGCAGTCTCTCAGTAGGAAATACTTTCAGTTTTTTACTTTGGTTCCATCAAGAAGGCATTCAGATGTGTCACACATTTGCCATAAATTCTGAATGTTAGCACTCTAGTTGCTCATTAGATCACTGTAGTAAAGCTACTGCTCACCAGGGAAGTCTGCTGCTGGTATTCAAAGTGCATGTTTCAGTCTGCATGTCAGAATTTTTTTATGAAATAGAAGAGGATTTGAGAAGTCAAAATGTGCCCTAATTTTTCTTTCTGCCGCACTAATCATAATTTCTATGGCAAAATGAACCCCCTCATTTTGTTCCTTTGTAAATTAAATTTTTTAATTGTTACCACTTTATTCCAATCAAGATGGATTCAGGTGTGCCATACTTTTGTCATAAGTAAGACTGTTAGCGCTCTAGTTGTTGGTTAGAACACTCTGGGACATTCTGTCATTGGGCTATACTTGGGCTACATCTGGGTGATATTTGTGCTACATTTGGGCTCTTTTGTCTCTGGTGGCCATTTTGGGAGACTTATTTGTTATGAAGTTTCCTAATTTCCTCATTTACTACAGTCTCCTCAGTAGGAAATGCTTTCAGTTTTTTACTTTGATTCCATCAAGAAGGCATTCAGATGTGTCACACATTTGCCATAAATTCATAATGTTAGCACTCTAGTTGCTCATTAGATCACTGTGGTAAAGCTACTGCTCACCAGGGAAGTCTGCTGCTGGTATTGAAAGTGCATGTTTGTCTGCATGTCAGAATGTTTTAATGAAATTGAAGAGGATTTGAGAAGTCACTCAAAATGTGCCCTCATTTTTCTTTCTGCAACGCTAATCATACTTTCTATGGCAAAATGAACCCCCTCATTTTGTTCCTTTTTAAATTAAATGTTTTAAGAGTTACCACTTTATTCCAATCAAGATGGCTTCAGGTGTGCAATACGTTTGTCATAAGTAGGACTGTTAGCGCTCTAGTTGTTCTTTAGAACACTCTGGGAAGCTGCAGTAGAACACAAAGGAATCAACTGACAGTCTCTGCCATTGTTGGATGTACTTGTTTTACTGAGAATGTCAGACTTCATTCTCACATGACTGAGAAAGATAATGTGAATTTACAGAAAATATGCTCTCAGTTTAGCTTATAGATCACCTTCCAAACCTCTGTGGGAAAAGCATGAGAAAATAGTTTTCTCTCAAACATGATTCATGATATCCCAGCAGAAGGCTTTTTCACGTGGTAAAATCACCTTAGAACACACCACAATTCCTAAAATGAGTATGGTACCATCAACAAATGATTTATAATGTAACTAAAGTCTTAAAACCTTCTATTAACTGCAATGCTTTTTAATGAGGTGCTATCATGTATATTGGTCCCAAGATGGCTGCCAACACTTCTTGGATGAAGTACTGACAGCCAATCAGATCTCACGATGAGATGTGTGGTTAGGCTCTGCCCAGATATATCTAACTGTTTAACTCTAATTTTCTCAGGAACTACTGGACGGATTTACACCATTTAAGCAAAAGGCACGAGTCTGAACTGAGGACTATCGCTTTGCCAAATTTGGTGTAATTCCGTTCAGCAGTTCGGGCTGTAGCTGCGTCAACAGGTCCTATGGGAAAATGCATGGGGAAAATGCATTTTGGGACCCCCCTTTTTTCTCGGCCCCTACTTGACGAATCACCGTGAAATTTTCAGGATAGGAGCGGACCGGAGCTGGCCACAATTTTGGAAAATTTCGCAAATATTCGTCAATCGACGCCAACGTTATTCCAAATAGAATGTTGCGGATTTCCTCCTGGAAAATAGGTCCTAACTAGAACTACCTACTGGCGACTGCCAGTAGGTAATATATATATATATATATATATATATATATATATATATATATATATATATATATATATATATATATATATATATATATATATATATATATATATATATATATATATTACCTACTGGCGGTCGCCAGTAGGTAGTTATAGTTAGGACCACGTTTCCATAGGAAAACCTCAACATTCTATTTTGAATAACTTTGGCGCCGGTCGATGAATCCTCGCGAATTTCTCAAAATAGGTGGGGCGCTACGCTCCGCTCCTACCCTGAAAGTCTCGGGGGGATCCGTCAAGCGGGGGCAGAGATAAAAGGGGGGTCCCAAAACGCGTTTTTCCCATGCATTTTTCCATAGGACCTTTAGAACGAGCTACAGCCCGAACGGCTGAAAAGAATTACTCAAAATTTGGCAGAGAGGTAGTCCCTAGGTCAAGGAAGTGCCTTTTGTAGGTTTGGTGTAAATCTGTTCAGTAGATTCTGAGAAAATAGCCTTTAAATCAATATATATATCTGAGCCAGCTTACGGTACGCTTACCGTACGCTTACGGTAAGCGTACGGTGGCGTGCGCGAGCGCGATTCTGATTGGCTCTTAGATCTTAGTAAACATTCGAATCAGCCGAAACCAGGAAGCGGCGGCCGCCATTTTCTGTTTCACTCTGAAAAAAAAAAGAGTGAAAAGAAGAAAAGGGGGCAATGAGGAGAGTTACAGACCCCCTAACATTTGTAAGGGGGTCAAAGAAGGACAGAAAAGTACAAAAAAAACATTAATTGATTTTAAAAAAAATCACGGGGTACGCTTACGGTAAGCGTACGGTAAAAAAAAAAAATAATAAATAAATGAAAATCAGATTTAAGAGTTTAGAAATTAGGGAGCTCTAAAAAGAGCTGTTGTGTTTATGGAGTCATTTTTTTAGTGGTACCTACAAGTAAGTACCGATGCAGAGTCTAAGGTTCAAGAGGAAGACTCTGTTCCCTTCATCATTGAAGTGCACACCATCTCCTCTATAAATGTCTTGCATGTTGTAACGCAAGTTGTTGTGGTAAATGGCACCCATACCATAGTCACGGAGGAAAGCAGAAACAGATTTGTTGACGTGCTTTCTTGCTTTGTCAATCTGTGGACAGAAATGATTGGACCAGTTCCATTTTTGCCTTTGGCATATGTTGGAAAACACAAAGGCAGTTTTAGGGAAAAGTGTAAACAGTTGTGCAAAGGTGTCCTTCATAAGCATTTCCAGACCTACCCCAGTCAAAGTGCCTAGGTCATTGCCACCACAGTGCACTATTATGAGGTCAGGGTGTTGGATTTGAATGAAGGATTTCACCAATGGCATCAATTGGTGCCACTTTAACCCTCTCTGACCAATCCATTTAATGTCTACATTTGGCAAAGCAAGGTCTCTCACCATATCTGTTTTCTCTGCAAACTTTTCACTCCAGAAGACATAGCTGTGCCCTACAATCCACACTGTGAACATCTTCAAAGGAAAACTGGATGCACTCAGGAGGTGTCTTTCAGTAGAATGGCAATATGAAAAGAAAGACAGTTTGGAAATGGAGGCATACATATTTTTTTAAAACAAAAAGAACTGATTGGCTGTTTCATACCATTCCAGAATAAAAACTAGGCTGTATGTGAAAATTAATAGAAACATGTTTTTAATTGGTACAAAAAAATGTGTAACCAAAGAACAGTACTTTGGATTTGCTGTTAGGTTTGAAAAGTCAAGCACTCTTGCTCTGTGGAATTGAAACATTGTGTGTCGAACTTCTGACCTAACTGCACACAGCAGTGTTCCATGAGCTGTTGCTATGGTAGCAGGCAGAAGTCAAGTTGGGGGAAGGGTACTAGGCAGAAGTCAAGTTGGGGGAAGGGTACTGTTGGAAAAGGGTTGGTTTTCAACCAATAGAAATGTGTGATTACATGTGAAAAAAAAGGGGGAAGCACTGAGATTTGAAACTTACATGTATATGTGTGGAAAAATAGAGGGAAAGTTTGCCATTATCTGGTTCTGCTGAGAGGAGAGAGGTGAACACAACAGAGATCCTGGCTCTGATAATCTGCTGTTTGAGTGCCACATTTCTTTCACAACTAACTAATTTAAAAGGTGAGTTTACAGTTTGAGAGGGGATGTATGTGGTAACTTAAGAAATGAATAATAGAAATGGGAATTGTTTTTGTTGTAGTTACATAATGTGTCAGTCTGTAAAAGTGATTTCAAATTGAAAAAAGAGATATACACTTGCCCCCGAAAAAAAAAGAGCAGTAAGTGTGCTTTCAAATTGGCAAAGAAATTTCGTTTTGGCACTAATGTGAAAACATGACTCTGTGTGCATAGAAGAATTATAGGCAGAAATGTATTGCGTCTTGCTCTGGTGATTTCACAGTTGCAGTAGATGGAAAAGAGGAGCGAATTTTTGGGGGAAGAAGCAGAGGTTTAGCACACACCCATGTGCTTGCCATGTATAGTCATGCACAGTAATTAGAAGCAGGTGGGGTTTTCAGGTTTAAGTCTGTAATGCAAATACATTCAGCATCACTAAGGCTGGTTGCCCCTGCTGGAGTGTAGGCAGTCACAGAGAATACACACGGTGGTGGTCTGAAAAAAAAACAGCTTGGACATGTGCATTTAAATAAATTTAAAAAAAAAGGTTTCAGAATGTGTCAGTCTGTAAAAGTGATTTCAAAGTGTAAAAAGAGATTTTCACTTGGCCCGAAAAAAAAAGAGCAGTAAGTGTGCTTTCAAATTGGCAAAGAAATTTCGTTTTGGCACTAATGTGAAAACATGACTCTGTGTGCATAGAAGAATTATAGGCAGAAATGTATTGCGTCTTGCTCTGGTGATTTCACAGTTGCAGTAGATGGAAAAGAGGAGCGAATTTTTGGGGGAAGAAGCAGAGGTTTAGCACACACCCATGTGCTTGCCATGTATAGTCATGCACAGTAATTAGAAGCGAGTGGGGTTTTCAGGTTTAAGTCTGTAATGCAAATACATTCAGCATCACTAAGGCTGGTTGCCCCTGCTGGAGTGTAGGCAGTCACAGAGAATACACACGGTGGTGGTCTGAAAAAAAAACAACTTGGACATGTGCATTTAAATAAATTTAAAAAAAAAGGTTTCAGAATGTGTCAGTCTGTAAAAGTGATTTCAAAGTGTAAAAAGAGATTTTCACTTGGCCCGAAAAAAAAAGAGCAGTAAGTGTGCTTTCAAATTGGCAAAGAAATTTCGTTTTGGCACTAATGTGAAAACATGACTCTGTGTGCATAGAGGAATTATAGGCAGAAATGTATTGCGTCTTGCTCTGGTGATTTCACAGTTGCAGTAGATGGAAAAGAGGAGCGAATTTTTGGGGGAAGAAGCAGAGGTTTAGCACACACCCATGTGCTTGCCATGTATAGTCATGCACAGTAATTAGAAGCGAGTGGGGTTTTCAGGTTTAAGTCTGTAATGCAAATACATTCAGCATCACTAAGGCTGGTTGCCCCTGCTGGAGTGTAGGCAGTCACAGAGAATACACACGGTGGTGGTCTGAAAAAAAAACAGCTTGGACATGTGCATTTAAATAAATTTTAAAAAAAAGGTTTCAGAATGTGTCAGTCTGTAAAAGTGATTTCAAAGTGTAAAAAGAGATTTTCACTTGGCCCGAAAAAAAAAGAGCAGTAAGTGTGCTTTCAAATTGGCAAAGAAATTTCGTTTTGGCACTAATGTGAAAACATGACTCTGTGTGCATAAAAGAATTATAGGCAGAAATGTATTGCGTCTTGCTCTGGTGATTTCACAGTTGCAGTAGATGGAAAAGAGGAGCGAATTTTTGGGGGAAGAAGCAGAGGTTTAGCACACACCCATGTGCTTGCCATGTATAGTCATGCACAGTAATTAGAAGCGAGTGGGGTTTTCAGGTTTAAGTCTGTAATGCAAATACATTCAGCATCACTAAGGCTGGTTGCCCCTGCTGGAGTGTAGGCAGTCACAGAGAATACACACGGTGGTGGTCTGAAAAAAAAACAGCTTGGACATGTGCATTTAAATAAATTTAAAAAAAAAGGTTTCAGAATGTGTCAGTCTGTAAAAGTGATTTCAAAGTGTAAAAAGAGATTTTCACTTGGCCCGAAAAAAAAAGAGCAGTAAGTGTGCTTTCAAATTGGCAAAGAAATTTCGTTTTGGCACTAATGTGAAAACATGACTCTGTGTGCATAGAAGAATTATAGGCAGAAATGTATTGCGTCTTGCTCTGGTGATTTCACAGTTGCAGTAGATGGAAAAGAGGAGCGAATTTTTGGGGGAAGAAGCAGAGGTTTAGCACACACCCATGTGCTTGCCATGTATAGTCATGCACAGTAATTAGAAGCGAGTGGGGTTTTCAGGTTTAAGTCTGTAATGCAAATACATTCAGCATCACTAAGGCTGGTTGCCCCTGCTGGAGTGTAGGCAGTCACAGAGAATACACACGGTGGTGGTCTGAAAAAAAAACAACTTGGACATGTGCATTTAAATAAATTTAAAAAAAAAGGTTTCAGAATGTGTCAGTCTGTAAAAGTGATTTCAAAGTGTAAAAAGAGATTTTCACTTGGCCCGAAAAAAAAAGAGCAGTAAGTGTGCTTTCAAATTGGCAAAGAAATTTCGTTTTGGCACTAATGTGAAAACATGACTCTGTGTGCATAGAAGAATTATAGGCAGAAATGTATTGCGTCTTGCTCTGGTGATTTCACAGTTGCAGTAGATGGAAAAGAGGAGCGAATTTTTGGGGGAAGAAGCAGAGGTTTAGCACACACCCATGTGCTTGCCATGTATAGTCATGCACAGTAATTAGAAGCGAGTGGGGTTTTCAGGTTTAAGTCTGTAATGCAAATACATTCAGCATCACTAAGGCTGGTTGCCCCTGCTGGAGTGTAGGCAGTCACAGAGAATACACACGGTGGTGGTCTGAAAAAAAAACAGCTTGGACATGTGCATTTAAATAAATTTAAAAAAAAGGTTTCAGAATGTGTCAGTCTGTAAAAGTGATTTCAAAGTGTAAAAAGAGATTTTCACTTGGCCCGAAAAAAAAAGAGCAGTAAGTGTGCTTTCAAATTGGCAAAGAAATTTCGTTTTGGCACTAATGTGAAAACATGACTCTGTGTGCATAGAGGAATTATAGGCAGAAATGTATTGCGTCTTGCTCTGGTGATTTCACAGTTGCAGTAGATGGAAAAGAGGAGCGAATTTTTGGGGGAAGAAGCAGAGGTTTAGCACACACCCATGTGCTTGCCATGTATAGTCATGCACAGTAATTAGAAGCGAGTGGGGTTTTCAGGTTTAAGTCTGTAATGCAAATACATTCAGCATCACTAAGGCTGGTTGCCCCTGCTGGAGTGTAGGCAGTCACAGAGAATACACACGGTGGTGGTCTGAAAAAAAAACAGCTTGGACATGTGCATTTAAATAAATTTAAAAAAAAGGTTTCAGAATGCGTCAGTCTGTAAAAGTGATTTCAAAGTGTAAAAAGAGATTTTCACTTGGCCCGAAAAAAAAAGAGCAGTAAGTGTGCTTTCAAATTGGCAAAGAAATTTCGTTTTGGCACTAATGTGAAAACATGACTCTGTGTGCATAGAAGAATTATAGGCAGAAATGTATTGCGTCTTGCTCTGGTGATTTCACAGTTGCAGTAGATGGAAAAGAGGAGCGAATTTTTGGGGGAAGAAGCAGAGGTTTAGCACACACCCATGTGCTTGCCATGTATAGTCATGCACAGTAATTAGAAGCGAGTGGGGTTTTCAGGTTTAAGTCTGTAATGCAAATACATTCAGCATCACTAAGGCTGGTTGCCCCTGCTGGAGTGTAGGCAGTCACAGAGAATACACACGGTGGTGGTCTGAAAAAAAAACAGCTTGGACATGTGCATTTAAATAAATTTAAAAAAAAAGGTTTCAGAATGTGTCAGTCTGTAAAAGTGATTTCAAAGTGTAAAAAGAGATTTTCACTTGGCCCGAAAAAAAAAGAGCAGTAAGTGTGCTTTCAAATTGGCAAAGAAATTTCGTTTTGGCACTAATGTGAAAACATGACTCTGTGTGCATAGAAGAATTATAGGCAGAAATGTATTGCGTCTTGCTCTGGTGATTTCACAGTTGCAGTAGATGGAAAAGAGGAGCGAATTTTTGGGGGAAGAAGCAGAGGTTTAGCACACACCCATGTGCTTGCCATGTATAGTCATGCACAGTAATTAGAAGCGAGTGGGGTTTTCAGGTTTAAGTCTGTAATGCAAATACATTCAGCATCACTAAGGCTGGTTGCCCCTGCTGGAGTGTAGGCAGTCACAGAGAATACACACGGTGGTGGTCTGAAAAAAAAACAGCTTGGTTTCATAATGTGACAGTTTGTTATACAGATTTTCACTTGCCCAAAAAAAAAGAGGAGTTTGTGTGCATTCAAATTGGCAAAGAAATTTCGTTTTGTGACTATTGTGAAAAGAAATGTAGTAATATATTTAAATACAATAAAGGATTTTTTTTTTAGTTTTTTTGCAGGTATTGCTGAAGAACAGTGAACAAAATTTAAGATGCCTACAAAATCTCGAGTTCAAAAAACGCTAAAAAAAAAACTATATTTGAAGACAACTGGAGGACCAAAGTTAGTAGAAGATGCTGATGTAGGGAAAAAGAAAAAATCTTCTGGTAAGCAAAAAAAACAATTTATAAACAAATTATTCAAAACAAAGAAAAATGTACAAAATGTCTGTTGTCGGAAAAATGTAAAAAAAACCTACAGAACAGCAAAAAATTGAGGATTTAGTTAATGCAAATATACCTTCTGCAATTGAAAAGTTTAACATAAACAGAAAAACAGCATTTAAAGAGATACGTAGAAAAATGTTTCAGAGAAGAGTTATGTCCAATTTGATAAAGGATATAAAGAAATATAAGCAAAAGGCTAAATATTACAAGAGAAAAAAAGAAATTGAAGCCATTGCAGCAAAAGCATTAGAATTAAAAAGGAAACTATTCATTTTAATTTTGAATAGGATGCGTACATTAGATAAAATGGTTAATGTACTGAAATCACAAAGCAAAAGCAAAAGAGTAGTGAACAGAACAAACTTTTGTAAAGTGTTTTTAGGAAAGTGGATGCATAGCTCAAGTAGTGAACCTTTTTTTAATGAAGAGAGCTATTTTCAAAGTAATAGTTTGCTGCATGCAGTTGACACCAGAGGTCGTTCATACGAAGTAAAAAATGGTTGCATAATGGAGAAGGAGATAATGGTTCCAAGAGATGAGGTACAAGTGATGGCAGATGAGGCAATGGGGAGACGTCCTAAAGCCCCAGTGTACACTTGGAATTGTAGTAGTATTTGCACTGTGCGTCAGGAATCTATTGACAGATTTCGAGAGTTTCTAAGAGAATATAGTAAAAAAAGTGTAAAACAAAAGATTAAGGTGCTTCAAAGTCTGGATCCATGCAGAGTGAGAGAGAATACTGGTTTGCAGGGTCATTCTCTTGCTTGTCTATCTAGAAAAGTGTGCAATAGTGTTTTCCATCATTTTAGGATGCTGGCTGTTCATCATACTGAAATGAGAAAGTTTGTGAGACGGTTGTATTTTGCCAAAAGTCCAGCAATAAAGTTAAATGAATTGAATAGGGCTCTGTTCCGAGGAACGGTATCAGATGTAGAGAAGGTTGTTGATGAAATTCAGTTTTGTTACTTTGGTCCTGAACAAAACAGTGCAGAGAAGGACACAGTAAATGAGGCAGAAGTGGAAGAGAATGTAGAACCTTGTGTAAGTAAGACATTTAATGATCACATAACAAAATTTGCAATAGTCTCTAATGAAAGACCAAATGTTACTTGTATTTGTTGCCGCAGAACTCATTATAGAAAACAAACTAGGAATGTTGATCTCTACAGAAAGAGTGAAAATGAAGATAATTATAAGTGGATGGATTTTGCAACATATATATTTCTTGAAAATTGTTTTGAATTGGGTGAAGATCAGCGTATTTGTAAATACTGCTACAACAAGTTAGAGGAAAATAGAATGCCGACCAGAGCTGTACATAATAATTTAGAATTGGATGCTATTCCTGCTGAACTTTCTGAATTAAATACATATGAGTCTATACTCATTCAATGTGTTCATCCGTTCCAGACCATAGTACGTATGGAGCCCAAAACTGGTAAATTACCTCCTTCAGATTTACTGAGAGGTTTAAAAGGTAGAGTGGTGTATTTGCCCTTGGATTTGAAAAAAAATATGGAAACTATTGATGCGGATACTTTGGAAACTGAACCATTAATTATTCTGGTTAATGGTGTACCTACAAAGAATAAGAAGATTTGGCAGGAGCTGGTAGATGTGCGGAAAGTACAAAGAGCAAATTTGTATTTGAAAAAAAATAACAAATGGTATGAATCAATTTATATAGTAGAAGAAGAAGAAGAAGAAGATTTACAAGGAGATACAGAAACACCAAGTGGACAAATTGAAAAAGTGGACAAGTCAAAGGAAGAAGAAATTTATGAACATTTTAGCATACATCCTCTCCATTCGAAAGAAGTTATGGGAGACAATATTGATCTCTTTCAGATGAAGAAAGCAAAAGGAAATCCCGTGAGTGTATGGGAGGAGAGCTTGGAAGCTCGATGTTTTCCCCAGCTGTTTCCTAAAGGAAAAGGAGGACGATACGATGAACGTCCAGAACAGATTCCAGCTTCAGAGTATCGGACTACAAGACTATATGCTGAAGATCCCAGATTTCGACAAAGTATCCCTTATTTGTTCCATCTTTTATTTGAAAGCGACTTGTCTGCACTGTCTTATGCAGTAAATCACATTTTAAAAAGTGGAGTACATTTACAAAATGTGTCTGCTAAGGATTTTATGGAGAAAGTGCAGCACCGAGATGATCATTTGGAAACACAACTGATCAATCTGATGGCTTGTCAGCGTGGGACAAATGAATATTGGTACCGACGCCATGGTGAACTAAAATGCATGTTACGCAATTTAGGAACACCAACATGGTTCCTTACCCTAAGCTGCGCCGAGTACGCTTGGGATGATTTACTGGATTTTCTACGAGAGGCCAATTCAAACATTGAAAACATCGAATACAAGACAGCAGGAGAACTGTGCTCATTGGATCCGGTTAATGTTTGCAGATATTTCAATCATAGATTTGAGGCTATGATGTCCTTCATCTGCAATAAAAAAAATCCACCCCTTGGAGAAGTAGTGGATTTCTTTTGGAGAAAAGAGTACCAGGCAAGAGGTGCTCCTCATATTCATATGCTGCTGTGGATCAAGGATGCCCCAAAGTTTGGAACAGATACTGATGAAGCAGTGTTATCTTACATTGAAGAATATGCAACATGTGCTATACCTAAAAGCACAGAAGAAAAAAAGTTAAAGGAGCAAGTTCTACGTTTCCAAAGTCATCGGTGTGGAAAATACTGTCGACGGAAATACAAGAGCAAAGAAAAATACTACACTAAATGTCGATTTGGATTTCCTAGACCTGTTCTTACAAATGGAAGAGTCAACAGTTTTATGTCAGCTGTGAGACATACTATCACAAGAAAATCACCTAAGAATACCTACAACCTTAAAAGAAAAGAAGAATCAAAAAATATAAATGACTACAACCCAGTCATTTTATCCATGTGGAACGCTAACATGGATATACAGTATGTTGCTGACAATTCCATTGCTGTTGCTCGATATGTAACGTCTTACATTACGAAATCAGAAAAAACAGAATTGAAGGAAATGTGGGAAGAGATTTCTCACGAGAAGACTGTCAGTAAGAAGCTGTACAGTTTCAGTTTGAAGATGTTATCGCATCGAGAAATTGGATCCTACGAATGTTCAGATAGATTATCTTCTGCAAGTCTCTACTCGAAGTCAAGAAGAATAATTTGGGCAAGTTTAGGCCTTGCAGCAATGAGAAATCGGGTACTGAAATCTGTTGGAGAAATTGAATATTTGGCACAGTTCGAACCTGAAAGTACAGATATATTGAAAACAAACATGTTGGACACATATTATCCCAAGAGAAGTCATCATCTGGAGAACATGTGTCTCTATGAAGTGCTGCAGAACTACATTTATTCACGGAAAGCTGCAGAAGACATCAATAATGGAAAATATAAAGTCGTTGGTGAAGAAGGATGTTTGGTGAAGCAAACCAAAGGAAGTTTGATAAATCACCGGAAGCTGAGTTGCGACACTACCGACAAGAAAGAATTTTACTACTTGGCTCTTTTACAGTTGTTTAAACCATGGCGTTCAGAGGATGAACTACTGGGAGAATTCCAGAGCTATGAAGATTCTTTTAATGCTTGCAAAGACAGCATACAATGCAGTACATTCTCAACTTATCTGCAAATGTTAAATGAAGAAATTGAACAGGAAACTACAATTGCAGCAGAAATAGCTAGAGACAGTTCTCAGGACAGCCAAAGTTCAGGAACATACAGTCAAGATCCCCTAGGACAACCAATCGTTGAAAATGAAGCATCAATAGCCATGAATGAAGTGGAAACGGCTATGAATCAAGCTCAAGAAGAATTTATAGACTTAGAAAATTTGGAAAGACAACTGAATCAAGAGCAGCAACAAATTTATGAAGAGATCAAAAACAAAATTGATCACGGATTTCTACATGAAAAAAAAGAGTGCTCATGCACATCATTTCATCCAATCAGGATGTATGTAAGCGGACAAGCTGGCACTGGAAAAAGTTTCCTAATTAAAGTCATCAGAAGCTACCTAAAGCAAAAAACGGATTCTACTTTGTCTTGTGTGGTTACTGCTCCAACTGGGTTAGCAGCATATAACATAAAAGGAATCACCTTACATCGTTTGCTAATGTTACCAGTGGAGCATGAGAACAAAATACAATTCAACAAGCTAACTGGAGAAGCATGCTTGGAAGTTTCAAGAGTATTGAAGAAGATGCAAGTTCTCATTATTGATGAGGTGAGCATGGTATCAAACTTAATGCTTGCCTTTGTGCATTTAAGAATGCAGCAAATTTTGAAGACAGACTATGACGTGTTATTTGGTGGAAAACACGTCATAGTTTTTGGGGATCTTTTGCAACTTACTCCGGTTAAAGGACAACCAGTGTTTAATACTGTGACACATGAAGACACGAAGAAGTCATTGGGAAGCATTGGAAATACAAATATTTGGTCCTTCTTTGAGTACAAGGAACTTACAACTAATATGAGGCAAGCAAACGATGAAGAATATGGAAGTATTCTGAAAGATATCAGGATTGGACTACTCACAGAAGTTGGGAAAAAAGCATTACAGAGTCGGCTGTTACATAACTTATTTCCAAATGAAGAAATAGTTGCAGAGAAAATATACAAGAATATTGCAGAAAACAAAAGTGTCATCTGCTTAATGCCAACTCTACGTGAATGCTCAATATTTAATGAGGAGCTTTTGAAATTGGAAAAGGAAGAGATCAGGAAATTGGAAGCAGTGGACAAAATTGAGGATGGAAGAATTACTGTCACAGTAACAGGCAAACTGAAAAATAAATTGGACTCACTAGAGAAGAACATCTCCAAAACAGCAGGATTAGAAAAAAATCTATATGTTTGCATGAACTGTAGAGTGTTTTTAAGGAGAAATTTGGATGTTGAAAAAGGCTTAGTAAATGGAGCGATGGGAAGAGTTGTGGGTTTTATTAATTATCAGAAAAAAGATGGAATTGAATGGTTAAAAATAAAATTTGATCAGATAGAGGAAGTTAAAGACATTTGTCGTTGTTCAGTTCGTTTCATGCTTGTGAAAGACTTATATGTACGTAGGAAGCAGTTTCCGTTTTCACTAGCATATGCTGTAACTATTCACAAGTCTCAAGGATTGACTGTAGATTGTGCATTTGTGAACATTGGATCTAGTGTGTTCAAAGAAGGTATGGCATATGTTGCTTTGTCACGAGTCAAAACATTATCAGGTTTATTCATGATAGACTTCGATGACTCAAAAGTTAGTGCTGATACAAACTGTGTAAAGGAGTATAATAGATTAAGAAGAAGCTATGCTCCTCATTTAGGTCAGTATCCTGTGTTGGAGAAACGTGTAGTTTCTCGTAAAAGGAGAAATGAGAATATCTGTAATGAAGATGTAGAGAGGAGGAAAAAAAAGAGGAGTGATGTAATTGCAAGCAGAAAGAATAAGGAAAATGAAGAACAGGTTGTAGGATGTCATTTTGAAAATAGCTCTGGTGTCAACTGCTACGCAAATGTAGTGCTGAATGTTGCATTTTATCTGGAAAGTTTGCAAGAGCAGATAATAATAAATCAGGGAAAAAGATTCTGTTCAGAGCTCAGTCTCCTTTTTCAAAAGCTGAGTAAAGATAAAACTCAAATAGAAAGTGCTACTGATATTAGAAAACTTTTAGATGTATGTTCAGGACGAACACAGTTTTCTCAAAATGAACAGCAAGATGCTCACGAATTTTTGATGTATTTTCTTCAGGTAGTGGAAGAAGAAGGAGTTCCCATTGACATTTTTTTTGGTCTCTCTTATAAATGGGAACATAGTTGTGATAATTGTTATAATATAAGTGGTTCTATTGTTGATAATGAAAGGTTTATTTATTTGACATTGCCAGAGAGTAAAACAGTCACTTTTGCAAACTTAGTTAAAGATGCTAATCATAGCATGAAATGTGGTGAGTGTAATTCTGACATGTTATCAACATTAATTTTAAGGGAATACGGACAGTATGTAATTTTAATGATGCAACGATGTAGAGCTGATGGATCAAAATTGGATACTTTAATAAAGAAGTTTACAGGACAGCAATTATCAATTTCAGGAAAAACTTTTGTAACTGTTGCAATAATTTTCCATGATGGACCTACTGTTACTTCTGGACATTACACAGTTTATCTAAAATGTGAAAAAGGCTGGACACTGTGTAATGATTCCCAATTGATTTTCAAACAACGTTTGCCTTTTGATTTAGCAAATTCCTATCTAATCTTCCTGAAACCTAAATTTTAGAGAGACTTGGCAAGATCTGGACAAAATAATTTTACCATTTTACAGGATTACCATTGCAATTTTGTAGAAAAAAGATTTTTAAAATTATCATTTGGCCTAAAGGAAAGATAACCAATTGTAATGTGGACTTTTTAAATTTTTAATGCAATTTTGAAAAACCAATAATTTAGAGCTTATCGGTAACTTCTGCACATTTTAAATTTTGGAATGTTATTGGACTGCCATTGGAAATTTTTTCAAAAATGATTTAAAAAATTACTATTTGGCCATGTGGAAAAGTAAGCAATTCTATTGTGGACTAAATAAATTATTCAAAAAATTTTCGTGAACCAAAATGTTACAGAGAATCGGTGAGATCTGGACAGATTAAACTTTAGAATTTTAATGGTTTTCCCTTGGAAATTTATTCCAGGGAAAGAATAAAAAATACTATTTGGCCTAAAGGAAATAAAATCAGATGTATTTTGGAGTTATTTGAGATATAATATTGTGAATGTACTTCTGAAACAAAAATATCAGACGGTATTTTAAAGAAAAAAGTATTGTTTTTTGATGACATTTTTTTAGACTAATATGCATTTCTGTAATGATAAGTTTAAATGAGAAGAGATTCTGGGCTTTTTTAATACAATCTTTGAGATTGTTAATTTTTTTTGCCCGCTGTAAAATGATGAATGCAATTGCTTTCACAATTTATAGTGAAATGCAATATATTCTGAAAACAGCAAAAATAAGGCAAAAATTATTTTTTGGTAAAAAATGTAAATATGTGTACTGTATTATAAATTGTTATAAAAATATTAATACTTTTTTCTTTTTTTCCAGATCGATATAGAAAATTTTCGAAAACTACAACCATTTTAAAAACTATTTTTTAAAAAAACAAATGAATAAATATTTCTTTGAGTGAGTATGGTAAGTCAATAGTAATAATTGTAGTCTCTCAAAGACCTTGTAATGTGATAAATTATTTTTAGTGTTTTTTTTAAAAAAAAAAATAAATTACGCGTACCGTACGCGTACGGTAAAAAAAAAATAAAAAAAGTTTTTAAAAACATGTAAAAAAAAGATGAAAGATAAGGTTGGCTCTTAAAAGAACCGTTGTGTTCATGCAGGGACAGAGGAAAGAAAGATTGGGAATATTAGACAGTACGACAAGTGTGCTGATCTATTTTACTGTTCACCAGGGAAACACTGGTCTCCCTATAAGTAATTAGATCGTGACAAGTGGCGCACCGTACTTCAACCCTCGCAAACCGAGGATTAATTTCCAGAGGGCCAGCAAAAGGAGATTCTCCCCCCACAGATGAAGGGCTCACCTGACCTGCAGAAGAAGGAGTCAGCCCTGCAGATGATGGTCCAGGCTGAGCTGCTGTGGATGTACTGGCTCGTCTTTCTGAAGAGTTACCTCCAAAAAGATGACCATGTGTCCTTCTGTGTACATCCTGGAGGTGCCTCATCATGGTGTGATTCCCAAAGGAATACTTCCTGTTAGGATTACCTCTAGAAAGTACACGCTTACACAGCTTGCAAGTAACTAAGGGTGCATTCACCTTTTGCTGGCCTTCTGGAAAAGTAAAATAATCCCAAACATAAGAAGGCTTTACTTTCCTCGCTCTCTGCCTCAAGACAGTGCTGCTGGTGCTAGCCTCACTCTCAGAAGGGCTCTGCTGTTCTGCCATCGTATCCCAAAGACAAACCAGCTCCTTCTTCCAAGGGATCACAAGCAGAAATGAGGGGAATGGGTGTGGTGTAGGAGAGTTCTAGAACTGAAAGTAGTTTCCACCAATCAAAAGTTGTGTTTCATGATCACATGACCTACCGTACGCTTACGGTACGCTTACGGAGCGCTTACGGCAAAAAGTACGCGTGCGCGTAAAAAAGACACGCGCTTGCGCGCATGCGCATAACAGTCATTTCCCGGCACTTCCGCGTAACGTGCGCGTGTTGCGTAAGCGCGCACGCGTCCCACGCGCAGTACGCGCGGCTACGCAAAGTACGTAACTATGCGCAAGCAGCGTAGATAGATTACGGACGTTGCGTAAACCGTACGCTTACCGTGAGCTTACGGTACGCGTACTATAAAAAAAAAAAAAAAAAAAAAAAAATCTGGAAATAAATTTTACATGTTTATTTTAAAAAATATATATAAAAAAAATATTTAAGGATTTTAAAAATTAAAGCATAGTCTTTATAAAAGATAAGAAAATTAAAATAAAAATATGTTTGAAAAAAATGAAGAATATAAAAAAAAAATAGCATTTAAAAAACCTTGCAAATTCACTGAAAAAACCATGGGTTTCACACACGTTATAGTTAGGAATTAGCATTTAAAAAACCTTGCAAATTCACTGAAAAAACCATGGGTTTCACACACGTTATAGTTAGGAATTAGCATTTAAAAAACCTTAGAAATTCACTGAAAAAACCATAGGTTTCACACACGTTATAGTTAGGAATTAGCATTTAAAAAACCTTAGAAATTCAGTGAAAAAACCATAGGTTTCACACATGTTATAGTTAGCTGGACATTTTACTCGTAAAAAACCAATGAAATTGCCCCGTTATAGTTAGTTCAGCTAACTATAACTCGCGCGCCCGCAATGCACTGCTGATGACGTCACATATTACATCACTCATGACATGGTCAGTGACATCACTCATGACATCACTGATGACATCTCAAATGACATCACTGATGACCTCACTGATGACATCATCCTTGTGATAGAGTGGCAGACCTCCTCTCACCTTAATATAAGCTTTGATACACACATTCAAAAATAGAGACTAAAAATTTCAAAACAATGGACATACCAATACCAGTTACAACAACCTCTTCAGTAATTCTAAGATCCACATACACATCCACTCATTCACCAACAGTCCTATACAGTCACTCATACATGTACTCACTCATCATATGTACTCATACATCTATACATCCTGTTACACAATGCCACTCATCCATAGAGTTACTCACACACATAGTCACTCATGCTAATAAAGAATAAAACATACATTTACTTGCATATACAGTAATACACACACCACCATACTTACTTCTACGGAAACTTACACATACTTAGTCTTTTAAACAATCACTTATAGAAACACATACTTATTCATACAGGAACTCTTTCAATCTCTCCCTCTCACATATACTCACATATATACACCAATAGTCACATATACTAGTTTAAAACATATGTAGTTACTCCTGAAGACACTATTGAGACAGTCATTCACTCACTAACACACCCATACACACACTCATCCACCCATACAGTCCTGCACACATGCTGTCTTCAACACATACAAACAGTGAGTCACTCATTCATGCATCTATGCACTACGTAATACCCCCCACCGTACCATACAGACACTCAGACTGATACTCAAAAAAACAACTAATAACCTATATAGACACCCATGTAGCTACTCACCAACCCATGCAGCCACTTATACACAAAGGTGCCAATTCCGATCCGGTAAAAAAATTCCCCGTCCGACTCGTATCCGGATTTTTTTCCGTCCGAATCGTCAAAGTAGCGTACAAACTGCCAAGTACGATTCGAACGGAAAAAAGTCCATACGAATCGCATTGGGAAGATTTCCCCACACGTCCTCGGGTCGGGAAAAGTCACCGACACGTCCCCGGGCGAGAAACCCACCGTGCGGAAAAATAAAGTCCGACTGCGCAAGTACGATCCCTCCCGTCCTCCCCATTTCACAACCGTACGCAAAAAACACCGTCCGAACCGAACTCCCATAGCAACCATGGAGACATGTGCCCGCATACGCGCCGAACACCCCACCACCCCCCGCCCGCGTATGTACGCCCCTAACCCCCACCCGTGTATGTACGGACCGAACCCCCACCCCAGCAGAGTATGTACGCCCCGAACCCCCACCCGTGTATGTACGCACCAAACACCCACCCGTGTATGTACGCCCCCGAACCCCCCCCAGCCGTGTATGTACGCACCGAACCACCAGCCGTGTATGTACGCCCCCGAACCCCCCCCAGCCGTGTATGTACGCACCGAACCACCAGCCGTGTATGTACGCACCAAACACCCCCCCAGCCGTGTATGTACGCACCGAACCACCAGCCGTGTATGTACGCCCCCGAACCCCCCCCCAGCCGTGTATGTACGCACCGAACCACCAGCCGTGTATGTACGCACCAAACACCCACCCGTGTATGTACGCCCCCGAACCCCCCCCAGCCGTGTATGTACGCACCGAACCACCAGCCGTGTATGTACGCACCAAACACCCCCCCAGCCGTGTATGTACGCACCGAACCACCAGCCGTGTATGTACGCCCCCGAACCCCCCCCCAGCCGTGTATGTACGCACCGAACCACCAGCCGTGTATGTACGCACCAAACCCCCACCCGTGTATGTACGCACCAAACCCCCACCCCAGCCGTGTATGTACGCACCTAACCACCAGCCGTGTATGTACGCCCCCGAACCCCCCCCAGCCGTGTATGTACGCACCGAACCACCAGCCGTGTATGTACGCCCCCGAACCCCCCCCAGCCGTGTATGTACGCACCGAACCACCAGCCGTGTATGTACGCACCAAACACCCACCCGTGTATGTACGCCCCCGAACCCCCCCCAGCCGTGTATGTACGCACCGAACCACCAGCCGTGTATGTACGCCCCCGAACCCCCCCCAGCCGTGTATGTACGCACCGAACCACCAGCCGTGTATGTACGCACCAAACACCCACCCGTGTATGTACGCCCCCGAACCCCCCCCAGCCGTGTATGTACGCACCGAACCACCAGCCGTGTATGTACGCCCCCGAACCCCCCCCAGCCGTGTATGTACGCACCGAACCACCAGCCGTGTATGTACGCACCAAACACCCACCCGTGTATGTACGCCCCCGAACCCCCCCCAGCCGTGTATGTACGCACCGAACCACCAGCCGTGTATGTACGCCCCCGAACCCCCCCCAGCCGTGTATGTACGCACCAAACACCCACCCGTGTATGTACGCCCCCGAACCCCCCCCCGCCGTGTATGTACGCACCGAACCACCAGCCGTGTATGTACGCCCCCGAACCCCCCCCAGCCGTGTATGTACGCACCGAACCACCAGCCGTGTATGTACGCCCCCGAACCCCCCCCAGCCGTGTATGTACGCACCGAACCACCAGCCGTGTATGTACGCCCCCGAACCCCCCCCAGCCGTGTATGTACGCACCGAACCACCAGCCGTGTATGTACGCCCCCGAACCCCCCCCAGCCGTGTATGTACGCACCGAACCACCAGCCGTGTATGTACGCACCAAACACCCACCCGTGTATGTACGCCCCCGAACCCCCCCCCCAGCCGTGTATGTACGCACCGAACCACCAGCCGTGTATGTACGCACCAAACACCCACCCGTGTATGTACGCCCCCGAACCCCCCCCCCAGCCGTGTATGTACGCACCGAACCACCAGCCGTGTATGTACGCACCAAACCCCCACCCCAGCCGTGTATGTACGCACCTAACCACCAGCCGTGTATGTACGCCCCCGAACCCCCTCCCAGCCGTGTATGTACACACCTAACCACCAGCCGTGTATGTACGCCCCCGAACCCCCCCCAGCCGTGTATGTACGCACCGAACCAACAGCCGTGTATGTACGCACCAAACCCCCACCCCAGCCGTGTATGTACGCACCGAACCACCAGCCGTGTATGTACGCACCAAACACCCACCCGTGTATGTACGCCCCCGAACCCCCCCCAGCCGTGTATGTACGCACCGAACCACCACCCGTGTATGTACGCACCAAACACCCACCCCAGCCGTGTATGTACGCACCGAACCACCACCCCACCAGGGAATGTACGGACCGCACCCCCACCAGTGCATGTACGGACCGTACTGACGCCAAAAAAACACGTACTGAACCCGGACAAACCATATTTACACAAGGAGAGTCAAGTAGAGTTTCCCCACACCACCAAACAGGCCCAACAACCCCACAAACATCACATACACTCACCTGCAACTGCCAAACTGCCAAACAGAGGCCCAAAACTCAATCACTCCTCATAACACACCCACACAAATTTCAAACACAGCCACACCCACAAATGGACCAATAAAAATGGACCACACACACAAACCATGAGCCTTTGCAACAGACCCACTGCTGCCAGAGCCCACAGACGACCCACACCACCATACTTGAACCTCACACTTGCATACCTTCACACAACCACCTACACAAACACCCCCTCATCACATTCACACACACACCTCCACTACCACACCCACACACCCACAGCCATCCACACCCACACCCCCACAACCACACCCCACGCCATGTCCACCACCAAGAATCCAAAGTTCACAAAGGAGGAGCTGGAGATCCTTGTCGACGAAATCCTCAGAGTCGAGCCACAGCTCTTTGGGACATTGGTCAGACAGACCAGCATATCCGAAAAAACCGCCATGTGGCAGAGGATCGTCGATTCTGTGAATGCTGTTGGGACAACCAGAAGGACCAGGCACGAGTGCCAATCCAGGTGGTACGATCTGCGGAGGACGGTCAAGAGGAAGATGACTGACAATCACAACCAGGGGAACATCACTGGAGGAGGGCCGCCCCCCAGACCTGTACAATACCATCCCTGGGAGGAGAAGGTGATGTCCACGCTGGCGGTGGAGGGACTACACGGACTGCCAGGACTCCCAGACCCTGGTGAGTACACAAACAACTCACCTCACATGGGGGGGATGCCATACACAATCAATCATGCATGCCACCCCCCCCAAGCCACCACCGGACACAACAACACTCCACAAACACACACATGCCACTGGCGCCTCCATGCCCCATGCATCAATCAGGGCCATGCCAAGTCACAGGCCACACAAAACACCAACACAACACAGGATGTGGTCGATGCTGGGAGTGGGGGCAGCAAAACTAACATTGAGCAACTCACAAGCACACAACAATGCCCTCAGCCCATATGGCCCAGGGCACAGCCATACAAACTGTGTGTACCCACACAGTACTGTCTTGCCTGCAAATGATGGCTGCCATGCAGGATGCCATGGGTCTGAAGGCACAATTTGCACATAACAGCAGACAATGAAGATGCATCGCTCTGATAGAGTCTCAGCACACACCGCCACAGCAGCAGCCTACACTCAGACACACTGCCCAATGGGTGCCCGGAGAACAGGGACTAACTCACATGAACAAGCCAATGGCCATTCAAAGACCGGCTAACTGTGTGTGCCCAGGAAGCTGGCCTGAGGTGACAGAGAGTGACAAAGAGAGGGAGGGAGAGGGGGAATGAGAGGGAAGGAGACAGAGGGGGGACACAGGGAGACAGACAGAGGGAGGGAGTAGGGTGACAGAGGGAGACCGACAGAGGGAGGGAGGAGGGTGACAGAGGGAGGGAGGAAGGGAGACACAGGGAGACTAAATCACCCTTGGGTGGTGTGGCCATGTCCACTCGTCAGCCGGTGGACTGTGTGCATGCAGACCAGGTCTGGCAGTGCCTCAACCCCCCCTTCCGTAGATGAAGACCGGTCCATGTGTCAATCTGTGCACGAGTCCATCCGTGCTGCAGGCACAGACCTAACCACACACCCAGTATACCCACCCACCGTGTCGGTAAGAACCCTGTCACAAATGCTTCAGTCCCCTACCTGCAACATCAAATTGCCTTGCCAAAACACCATTTGGCCACGTACAGTGCAACACGTAAGGCGCCTCTGCATGGCTCGCTACGCCCGCACACCACACTGCTGACTGTGTACCCAAATAGATGCATCATCTAAGATTGTGTCTCACACATGCGTAAAGCCCTGACAGCTGTGGCCAAGGGACATAGCCATGCACAAGTGCACTGTGAGAGGAATGCAGGACAGATCCAACTACCCAGAGGAAGAGTGCCAAATCAGAAATGCATGCAACATGGATGCCACATGTGACACTGTTAACATTGTCTCTCTCACACACAGGTCAACGTCGACGAACACCCCCCAACACTGGGGGGGAAGTCACACAGGACCAGGCTCCGCGGGATGATGACCCCACCGCCAGCGATGACTCTCACCACTCCGTGGATGACCCAGACCAACCTGGCCCCTCTGGTGTCCAACCACCTGCAGCACCTGCGTCAGGTACAACTGTGCCAACCACCACCCCCATTCCTGCCACATCCCAGGAGACGTCCAGGAGCCCTGCCCGCACACGACCACCCAGCCAGTCTGCCCAGGAGGGACACAGTCCTCCGGGCACCCAGGAGGAGGCAGGCGGCAACGCAGATGCCATCCCTCAGGGGTCCCGGAGACCCGATGCACCCACAACGGCAGGCCAGGTGCACGTGGGCAGGGGTGGCGGGAGTGGAGGACGGCGGAGGCGCGAACCTGACCAGGCAGCTCAGGACCCGGTAGTGTCCCAGGTCAGCAACATCCTGGATACATACCGGCGTGACACCAGGGGCATGGACCAGATTGCGTCCACCCTCAATGACATCAAGGGGACCCTCCAGGAGATGAAGACCCTGCAGTCCCAGCAACATGCCTGTCAACTGCAACACCAAGGAAGGATGGAGGATAGACAGGCTGAGCTCGTGGCGGTGCAAACCCAAATGACCGGTGTACTCCGTCGGATTGCCGACAACATGGGCAACCCTCCCTGTGGCACCAGGCGAAGGCCATTACCAGACACAGGGAGGGATCAGGAGGAGGAGGATTCATCCGACGGAGCGTCACAGACATCGTCACGGACTGCTTCCGAGGGTCCCCGCAGGAAGGTGGGTCGTCCACGAAAAAGACTGTGAGAGTCAGCAGAACATCACCATCTCCCAGGTCACCTGGCCTGGCACCTGGCCCTCTGGCCCAATAGCAGCACATGACATTCTCTGCCACATGGACTTGCTGGTCACTGTCTGACCTATGTTGACGAAGACTGTGGCATGGACTCTGACATTTTGCTACGACAAGGATACCAACTCCCCCAGTGAACTTTGGATTCTACACTCCCGCTGTGCACCTCTTGTCATCCCCACAAACCCGTACCCCACCACAAATAAATTAATCACACTTACAAGATGATGCCGTGATTCTACATTATTACAATACATGTGTGTGTCGTACAGTCAAAGCATGCCTGATCTCAGAATTAACTCCAACCATCCAAACCGTGGGGTCGCAGTCTTGCCCAGGACACACATGGGTCCCAATGTCTCATCTGATACAGACATGGAGTACCAAACTCACCTGTGCTGGGCCCAACCAGCTGAGTGGTTCCCGCACAACTGTGGCTACAGACACATTCAGGGGAGCAACAGTCATGCGCAGAGGTCAGGGATCATGTTGAGTGACCTGGCTTGCCGCTCCCAGGTATGTCTAGACATGTGTCCCTACAATGTGCAGCATGCTTGCGTCAGGCGGATGTTGAGAATGGTGGCTAGGCCAAGGTTGGATGCATGGAGATGCCAGAATGCAGTTTAGGATCACCGTGCCACATGGTTGTGTTGGGGTTGTGGGCTGCATCATGAGTGTGGGCGTGGATCTAGAAGGTCATCCTGCAGCTGGCTGTGAAACATTCCCCCCATCCCGTTAGGACGTTGATGTGGCCTGGTTGCCCGACGCAGTAGCAGAGCTGTGCAGATGCACTCCGGATATGGACAAGTACCATGGGAGTCGTGAGGCACATGTCCGTAGACTGCAGGGTAGGATTCGACACGGATGTTGTAGTTGCCCTGGGGGATGGTCTCTCTTGCCTTGAGGTGGATGGAACTGTGCATCTTGTGCATAATACAGTTCCCACTCCCTGACAAACCCCTAGCATCTTGTCACTCTACACATAGACACATATGCACCACCTATGAAAACTATGCCAGACCTGCGGCACGCACAGTGGCAACAGGGCACCATTGACAGGGAAGAGGCACCTTGGAGACAGAGGGACAAATTTATTAGTCATGTGTGTTGGAATGACAATGATACTCTGTCAACACATACACAGGTCATGTGGATGTACATGTGGGAGCAACACTGGCACCCCCCATTGCAACACAGATGCTGGCATCCCATTGACCTGGCACACAAGTGACGGATAACAGCTAAACACCCCCTGCTGCCACGGAGAGGCCGCTATACACCATTGAGGCCCTGATGGGGCAATCACACACCATGTCAACCCGGTGCAACCTGTATGTTTCCGAGGCCAGTGTTACACACAATGATGGCCTCATCACAATCCCCAATCCCCTGCCACATGACAGTCACCAAGTCTGAGCATGGCTCCAGGTGAAGCCTGCCCCATGTCATGTTCCCCATGTAGGATCACCATGTATGCAAATGGAACACACATGAACCGGAGAAGTGCACACAGACTACAAACAATTCACACACCCAAAACGACGTGAGGCATCCCTTACCCTGAGGAGATTTCAACACTTGCCCGTGCATGTGACGCTGAATCAGCACATGTCGCTGTGTTCATGAGAAGTAGCAGGAGCACAACAATGCCACCAGCAGACAGCATGCACATGGACCTGTGGAAGAGAGACACACAAGGATTCAGCACAAAGGAGCACATCCGCAAGCATGTACTTAACACGTATCATGTTGTTAACATGACAGGTGACAATGATGACCCTCAGACAACATCCTTCCATTGCGCCATCACTTGAGTGACACTTCAATACACACCACTGACTCACTTGGCAGACATGCAGATGGACACACACATTGCAACACATGCCACACACGGCCCAATGCGTGCACACTCAGACACTGGAACTCACCACTAAGCAAAGAAGTTGCGTATGAGCCGACTCCGCATGTCCTCCACAGCCTCCTCCTCCTCCACATCACTTGCCCCGTCACCAAGCCCTTCATCCTCCACGGGTGGATGGTCCTGGTCATCTTGATCCAGTATGAGTGGAACAGCTTCCTCCACTGCCATGTTGTGCAGCATGCAGCAGACGATGATGATCTTGCACACCTTCACCGGGGCATATGGGAGTGCTCCGCCGGTCTTGTGGAGGCACCGGAATCGGCTCTTCAGAAGTCCAAACGTCCTCTCAATGACTCTCCTGGTCCGCCCATGTGCGTTGTTGTAGCGGTGCTCGGCAGCCGTGCTGGGGTTGCGGACAGGCGTCATCAGCCATGGCATGTTGGGATAGCCAGCGTCCCCTACAAGGAAACATCATGGACAGAAGTGTGTCAGCACAGGCAGTGAGATTGGAAGATGACGCCAAACACTGAACTGCCAGAGTCTACCCACCAACAATACATGCTCGCTCGTTCCGCAGCTGCAGCATCATTTCTGGCACCCTGCTACGCCTCATGATGAAGGCATCGTGTGCTGATCCTGGAAAGCGAACACAGACATGTGAAATCACCATGTTGGACAGACACACCACAAGGGCATTAATGGAGTGATAATGTTTGCGATTCCTATACACCACCTCCTGTGCCTGTGGTGGTACCAACGCAACATGTGTCCCATCTATGGACCCAATGACATGGGGCATCCCTCCCAGGGCATAGAACTCACGCTTGACATCTGTCAACTGCTCACGATTTGGGAATTTAATGTACTCATCCAGGTGAACCAACATGGCCTCTAAGAAATCATGCAGAACACGGCTGAACATCGTCTGGGACATGCCCCCGACATCAGCAATGGTATGTTGGAACGTACCCGTGGCAAGGAAATGTAGGGCTGCCATCACCTTCAACTTGGGTGTCAGTGCACTTGGATACCTGTGGCGCGGGAGGAGTTGTGCTTCCAGCCGGCCAGTCAACTCATCAATCAACCGTTGGCTGAATCTGTAGCGGCGTATACAGTCCCGTTCATGCAGGGCAGCAATGTCTGGCATACGTCGAGGGAGAGGCGGAGCCCTGCAGTGAAATGGAAGGAACACCTAAGAGTGAGCACTGTACAACAACATCGTCAATGCACTGAGCACATGTTACACAGCCAATACACATATGCCACGTTGTGAGTCAGGTCTGTGCCACAGTTCCTGGACACGTACGCCAGTCAGGTTACACTCCTACCAAGGGACAGCCACTAACGGAGGGGGGCAAGATCACGATGACATGGCATGAGACTAGCTGTGGGCCAGTGTAAGTGAACATGCACACGCATCACAGGATTCACAGACATCCACACATGTGCAGAAGTAGTATGCGTATGGTACAGACAGGTAGTTGGATGCGATATGCACTGGTCACATGTCATAGGAATAGGACAGGCCACACACATTGCCTTTGAGGAGTACATGTCGAGACAGAACATACATAGGGAGCATGTGGATATGTACTTGTGTTGATACTCCGTGTAGTTGGATACATACACACCTCATGGCAAATCACATATGTGGGCTGGTGTGCGGAACAGTGTGCCATGCCCATCGACACACAGACACATGTTGGCAGCAGCAACTGCTGACGCATTGAACCACACACCTACAGCAAAATCATGGAAAGACATGCCACACACATGACATGGTTGCAGCATGCAACGCAGCCATACACGTGTCATATGTAATATTCCGTGTACCTGGCATCAGGGGACAGGTGCGGGTGTCCGTGACTGGGACATGCAAGTGACTCATGGCTCCACTAGTGTGTACGACATGCACACATGTCAAAGGAGTGCAGGGGATGTGTGGTACAATGCGCACCATCACACACGACATGTGTACACAGCTCATCGTACATGTGCTTTGCCCACACCTCAGGGGTAAAGTGCCACATCACATCCTGACACACCTGTGTCACACACAGGTGGTATTGCACAGACAATGCATTTGTGTCCACCCTTGGCAATACCTGTCCGCTCCATTCCTGTCTGTGTGCCGCCTGTCACCACTGACAGTTGTTATACGCACCGTACATACGCTCGGAGCGCGTGTATAGGGTCCCTGGGCCAATATTGCCGCTGGCGTATGCGTACGCCACAGTAGTACGGACTGTACACGCGCTTGTGCGGTCCGGATCACAATATGGGCGCTGGCGTATGCGTACGCCACAGTAGTACGGACTGTACACGCGCTTGTACGGTCCGGATCACAATATGGGCGCTGGCGTATGCGTACGCCACAGTAGTACGGACTGTACACGCGCTTGTGCGGTCCGGATCACAATATGGGCGCTGGCGTATGCGTACGCCACAGTAGTACGGACTGTACACGCGCTTGTACGGTCCGGATCACAATATGGGCGCTGGCGTATGCGTACGCCACAGTAGTACGGACTGTACACGCGCTTGTGCGGTCCGGATCACAATATGGGCGCTGGCGTATGCGTACGCCACAGTAGTACGGACTGTACACGCGCTTGTGCGGTCCGGATCACAATATGGGCGCTGGCGTATGCGTACGCCACAGTAGTACGGACTGTACACGCGCTTGTACGGTCCGGATCACAATATGGGCGCTGGCGTATGCGTACGCCACAGTAGTACGGACTGTACACGCGCTTGTGCGGTCCGGATCACAATATGGGCGCTGGCGTATGCGTACGCCACAGTAGTACGGACTGTACACGCGCTTGTACGGTCCGGATCACAATATGGGCGCTGGCGTATGCGTACGCCACAGTAGTACGGACTGTACACGCGCTTGTGCGGTCCGGATCACAATATGGGCGCTGGCGTATGCGTACGCCACAGTAGTACGGACTGTACACGCGCTTGTACGGTCCGGATCACAATATGGGCGCTGGCGTATGCGTACGCCACAGTAGTATGGACTGTACACGCGCTTGTGCGGTCCGGATCACAATAAGGGCGCTGGCGTATGCGTACGCCACAGTAGTACGGACTGTACACGCGCTTGTACGGTCCGTACTACTGTGGCGTACGCATACGCCAGCGCCCATATTGTGATCCGGACCACACAAGCGCGTGTACAGTCCGTACTACTGTGGCGTACGCATACGCCAGCGCCCATATTGTGATCCGGACCGTACAAGCGCATGTACGGTCGGTATCACTGCTTGTGGGGTGCCCTAGGGCGTGGAACGCACCGTACCTGTGTGTAAATGTATGAAAACACATAGGGGACACATGAGGGACAAGTATAAGGGCCTAAATGCCTGATGGTTGCCATGGAGACTGAGTTAAATTTTTGACTTTGAGCACCAGGTGCACAGCAGAAGTCAGTTTGAAAGAATCTACATTGTTGCAATGTGGATGTTGACTTGACATCATTATCAAAACTGAAACCATGCAAAGCCACACACTGGGGTAGGTTTGAAGGGATTGGATGAAACGTAGGATGCTAATGTGACTGACCAATCAATCTGTACTCCTATACATGAACAGGCCAGCCAGGCATATATAAGGCAGCCAGGTCCCATGAGAGAGCACTTGCCTGCACATCCATTCATCCATGACCACTGCTGCTGATAGTGATTCCTCTGGCACCATGTCCAGGACTGTGGAGAGGTCACAGCCATTCACCCAGGAGGAGAACCTTGCCCTGATAGATGTGATCCTCCCACAGTTCCAGAGCCTGTATGGTCGACCAGGGGTTCAGGTGAGTGCAGACTCCACTAGCTTAGACTGTGCCCCTTTTGTGTGACAGTGACTTCTGGCATTGTGTCCATGTGTGACAGACATGCACTGTTGTTTGGAGTGGGTCCCAGGGTGTGGAAGGCCTCATGTCACCCATGCAGAGCATGCTGTGTTTCCTGTGTGCACTCCTCACTTGCATAGTGCCTACTGTGACAATGAATGCAAGGTGCATGCCACATTCTGCCTGCATACTCCTCCTGGGGATGTTGTTTCCACAGTCCTGATGTGATCCTGTGTTCCCCCCAGTGTGACAGGTGTCAGTACCCATGGATGTGTGTTTGTTCAGTGTACCTGTGCTGTGAGTGTCCAAAGGCCGTGTTCGTCCCCTGCACATTGGTGTGTGTGTTAGTCCCCTGTCATGTGGGTGAGTGCATATGGGGAGTGTTGCACACAAGCAGCATGAGGGATGGATATGGCCTGGCCATCGGATGTGAGCAGGGAGCAGTGCTGTGTGCATGCCGTGCTGAGCCAGCCCCACACCTGTGACACCCCCGTCTACTGGCACATGGGCAGAGTGAGGTGTGTACCCGCAGTTGGCAATGCCATGTGATTGTCCTGTACCTGTGTGTGTCTGTGTACTCTGCTGAGGTAGCATCAGTGTGCTGGGGCAGGTGACTGCTGTGAGGTGCTGTACATAATCCTGGTGTAGCCTGTGAGGCACAGTGTGATCCCTGGTCAGTGAGTGTGTGGTACCCCTCATGCCACCCGTGTGCTTCCACTGGCACGTAGTGCATTTGGCCTTCCACAGTGGATAATGTCCCTATGACAAAGGTGCAATTAGTTGCATGCATACCATGGCCTGTTCATAATGAGGATTGTTCTATATGTGTGTCTCTGTGTCTTTGCTCATGTGGATTAATGTATTCTCTCTTTTGCATCCTCACAGGTAGGCGCCATTGCCAAGGGGGAGATCTGGAGGGAAGCCGTCAGTGCCGTGAGGGGTACAGAGGGTCGGAGGCGGAGCCTGTCTCAGGTGAGGAAACGCTGGCAGGACATCCGGTGCTGGACGAGGAGGATTGCACGGCTCCTGCTGGGGGACTCACCTGAGAGCCGTAAGAACCGTGGCCGCCGTCGTCTGACCCACATCCAGAAGCGTGTGCTGGCGGTGGTCTTCCCCGATATGGACAGGCGCCTACAGGAGAGGCAGCAGCAGGAAGGGGGTAGGTACATGTGTGTCAGTTGTGTGTCCCCAGCCAATGTAAGTGTGCAGTTGCATGGATACACTGCCAGGGTTTGATTGTGCAGTGCGTCAACTTCTCCACAAAGTAGCACAGTGCTGTTCTCACTCCCTCCCTTCCCCTCCTTGCAATGTGTTCCCTGGTCTGTCGCCACTCTTGCACACGGTTATTTAGGCAGGCAGTTCATGCAGGTGCCCTATGCTATCAGCATCATGTGTGGGGGTGATGTGCCACAGGTATGGGGACCTTGCGTGTGCCATGGCCAATTTCAGTCATTGTGGTGTCCATGTCACTTGGCACTGATTGTGAATCACGACATAGGGGTGTGTCTCCAAAATGTACAGCCTTCCAGCATGCATGTCCAATTGTGTGCCCTCTGACATGATGTGCCTGAGTGGGAGGCCTGCTAAGTGCAGGGACGGTTGCTTAATTTGCAGTCATGTCCATCCTGGACCATGGAGGAGTGTGGGCACTACTGTGCCCTGGGGCACCTCTTCCTAGGTATCATGTGCGTCATCCAACAATATGGCCATTCACTGTGTCTTTGCCATGGGTTGCGTAGGGTGGCATTGTACCCTGGGCTCAACTGTTAGGACCTACAGGTTGCTACATGTGTCCACTGTACAGGGGGACCCATTTTGCTTGTGCATACTCACAGTAGGCATTACCTGTGTGTGTTGTTGAGACAATCTGATGATGTTTGCCTGTCAATGATGTGTGGACATGGCCACCAGGGGCTGTGTGTGTACAGTCATGAATTAGTGGAGGCCATGTGTTTCCATCCCAGAGTAAGAGGTGTACATACTTTCTCCGTCTCAATGAGATTGTCTCAGGTGTGGGTGGTGTGTGCGTACAAGGCCTACATGTCAGAAGCTTCATCCTCCTTGCTGGGTTTAGCCTGTGTGTGATGTTTGACTGGACATACGCTCAAGGTGCAGTGACCCTGTCATGTGTGGCCTGGTTTCATGTATTGCCTTTGCAGCATGCGGCAAGAGTAAATGGATATGATTCATGCTCATCCCTTTTTGACGACGCAGTGTGGTGCAGGTGCTGTGCACATTTGTCCCCAGAGGCTGGCTCCTCTCTAAAATTTCAGGTGCAGTGATTTGCTGTTGTGTCATGATCTCCATTGTGTCTCAGTGGCATGGTGGGTAGAAAAACTGTGTGTTCCATGGCCTACATGTGTACATTGTTTTGTAGGTGTTACTCCTGTTGCTTTTCAGGCTATGCAATGTGACCTATGTATATTTGACTCATGTGACATAAGTGTACAGGTGTCTGATTTTCTCCTGTCTCTTCACCTTGCCCACAGCATCGCCGGGGGACACGGAAGGAGACACTAGCACGGACCGGGAGGAGAGATTGAGCACCAGTACCAGCAGTGCTGTCCTGTCTGGCACATGGAGTGGCACGGAGGCCGAAGGGAGTGAGGCGGAGGACCTGTTGACTGCCAACACAGACTATGACGCAGACGGGTCCGAGGCTGAGCTCCCAGAGGTGGCGGAGTCTGCCCCCCCAGCTGATGGCAGCCCTCCACATCCCCCCGCCACCTCAGGTTCCATCACCGGCCTCCCACATGCTCGTGGCCCTTCCCTCCGTGCTCGGTCCCCACATGTCTCCTTCCTGCCAGGCACCGCACCCCCTGCCCCTGTCACCACTGCTGCGGTGAGTGCGGAGTCTGTGGACATCCTGAGGCAGTTGCAGGTTGGTCAGACTGCGATGCTAAATGTCCTCCATGCCCACACCCAGGTGCTGACCCAGATGGAGGCATACATGGAGGGCATGTCGGCTGCGCAGTCTGACCAACGGCAGTTGCTGAGGTCCATAGACTCCACACTGACTGCAGCACTGGATCTCCTGCAGCGCTGCGTAACACCCCCTACCCCTGCCCCATCCACAATTCCCACTCCCGTGCCTGTCCCACGCACATCCAGACGTCAGCGTGCACGCACCCCAACAGACACAGGCACCACACCACCAGGGAAGTCGAAGCGCACACCTCCTGTCACGCACACACAGGGTGAGGAAGGCACACCCACTGGGTCGGGGGGGAAACGTAGAACACGCAGCCACAGTGGGAGTCCGCATTCCACACAACCCACTCCCTCCAAATCCACTCCCCTTAGCTCTCCTGGCCAACAGTCAGTGACAGCATCATCCACTGCGAGTGTGCCCCCCAGCCCCAGGATGACACCACCCCGCAAGCGGTGGAGGCGGGACCCGGCCAGGGGAGTTGAGTCCCCCACCCTGTCCACACCCTCCCCCAGTGGCGCTGCGACCCATCCCTTTGCCCCCCCCCCTCCTTGGGGCCTGTGGTTGGATTGGGTACGGGGGAGTCGCTGGGGGAACTTGCCGACGTGTGCAGCGCCATTCTGTCCTCCACCTTTGGCGCTGGCACCCCCCCTGTGGCAGATTCATCCCTCCCTGCACCCACAACACCTACCCTTTCCCCTCCTGTCCCTGCGGTGCCTGTTTCCACCCTCCCCCCTGATGCCCCCTCTTCTGTGGATGAAATGGACTTGTGAACTGTGCAGGCAAGCTAGGGGACACACGTCCCGATGTGTACCCCCCCCCCGGACATTGCTGCTGGGCTGGCCCATGGCCCTTGTACATAGTGGACATTTTCTCTGATATATTTTCCTGCTGAATAAAGCCTTTTCTTTTTGTTTTGCACACTGATGCTTTCCTGGACTTGCTGTTGGTGCTGGTGCTCCCTGCGTTGGGGTGGTGATAATGTGTTAGGGGTCTGTGAAATGTTGGAGTGTGCTGCTCATGGGGTGTACCCTGCCATCTGCGTGCCATCACAAAGGTCTCTGCAAATGGTATTTGGTCATGTTTGCTCTCACTGTATGGTGACATTGTCCCAAGGTGTGTTCCATCCTCTGTGGCCCAGGCCATTTTTCCTGCAGGGTGTCTCCCAAATGCTGTGCTGTGCTGTGTCTACATTTCCTGGATGTGTGAGGGTTGCCTTTCAATATAGCCATGCTGGCTCAGCGATGGCTCCGCCTGCATCTGGGGTATCACCCTTGTAGGTCACTGAACTTGTTGATGGGGTATATTGTCCGATGTCTGGGCACTGCTGGGAGTGATAGGTACACACCCCTCCTGTGTCTGGGCACTGCTGGGAGTGATAGGCACACACCCCTCCTGTGTCTGGGCACTGCTGGGAGGACCCTGCACCCACCCCTCCTGTGTCTGGGCACTGCTGGGTGTGTTTTGCACACCCCATTCTTATAGCAGGTTCGGTGCGTACATGCACGGGTGGGGGTTGGGTGCGTACATACACGGGTGGGGGTTCGGTCCGTACATACACGGGTGGGGGTTCGGGGCGTACATACTCTGCTGGGGTGGGGGTTCGGTCCGTACATACACGGGTGGTGGTTCGGGGCGTACATACTCTGCTGGGGTGGGTGTTAGGTGCGTACATACACGGGTGGTGGTTTGGTGCGTACATACACGGCTGGGGTGGGGGTTTGGTGCGTACATACACGGCTGGTGGTTCGGTGCGTACATACACGGCTGGGGGGGGTTCGGGGGCGTACATACACGGGTGGTGGTTTTGTGCGTACATACACGGCTGGGGTGGGGGTTCGGTCCGTACATACACGGGTGGGGGTTCGGGGCGTACATACTCTGCTGGGGTGGGGGTTCGGTGCGTACATACACGGGTGGTGGTTCGGTGCGTACATACACGGCTGGGGTGGGTGTTAGGTGCGTACATACACGGGTGGGTGTTAGGTGCGTACATACACGGGTGGGGGTTCGGTCCGTACATACACGGGTGGGGGTTCGGGGCGTACATACTCTGCTGGGGTGGGGGTTCGGTCCGTACATACACGGGTGGGGGTTCGGGGCGTACATACTCTGCTGGGGTGGGTGTTAGGTGCGTACATACACGGGTGGTGGTTTGGTGCGTACATACACGGCTGGGGTGGGGGTTTGGTGCGTACATACACGGCTGGTGGTTCGGTGCGTACATACACGGCTGGGGGGGGTTCGGGGGCGTACATACACGGGTGGTGGTTTGGTGCGTACATACACGGCTGGGGTGGGGGTTCGGTCCGTACATACACGGGTGGGGGTTCGGGGCGTACATACTCTGCTGGGGTGGGGGTTCGGTGCGTACATACACGGGTGGTGGTTCGGTGCGTACATACACGGCTGGGGTGGGTGTTAGGTGCGTACATACACGGGTGGGGGTTTGGTGCGTACATACACGGCTGGTGGTTCGGTGCGTACATACACGGCTGGGGTGGGGGTTGGGTGCGTACATACACGGGTGGGGGTTCGGTCCGTACATACACGGGTGGGGGTTCGGGGCGTACATACTCTGCTGGGGTGGGGGTTCGGTCCGTACATACACGGGTGGGGGTTCGGGGCGTACATACTCTGCTGGGGTGGGTGTTAGGTGCGTACATACACGGGTGGTGGTTTGGTGCGTACATACACGGCTGGGGTGGGGGTTTGGTGCGTACATACACGGCTGGTGGTTCGGTGCGTACATACACGGCTGGGGGGGTTCGGGGGCGTACATACACGGGTGGTGGTTTGGTGCGTACATACACGGCTGGGGTGGGGGTTCGGTCCGTACATACACGGGTGGGGGTTCGGGGCGTACATACTCTGCTGGGGTGGGGGTTCGGTGCGTACATACACGGGTGGTGGTTCGGTGCGTACATACACGGCTGGGGTGGGTGTTAGGTGCGTACATACACGGGTGGGGGTTTGGTGCGTACATACACGGCTGGTGGTTCGGTGCGTACATACACGGCTGGGGTGGGGGTTGGGTGCGTACATACACGGGTGGGGGTTCGGTCCGTACATACACGGGTGGGGGTTCGGGGCGTACATACTCTGCTGGGGTGGGGGTTCGGTCCGTACATACACGGGTGGGGGTTCGGGGCGTACATACTCTGCTGGGGTGGGTGTTAGGTGCGTACATACACGGGTGGTGGTTTGGTGCGTACATACACGGCTGGGGTGGGGGTTTGGTGCGTACATACACGGCTGGTGGTTCGGTGCGTACATACACGGCTGGGGGGGGTTCGGGGGCGTACATACACGGGTGGTGGTTTGGTGCGTACATACACGGCTGGGGTGGGGGTTCGGTCCGTACATACACGGGTGGGGGTTCGGGGCGTACATACTCTGCTGGGGTGGGGGTTCGGTGCGTACATACACGGCTGGGGGTTCGGGGCGTACATACCAGGGTGGGGTGGGGGTTCGGGGCGTACATACAAGGGTGGCGCTTGGGTGCGTACATACACGGGTGGCGGTTCGGGGCGTACATACACGGGTGGGGGTTCGGGGCGTACATACACGAGTGGGGGTTCGGGGCGTACATGCACGGGTGGGGGTACGGGCCGTACTTCCACGGGTGGGGGTACGGTCCGTACATACCCCTGCCCACGCTCTGCGTGCCTGGGTACGGGCCGTACCCATGCCTTTGGTGGGTGGGTACGGTGCGTCCCACCATTGTTGCGGGGCCGTGGGGTCCGCACCGTACACAGGCCTTGGGGGCGTGGCTACGGGTCGTACCACGCGTACCCCTACATGACCCCAGCAATGCTGGTACGAGCTGTACCAAGGCCTTTCTGACGTGGGTACGGGCCGTACCGCTATTGTTGGAGTGACGTAGGGGGACGCGTGGTACGTTCCGTACCCACGCTCTTGCGGCCTGGGTAGGGTACGTACAGGTTCGCGTGACCATCCACTTCCGTTGTGGCGGACGCTTGCGTTGCTGGCCTCGCCCCCACCCCCTGGAAGTGACCAGGCCCTGATGGTCAGGTATGTCCAGGCCATGTGTGATTTGGTACCATGTGTTGGTGTTGTGTGTCCTGCCCCTGCCCCCCCCTTTGCCCCTGGTTGTTGTGCTGACCTTCTGCGGCGTCTGCGTCGGTTCCTGTACGCCAGGTGGACTGCTAGGAGGGCAGGGATGGCACGTAGGTTCGGGTCCATGTCTGTTCGTCGCGTCCAGCTGCTCCTTGCGTGTGTCGTCCTGATTTCCCGGCAGTTTTTGGCAGCCGGTAAATATTTTCCGTGCGGGATGACGTCGGTTCGAATCGTACTTCCTGGTTCGTGAAACGTAGGCTGGATGCGTACCGACGTCACGTCGGCTCCTTTCAGGATCGGAATTGTGTTTAGTTTCTGTTCGGTCGGTGTTTTGTTCGAATCGTACGGAAATGGTGTTTCCGTATGAATCGTACTTGCATTTTCGGATGGATTTCGCACCGGGTACGAGTCGGACGGAGAAAAGGCTCCGTCCGACGGTTCGTACCCGGTTTTTACCGGATCGGAATTGGCACCAAAGTGAGAGATACACTTAATCAGTCAGTTACACAATCAATTTTTCAAAAACAAATCATCCATTTAGACACTTATATACCCATTTATTCTTCCATTGACCTTGAGATATACATATATAAAACATATTTAATTTTCAGAAAAACACACATTCACTGGATGATGTCATCAGTGAGGTCATCAGTGATGTCATTTGAGATGTCATCAGTGATGTCATGAGTGATGTCACTGACCATGTCATGAGTGATGTAATATGTGACGTCATCAGCAGTGCATTGCGGGCGCGCGAGTTATAGTTAGCTGAACTAACTATAACGGGGCAATTTCATTGGTTTTTTACGAGTAAAATGTCCAGCTAACTATAACATGTGTGAAACCTATGGTTTTTTCACTGAATATATATATATATGTATCCTTGCTCCTTATACACCAGCCTGGCGCACTCATGAACGGTGCCTGTCACGGCGGGGGTGCTCCCGCCTTCATATCCAGCTCCACACTGTTAGTAGGTAATCGTACCTTGCCACACAAGACAGCACTCACGGGGGAGATTTCCAAAGTTATTTATTCACTGGAACTCGGGGTGCACAACAGACGCGTTTCGGCAATTCGCCTTTATCGATGTTTAGCCTAAACATCGGCAAAGGCGAATAAATAACTTTGGAACTCTCCCCCGTGAGTGCTGTCTTCTGTGGAAAGGTACGATTACCTACTAACAGTGTGGAGCTGGAGATATATATATATATATATATATATTACCTACTGGCTGTCGCCAGTAGTTAGTTATAGTTAGGACCTAGTTTACATAGGAAAAGCGTTTTTTTATTTGCCAATATCTGTGGCGCCATTTGACGAATCTTCGCGAAATTTTCAAAACTAATGGGGCTCTCCGGTCAGCTCCTGTCTTGAAAGTTTCGGGGTGATTTATCAGGCAGGGGCCGAGAAAAAAGGGGGAGCCCAATACTCGTTTTCTCCATGTTAATTTGCATAGGAAACTTTAGACAAAGCTACAGCCCGAACTGCTTAACGTAATTACACCACATTTGGCAAAAAGGTAGATCTTGGTCTAGAAAGAGTGTTTTTTAAAAAAAATTAAGTAAATCCGTTCAGTAGCTGCTGAGAAATTTAAAAAATAAAAATATCGATATCTGAGCACCGAGGAGGATTTGCAAACCCTCCCAGGCATGAGCTTCACTCTGATTGGCTGACAACACTACAATCCGGGAAGTGTTGGCAGCCATCTTGTGACTCGCTTAAAATGGGTGAAAAAACATTAAAAAAACACAAGAAAAGGGGTCAGGGTACAAACACCCTGACCCCCTAGGCCTGCTCAGGGGGTCCCACAAGGACCCCCCAGGGCCATAAAAAGCATTTTTTTTAAATACAAAAATCGGACGAATTCGCACTGGGTGCCCGAATCCAGTGACATTTTTTCTACAAATGAAGTGTGGGCTACCGTGCTTCGTTTTCTATAAGCCCCTGGGTGGGCCAGGTCCCGGGGGCAATGCCAAAATAATTAGTGGGGGCCAGCGGGTGCCCCTGCTGCCCCGGGGTCCACCACCTTCCCGGGGCATATGCTTTTTATAAGGGGGGCTTTTAATTATTTTGGGTGGGGGTCCTCACGGCCCCCCCAAGCCCTGGGGACCACCACCTACCCATGGCTACATGATTTAAATAAAGGGGGCCAGGCGTCCCCTCCACAGCCCCAGCAACCGCCACCTCCCTGGGGCTGTTTTCAAAATGAAAGTGTGGGGGGGCTCGAGCCCACCCGCACTGCCCCAGGTACCACCACCTCCCTGGGGTTTAAATTAGTTGGGAGGGGACTGTGCGGCCCCACTCCTGGAGTACTCAATGGCCCTGGGGACCGCCACCCTCAGGGCCGGCTCCTGCAATGTCCTGAAGTGCCCACCCCCGGGACATTGCTGTTTGCTATGGCAGGGTGGGAGCACAGCTCCTGCCCTATCTGGGGGGATGGGGTCCCCGGGGCCAGAAGTGGCCCAGGAGGGGAGCAACTCGGCCGCCCTCAGTTTACTTTAAAAAAAGAAAGAAAAAATGGGCAAGCCCCGGGGGATGGGGTTCCCGGAGCCTAAATTGGCCTGGAAGGGGGGGTATGCGGCCCCCTCCCTTTTTTAAACAAAAAAAAAAGGAATGACCAAGCCCCCCTCTCTTTTTTAATTTAATTAAAAAAAAAAAAGAAGGCTGGCCCCGAGGGATGGGGTCCTCGGGACCCAAATTGGCCTCAGGTGAGGGGCCATGCAGGCCCCCTCCCAAATAAAAAAAAGGCAGAGTATGCCATGGGAGATGGGGTCCCTGGGCCAAAAGTGGCCCAGGGAAGGGGGCGACATGACCCTCCCTCCCATAAAATAAAAAAAAAAGAAACAGGCAACTCGCCGGAGGTCCCACCCCCTCTCCCTCCCTGCATGACTCTGCAAAAGCGTCTTCTGGCACGCTCTGCATTGTAGGATTAAGTCCCCTTTGCTAGTGAAGGTCCCTGGGGGCCAACTAGACCACCAGTAACCTCCAGTAAGTCCCAAACAGTGGGATTCCTGAGAGGTGGTACGAGGCAATCCCATTTTTACACCACTCTGCAAACGCGCCTCTTGGCGTGCTGCTGGTGGAGTGATGAGGTCCCCTTGTGTCCTGAGGACCGCAGGACTGAAGTGGACTTCACCCCCCAGGCAGCAGTGCACCAGGCCGCGCGTTTGCAGAGTATTGTAAAACAAGGGATGGCCTTGGACCACTCTCAGCAATACAGCTGTGTGGGACTTACTGGAGGAACCTGGTGGGTTAGTTGGGCCCTAGTGACCCTCCGGATTCAAGGGGACCCCTAACCTAGAACGCGCCAGGAGGCTCGTTTGCTGAGTGGTGGAGAAAGGGGGCGTGGCCTGTGTCCACCTTTCAGCAATCCCACTATCTGGGGCATACTGGAGGTATCAGGTAGGCTAGTTTGCCCCTAAGGACCCCCAGCAATGAAGGGGACTTTAATCCTTAGCCAAGAGCACGCCAGGAAGGGCGTTTGCAGAGTGATGGGGAAAGGGGGCGTGGCCTGCTATGAGAACTTAGCAAGCCTGCTGTGTGGGACTTACTGAAGGTAAGAGGAGGGGTAGTTGGTCCCCAAGGTTCACCTTGGGGGCCAACTACCCCTCCTGTTACCTCCAGTAAGTCCAACACAGTGGGATTGCTGAGAGGTCTTCGGAGGCCACACTCACCTTTGTCCACCACTCTGCAAACGCGACTCCTGGTACAGTACTGGTTGGGGGATAAAGTCCTCTTTACTCCTGAAGGACTTTGGCGGCCATGTAGCCCTCCTGGTACTTCCTGTAAGTCCTACGCAGTGGAATTCCTGAGCGCTGGTTGGAGGCCCAGCCCCCTTTCTCCACCACTCTCCAAATGCAACTACCAGTTAAAGAAGCATTTGTAATGTAATAGTAATAGGTCTCGCATTTGCAAGAGTTAGAGCTATTAGCGTTGTAAATCTAAAAGTGTTTTATTAATGTTTTTGGGAGTGGAGTAGGTGTAGGTTGTGTGTAGTGGAATTATGTGGTATGTTGTGCAGTGAAATTATGTGGATAGAAAGTATGTGGTATTTAGTGTATAGGAATTATGTAGATTGGGATTATGTGTTACGGAGAGTAATTATGAGGTATGGTAGTCTGTGTTGTGGAGTGGTAACCTTAGGTTTAGTCTCTCTCGTTTCCATAGAAGCTAAACTATGAACTCAATGAGACCAAAAAGAAGGAATCACTGAGGAGAACTTCTGGACCTAGGCAGAGGTATGAGCAGGGCTACTGTAATTATGTGACTGTTTGGCTGCACCGACTTTCGCACAATTATACATTTTCCGCATTAGCCACATAACTCATCATCTGCTGCCCAATCTGCAGATTTGAACAACAAAAGCCTTGTTTCTAGCTCAAACGGCTCAAACTTTACCAAAAATGCAGCGACAAGTGTTACAGCGTGGTGGAAGGTCCTTTGTAAACCTAGAATGGGCACCTATTACTTATTGCTAAATGTGGGTGTTAAATAGGTACTTATGGTGTGCAAGCCACCCTTGCTTCTTTCTGCGCCTCTCTTGCCTCTTTCTGCAATTCTGTTGCTTCTTTCTGCACCCATCTTGCTTCTTTTTGCACCCCTCGTGCCTCTTCCACATCCTTCTTCCTTCTTTCTGCACCCCTCTTGCCTCTTTCTGCACCCTTCTGCCTTCTTGCTGCACTTCTCCTATCTCTTTCTTCATCTCTGTTCCTTCTTTCTGCACTTCTTTTGTTTCTTTCTGCACCTCTCTTGTTTCTTTCTGCACCCCTCTTACCTCTTTCTCCACCCCTCTTCCACCTTTCTGCACTTCTCTTGCCTCTTTCTCCACCCCTCTTCCCTCTTTCTGTAACTCTCTTGCTTCTTTCTGCACCCTCTTCTCTTTCTGAAACTCCTCTTGCCTCTGTCTGCACCTCTGTTCCTTCTTTCTGTACTTCTTTTGTTACTTTATGTACCTTTCTTGCTTCTTTCTGTACCCCTCTTGCCTCTTTCTTCAGTCCTCATCCCTCTTTCTGCACCTCTGTTGCTTCTTTCTGCACCTCTCATCTCTTCCTCCACTGATGACATCTCAAATGACATCACTGATGACATCATCCAAGTGATAATCTGATGCACCTCCTCACACCCTAATATAACCTTTGATACACCCACTCTAAAATACAGACTATCATTTTCGAAACCATAGACACACCAATACCAGTTACTATATACCCACTCACTGATTCCTAGGTCTATACACACATCCACTCATTCACCAATACAGTCACTCATACATATAGTGTATACTCATCAATACAGCACTATCATACACCTATACAGACACTCACACACTGCCACTCATCCATAGAGTTACTCACACACCTAGTCAGTCATGCAAAGAATCAATCACACTCCCATTTACTCACCTATAAAGTTATATGCACACCACCTCACGTATTCATACAGATACTAACACATACTTACTCTCTTCTACGATCACTGACACAAGCACACACTCATCCATACAGCCACTCTCACAATCACTCACTCACTCTCACATATAGTCATTGATATACTCCAACACTTTCACATATGTAGTTACTCACACATGTTCTACTGAGACATCCATTCACTCACCAACACACCCATACACACACTCACCCACTCATACAGCCCTTCACAGATGCACTCTTGAACCCATACACCCAGTGAATCACCCACTCACATATCTATGCACAGAGTCACACCCCCTCCCACCCACACAGACACTCAGGCACCCATACAGATATTTAGACAACCAATCAATAACCCATATAGACACTCATGTAGCTACTCACCAACCCACACTTAATCACTCACTTATACAGTCAGTCATGCACCTACTAAATCATCCATTCAGACACTTATACACCCACTTATTCTTCAATACACCTTGACATATATATATAAAACATATTTAAACGTTACAGACACACACAGTCACTGGATGATGTCACCAGTGATGTCATCAGTGATGTCATTTGAGATGTTATCAGTGATGTCACTGACCATGTCATGAATTATATATGTGACGTCATCAGCAGTGCATTGCGGGGGCGCGAGTTGCAGTTAGCTCAACTAACTATAACGGCCGAATATCTCTGGTTTTGTACGAGTGAAATGTCCAACTAACTATAACGTCCCTGTACCTGTACCTGTGGGTTTTTTTCAGTGAATTTCTAAGGTTTTTTAAATGCTAATTTCTAACTATAACGTCCTTGAAACCTATGGTTTTTTCAGTGAATTTCAAAGGTTTTTTTAAATGCTAATTTCTAACTGTAACGTCCCTGAAACCTATGGTTTTTTCAGTGAATATATATATATATGTGCCCCAGTTAAATGGAGTGATGTTCTTATCCTTTCCCATAGAGAGGGGTACTGGTTCACTTTTACTATTATCGAATGAATGAATGAATGGATGAATGACTGAGGAGTTTTATTAAGTGCAGCGATTGCTCAGAGGTGTCTTGGCACTGTGCGAGATAAGGAGATGTGGAACTTAGTTGTTGGATTGCTGGACTAAGCCTTGGCCATTGAGCCTCTCGCTTTTTGGATTAATATCTATAGTCTGGTACAGGAATGTGACTGGGTCTATGGTTATGAAGATCGCATATTATTAATTGACAATTTGTTATTTTATATCAGATATCCTAGGTGGTATAGACAATGTCAGTTTGAAATTCTGGAGAAATTTGGGGACATGTCTGGGCTCTTGGTTATCTCTGATAAGTCATGCATTTATCCACTGCAAGGGGCCACCAGGCAGTAGACTGCCAATTCCCAAACCAGCTTTAAATACATGGGCATGCATGCAGATTACTCATGACCCACAGTTGGCATGGGAACTAAACTTTATCCACTTCTTAAATCTGTGAGGGTGAACCTAATAACATGGGACTCATTGCCGATCTCAACTACAGGATGGGTTGCGTTTGGAGTCCAAAATTACCCTTATCAGATTCTTGAGCATTTCTTCCAGAATATTAAAAATGAAGTATGGGCATTTATGTGTGGACATAAAACACCCCAAGTGGTGTTTGAAAAGAACCTCCTGTCATGATATAATTGCAGCCTGGCTATGGTGAACATTCAGTTCTACTACTGGGCAGCCCAGCCACATAACAGTATTGAGATGTTTGGGGAGAGAGAGGTGATCCTGCTACTGGAAAGAACAGAATCAACTGAGCGAGTCCTCAGTGGTACATTATAAGGATGGAAGATAGCCAAGGTGGTCATTGATACCTGGAATAAATCACTTAAATCTCTGAAAGAAAACACAGGCAGCGCCACTGGGGAATGACTGAAACAGGTGAACCACTGGGAGGGCTTTGCAGCTTGGGATGCTCTTGGTCATTTCTCAGATTGGAGATATATGGAGGCATTGGCCTTTTGCTGAAACTGCCCAAGATTTTGGATTACCGACTACAGAATTGTATAAATATTTCTAATTAAGACAACCAATAATGTTGCTGATTATAACCTGCTTGAATTTAGAATATTATTGATCATTAAGGGTTGGAAGTGGAGCTCTCAAATTTACCGCACCATCATCAACAATGCTTTTTGCTCTTAAGTTGGCTTGGGAGAAGGATGTTGGTGCCCTAGACAGAGACAATATGAGAGTGGTTAAGATGTCTGCCTGACCGCTAGCAATATCTTCGAAGTTTAGACTTCTCGAGTTTGAATGTTTACATAGACTATACAACTTACCCGAGAGACTCTGGAAGTTGGGCCACCACCCCTCCTCTCCGCTATACCCCAGATGTATGAATGACAAGGGGAACTTCTATTACGTCATTTAGTCCTGCATCTTAATACAGAGACACTGAGCATCTATCACACGAAGCCTACAAAATGCCTCAGTCAGTTGTCCCCCAAATGATTGCTGCTGGGCAAAATGGTGGAATAAGGGATTCCCAAATATATGAAAATATCAACAGTAATGGGGTGTTTTCTAATGAAATGGGATACTGCCCAGCAATGGGAGTCACACACTGCACCAACGAATGTAAAAATGGCAACAAGGTATTGAAAGGTGTGCTATATTAGAGAAACCTATTCACGATATGAGAGGTTGGCCACAGGAAAAACAAAACAATATGGGAACCATGGGCTAAGTATTCTGGCACTGACATTTGATCATGTAATATGGATATCTTATGCATGGTAACAAGGGTACAGAACTTTTATTCTTCTATGATGTAAACCACTCTCACTTGGCGAGATGATTCATTGCTTCTTTTCATTACAATATGTTCCTTTAGTTATCGAAAACTCAACTGAGTGGCGGCAGTGCAACCTGTGGAAGACACAGGTTTCCCAAAAATTACAGAATTACCTGGGAAAGTATTATTCTGTGAAGGATGTGGTTTCGTAAGAAATCATTTAATGAGGTTCTTTGAAGTCCACCCAGGACAGGCGGAGACGCAACCCACTGGGAGGGCACTACTACAGGATTTCAGGAAGGAGGATAAGACTCGGAGGTCAGGTATTCAATGAAAGGCAAGGATGGCAGGGGTGAAGCAGTGGAGGTAGAATCAGCAAGGGTTTAAACCATGTTAGAACCAGCAAGGGTTCAAAGTCAAAGCAAGGAAGACGCAACCGAAAGAGACCCATTACCTCTTCCCCTTTATCTGCGTGCCTGGGAGTAGTAAGTAAGAAAGGAAAAGATAGCAGAGACTTGGTGAAGGGTTTCATGAAACTCAAGAAGAGGGGGGGTGGGGAGGAAATGGTAACAAAGAAGGCCCATTAAAAAACAAGCATTTGCAATGCAATTTGTCTCGTCTTTGGGAACCTATATGTATTTAGCTATGCAGCACATTAGCCTGGGTGCTGAACATCTAATGTTCTTTCAAATGGAGGGAGCGTAAGCACCAAACTGCGTGACATGCCAGGTATGGGAACACATGGAGAGAAATATTGCCTTTCAGCGGGAAATGGTATAGTCCAAAGTTCTGTTTTTAATATAAAATCAGGGCCTTCGGTGGTCATATCACTGAAAATACAAGATTTGAAAAAAATATTTTTGTGTACGGGTGCTCATGGAAGGCAATTTCTATGGACTGGAATATATAGCATGCTAAAGTGATTCTGGTATTGTACTGACCTCTGCTGGTCGTTTTCTATCAAGACAAATAGAGGCAGTTGAACAGAAAAAAAAAGTCCTTAAGCGGAAGCAGACAAGTCCTAGGGCTGATCTCCAGAGCCCACATAGTACATACACATATAAGTGTATAATAAGTATATACTAAAGTATATACAAGAGGTCTCGAATGCTCGACCTAAACACACAAAGGGGAAAGAAGGAGGATGAGAAAGACTTAAGTACCGTCAAAAAGGGAGACAGCAGGAACCAGCAAGAGGAATAAACGAGCCAAGGGTGTTAGGTACTGGATTAAAGAGGCCCGGGTTGGTTTCAATTCTAGAGAGCCCTGGCATTCGGCCCGCCGACATTTATTTAATAGGACTTCTGAGCAGAGCTTTGGGCACCGGTACTCATTATTTGACAAATTAAGCACTGACGCATCTGAAAAATACTTTTCCTTTGACGATGCACACTGCACTCATCCCACTGTGGCGCAGTGCTTTCCTATTCACATTCCACTCGCAGGCTCCCTGCGTGTGGAAGTGTTCTGGGCTCGTGCTCTGACTAACTTGCACCTTTAATGGACAGTAATGGAAGTGTAGTTCCTTGTGCGCTGCAGGGCTCGGGGTTTACTGCTCCGGTGTCCCGGTGGGAGAAACATCGAGCAGCTGAAGCACGAGGCAAGAAATGCGGAAATTACCCGAGAGCATAGCTGCAAGGTTTTACATTGCTATGTGTGACACTTTCATAATTTCTGTGTAATTATGAGTGCCTTTAGAACCACTATGAGTGACACTTTTCTCGCCAGCAAAATCAACCAATAAAAGATGAGGGAAACATAAATATCAGAAATCTGACTAATTTGAGCAACGAGAAACTCTATGATCTTAAAACTGCTGCAAATTCATGAGGTGGCTGAGTCATAATTACAACGAAATTATCAAAATATCATACATAGCAATCTGAAACCTTGACAGATATGAACGAGGGCAAGCGTCACTTCACATGCCATAGCATTTTGACACCGAGTCTTGATTGCTTAAATATTTCATAAAAGTAATAGGAAGTATGTGTTTTATTCTATTGCTATTTTATTGCTTCTCTTGTACAATGCTAATCATATAATGAACTTGTGAATTTTGGTTGGCATAATGTATTGACTAATAAGAACATAAAGGCAGAAACAATGCCCATTAGACAAAAAGAAAAGAAAAGGAGCATGGTAAAACAAGGAGAATAAAACAAATCACTTTTCCCAGGTGGTGTTTGTTGTCCAAGACGAGGCCATGCAAAAAATTAATGTGATGGGAAAAGGTTTTTCACTTGGAGTGGGGTGAACTAAGTCGGTAAAGCTGTCACTGCAGGGGCCACCTTATTCATAAGCGAATGCTGTAAGCAGGAAAGTAAGACTTGTGAAGTAACTACTAATATTAGACTCAAATGTCACCACTAGGGAAAAAAAAAAGTGGACAGCTAGAAAGCAGGTCACATGGCTCCGCTAAGAATTAACACTAAAAGGAGCAAGGACTTGCGTTTATACTGCAGAACCACCTAACAGGGTGTGAGAAGCCCTAACATAGAGCCCAGCTGCCTAGGGGCCTATAGCGTACATTAATTAGAGTCAGCTGACTCGCGGACTCCGGCTGGTGCAGTTAGCAGTGTCATAACAGCATGGTGCTGGGCAAGCCTCAGGAGAGGCTGGGAGATACACACAGCGGTCACAGCAGGCTGTATTATTTCAAAATGTAACACCAGTGAAGTGAGCAGTCCAGGGGTCTGGCGCACCACAGCTACACAATTCACTTACTTGAATGAGTCAATAAACTAAGAGAATTGCATGTACTCTGTAGCAAAGAGAAACCTTAAGTCATTTTTAAAACATACTTACTGCATATTTGCTATGCCGTGGGTTTTAGAACAAGCTGCGCACGGTTCACCCTGCAGCAGAGCCTCTCTTCCTCCTGCAGAGTACAACTTCTTGACCGCGCTGTGACCTGGGAAATGTCTGGGAGCCCCAAGAGATTGTCACATGCAGGAGACTGGTCGAGCCAGGAGAGGTAGGGGACACGTTTGTACTTAGCAAGGAATGTTCGAGTACTTAAATCTCGGATTTATTTTTATTAAATCCAAGATATTTATTTTCCAGTGTAAAAAACACTTAAGCCGCTCTTTTTAACGAATGGATCAACCTTTCCTCTTGAAGCAATATCGTGATCGGAACAAGAGGACAATACTCCATGGGGCGCACAATTGAAAATGTCTGAAATCAGTTCTTAAGTGTGTTGGATTGCTGAATTTTATTTAGCCCACATGTATGGAAATAGAGAATTGTCATACTCTGCAGCGTATATTGAAATGATGGTTCTGAGATGGACAGTTTGATTGTCTTGAAAATAAATTGCTGTGAAGTCATTTTGTTTGGAGCTCTGCTGCCCTGTTGTGTGCTCTGTCGGCACTGACATTGGCGCAGCGAATAAGGGAAAGCCGGAGAGCATACATTTTCTTTCGTCTAATTGCTGAACTGCGGATATTGTCTCATCTACAGGGTAGGTTATATATTGTCATTACCCTAAAGCACTGCGTAAAACAGATTAGAGTAATACCAACAAGCATTGGCAATGCAATAGGACATGCATTTACATGAGACCTATTGCATTGCAAATAGCATGCGTGCGGGTGACGAGGCACGAGGGGGGGCGGCGGCAAGAAGACATCGGACTACAGGAGGGGGGCACAGGAAGAAAGTAGTCTGTGCTGTGAAGGGACAAGTAGCCATGGAAGGACACAAATGACTGACATGGCTGTTATGGGGAGGGACTAACAAGCTTAAAACCAATCAGAGCAGCATTTAGAACCTCGCCAATGAAGAAGATGGTCCGGAGAGTGGGCGGAGCTTCCACAACGCTTCCACACTATAGTGTATACTGCATGCCTCACAAAGCGATGGCAGCACATGCGTGCTGCAACGCTAGGTGAGTCCTAAGAAGAAGAAAGTAGTCTGTGCTGTGAAGGGGCCAGTAGCCGTGGAAGGACACAAATGACTGACATGGCTGTTATGGGGAGGGACTAACAAGCTTAAAACCAATCGGAAGGCAGCATTTAGAACCTAAGCCAATGAAGAAGATGGGCCGTAGAGTGGGCAGAGTGTATACTGCATCCCTCGCAAAGCGATGGCAGCGCATTCGCGCTGCAACGCTAGGCGAGACCTAACCATAAAGCAGTGGGTGTTGTGGGGTTGGGACCAGGCAGAAGCAAGACGATTAAGAAGAAATTAAACAAAGAGAGCTTAGGTGAGGCTGCCTTAAATTCAAGGATGGACAAATGGAAGTGCAGCTGGAAGGAGATGGGAGTGGACCAAGGACTGGGAGATTTTACTGCCTATATGCGATGCTATTAGTGAACCAAGAGGAAAGCCTGCTGTCCTGCTGTCCTTTTACCCTTATATGTGGCCAAGGTTGTTACTATAGATGGAGTGACATTACAGTATTTTCCTTTTTTGCAATGCATACCCTAAACAGATGTATTTCAAGACGCTGTGCTGTCATGATAAAGGAAAAGGAAGCACTATGAAAAAAGTAATTTCCTAGGATCATACAATGTGGTCAAGTGAAAGCAGGGATTGATGTACGCTTTACTGGTTTCTTGTTGTGCAATTCAGCCGATACATGGTTATCTTTTTCTTTCTCCCAATTTAGATCAAAGCCTAATGCTTTATGTTTAAGTCTATGAGGCGCTAAATCCCTGCATTGTGTAACATACATCCAGTATATGCATGCTTTATAAGGATTGGTGGTGGTAGTGTTTGGAAAGGGTGATGTTTTAATGCAGAAGCTAAAAAGAAAACAAGAACACCCATCCTTTGTCAGTGAATTGAGACCATTTACTCTATTTATCTAAAAGTCTTTATTCATTGCCATCCTTTCTTGAATTAATCCATTTGCACCTCTCCCATCCAGCTATACATTATTTGTGCCATGCAGCCCTACCTCCAGCCTCCATCTATCCTTGAATGATTAGACAAAGTTCTATAATGAAAATGGTGTTGTTAAACGCACCATGGCCTCCTTGAAGTGGTCAGGCTCGCTTGCATGCAACATGCAGAATGGTGGCAGGTCTGGCAACATTTGCCAGGGCTGCTTTGGGTTCCCAGTCTGTCCATATTCGGAGCAGCAACATGCTGATGGTGACGGGGATATCTTATTTTTACTTATACCTGGGGCCAACACGAAGGCCTCACTTAAACAGCAATCAGCCCTATTTTTGTTGGAGTTTCACCCTGGCTAGATGCTATCTGGAGTCTCACACCTTGATGGAAATGCAAAACAGTGAAACCAAGGCACTCAGCTTGTTATTGCTTAAAAGTGCTTAAAAGAAAGTCTCATTTGGAGGCAGATTTTTTTTTTTGCCCCTGTACGCAAGAGATATGCATGCACTCTAAGAAACAATCAATCAATCAGCGTTTGTGAAGCGCGCAGAAGTGTTCCGGCGCTCAGAGCCGACACAGAGATCCTATCACATTATCATGATGACAAAGCCGCATCAAACCGCCAGGCTTTGAGTTTTCTTCTAAGGATGGCCAACGACTCAGCCCAGCACAGTTTGGATGGCAGACTGCTCCAGAGCTTGGCTGTAAGAACTGTGAATGAGCTTTCTCCGCGGCGTATCTTCAAGAATTTAGCAATCTACATCAGGCGAAGGTTTTTAGACCATAGTACTCTCTCTTTTTTTGTATAGATTTTTTTGGTCTAAGATTTTTATTGAAGTTCAGAAGGATAATATGAATATCAACATATCAGCATTATACAACAGAATACAAAAGTTGTCATAGGATACCACCAATGGCAGTTACAATCAATAAACAGAAAATGATGTAACAGCCAGTGTCCAGCTTCAAACAAAAGTGTAAGCTTGAAACAAAACTCCCCCTCCCCCCTCCCGCACCTGTGCTACGTCCCAGAAAGTGGTCCAAGATAATTTACAGAGTAGACAATCTGGTGAGGTTTATGGTGTATCCATCCGGGAACACAAGGCCCTCCCTACTCTCCACTACTCAAAAAGCCCAGAAGCTTATCTTGTTGTAGGATCTCTAGAGGGGGACACCGCCCAAGGCTCCCTTAAATCAGACATGACAGACAAGACTCTCAGATCATCATCCAGCTTGTCATCTCTACTAAAAGCAGGACAAACTTCCTACTGAGCTTCCTATTAGCGGGGGAGAGGAGCAGGCCTAACAGCACCTGTCTTATCTCCAGCTGCACGATCCAGCCAGTGGCCCAATTCAGGTTTTGCAGTATTTCCAATAAGAGGGCAAGGACGAACAAGCCCATACCATGTGTATAAAGTCTGCAGTCATGACCTGCAGCATGTGCACTGTCCGATTAGTACTCTGTCTTTAGTATACGGGGCCCATCGGTTCTTCAAATGGCGGGGGCAACTATGCTGAGTGCTCTAAAGGTCAGCGTCAAAGATTCAAGTTTAATGCACTGTGCTACAAGAAGCCAGTGCAACTGTCTTAGATGGGGAGAGATATGTTGGCAGTAAGGGACTCTCCGTGTCCATCTGGCTGCAGCATTCTGGATTACCTGTAGACTGCGTAACAAGCCTGCAGGCAGGCCAAGCTAGAGACTGTTTGAGTGATCCACTCAAGAATTTACCATACGAGTGGACTAGCATTTTCCGAGTTTCTTCTGGGACCAAAGGAAGGAACTTCCTTATGGTTTTGAATTTCAGGAAACAGACCGAGGAGATCTGTTTGATATGAGTGGCGAAGGAGAGCATAGAATCAAATAATATGCAAAGATTTCTGGCAGAAGGAGTTAGTATAGGTGCGGAGGGAGTTAGTTCATCAGGCCTCTAGAGGCTAAACAGCTTAAGCCTGTCTTGACTGAAAACCAAAACTTCTGTTTTATCAGAATTTAGTATCAGAAAATTAGACTCCACCCAAAGCGTGACTCCTTTGAGGCATTCTTTGCTGTTATGAAAGGCTGTCTCCGAGCCATCTTGAAAACAAAATAGCAATTGAGTGTCATCTGTGTATAACACTACCTTCACACCCCAGCTTTCGATCAGATGATCCGGGAGACGAGGTAAACGTTGAACAAAAGCAGGCTAAGGGCTGATCCGTGAGGTACTCCACACAGCAGAGGTTTAGATGCTTAAGAAAAGGTGAGTAGGTACACACATTAGAAGCTGCCTTCCGGAAAGGATTTGAGCCAAGAGATAACTGAGTCTATTCACCAAGATGGAATGGGACACTGTGTCGAATGCACCCAACAGATCAAGAAGCAACACCACAGGTGTGCTATTATCAAGGTTCTCCCTAACAAACTCAGCCACCTCCAAGAGGGCCATCTCCGTGCTATACGCAGCCCTAAAGCCAGATTCGGAGTCATTGAGAAGGACATTTGCTTCCACAAGAGGCAGACAGTTGTTGGTTCATCATTTTCTCAAAAATATTGGCAGGGTCCAGGAGAAGTGAGATGGATCTAAAATGACTCAAGACATCATGGTCTGCAGCGGCAGAAGAGACACTTGTTTCCAAGACGCAGGGAATACACCAGACATAAAGGGTAAGTTCCACATTTTATTAAGGTAAGGATTGAAATAATGGGCCATCATCCTGTAGATATGGGGAGGAAAGGGCTCATCTTGGGAGCCTGACTTACACTTTTTAAGCTCATTTAAGGAGTTCTCTTCAGATATAGGTTCGTATTCTGAGGAAGACGACTTGAGCTTGAAGAGTGAGATGGGGGGCATATCCCCTTTGTATGATGGAATGAAAGCCCTGTCCCATTTAGATTCCACTAGGAAGGTGGCATAAAGATTCTGAATTTTCTCATCAAATTAGATCGAGAGTTTATCACAGAGTTAGCCAGAAGGGACAATGGTAGTTTCCGCTGCCTCATTGGACATGAAAGGCTTCACAATTTTGGACACTTCCCTAGAAGAATTAGCAGCCATTTCAATACAAAGCACAAAGTACTCTCTCCTCGTGTTACGTGTATTCTTGTGAAAACTGCTGAGCGCCACTTTATAAAGGATCTTAGCATTGGGATCATACTGTTTCCTCCAATTCGCTCCAGTTTTTGGCAGAAGTTTAGGACAGGGGAAAACCAAGGGGCTGAAGACCTAGATCTTTTCACCACATGCTTTTTAAAAAGGGCTAGGAGGTCTAAGGAGTTGGTGATCCATTGATTAAACAAAGTGATTTCCGAGTCAACTGCCTCTAAAAGAATTGGAGAAGAGGAGCTGAGCAAAGAATCCTGTCAAAAGATTCTGCCATATTCTTTTCATCTCTGGGGTACGGAATGCACGCTCCCTGAAATGTGAAAGGGATGCCATAGTGATCACACCTGACAAGATGCTTCGGGAATTAAGCTTCATTCTGGAAATATTGGAAAAAATCAAATCCAGCAAATGTCCGGCTCTATGAGTAGGGTACTGGATATGCTGGTTAAGTTAAGATTGTGGCTTGGGCACAGTTAGGGTTGTCTGAATGAACATTAAAACCTCCCAAAACGTCAGATGTCTGTATGAGTAAATGCATTCATAATTATTTAAATAGAGCTTACTTTTTTATTTAATTTCTTTTATTGCACTACCCATCAGAATGTAGGAAATCAGAGTGCTTTACATTACACTTACATAATTGACCAGCGGTTCTTAGCCTGTGGTCCGAGGACCACTGGGGGTCCGAAACCTTTTTACAAAATTGAATAATACTAAAAGTAACAAAATGAATAAAGTATATGAATACAGTTGAAAATGTGAAAACTTTTTCTGTATTTTTTTTGCGAATTAAACAAAATATTTCAATATTTGAGCATTTGTGGAGATTTCCAGATCCCAGTAATGATTCAGTGGGGGTCCACAGAAGTCAAGGGTTATGAACCGCTGTAATAGACAATGAATCATAGAAGTGTGTTATCAATGTACAGAAGTGTTACACAAAGCAAGGAGGGTTACAAGACATAGAGGTCACATATCATCCATACTGATAGACACTATTTATTAAGAGTCCTTGGTCTGAAGACAAACAAAGTCAGGATTTAAAACATTACTACAGGTCTAGGGTTTTGTGTACTAATAAGACTTTATCACTACCCAAAGGAAATCTTTTAGCAACATTACAATAAGAAAAATATTGAGAAAACAAACAATAAGGATTTCATTGTGCATGCAGTCACTTGATACTGGTTGATAGCTCACTGGGCTATATTAGAAGGATTGTACTTTATGAACTGCAGGCACCAAAAGGACCTCTGTGACAGAAGCAGCAACCCACTAAGTTGTCTACATAAAATACAAGTTTGTGATCTGCATGTTACACACATGATACACACTGTGCTCTGCAGCAGGCACACTTAGGGCCCCTTCAGGATGGCGGGCGGACTTCCGTCGGCCCGCCACCCTAGCGGTGCTGGGACCAACCCCCAGCGGTGCGGCAGTCCCGCACCACTGATTAGGATGTGTCCGCCAACCTGGCGGTCGCATCCTGTATGCTTAACATTGAGGAGGGTGCTGCTGTAAGCAGCACCCGCCGGAATGCCAAAATGGCATGTTGCACTTTGCCATGCACAACGTGGCAGGCACCGCGCGGTGCCTGCCACCTTGTGCGTGGCAATGTAGGGGGCTACCATAGGTACCCCCCCAAGTGCAGATCCCCAACCCCCACCCCCTGGGGGCATGCAAAGGGCCCCCAAAGCACTTTTCGCCGGCATTTCTCTGGCGGCGATGAAAGCCTTGTGAACAGGACATCATAATATGGATGGCGGTGCCTTCCAGGCACTGCCACCATATTGTGCTTGCGTTCCGCCCGGTCGGCATTCGGGACGATTGCCGACCGGCGGAAAAGCAGCAGATGGACTTTCCGTCTGCCGTGGTACCCCCCGCCATGCTAATATAGTGGGGGTAAATGTGGTTGTGATGGCTGGCGGATCGCCACCGCTGGCCGGGCGGTGGCGATCCGCCCGCCATCATAGTGGGGCCCTAACTCTCTTTTCTACTTTATGAATCATCATCATCATAAAATCTTTATTCAGTAGTAGAAACAACCGTAAAAGAAGAAAGTAACACAGCAAAGCAGTCGTACAGATTTAAAACATATGCATGAAATATAAATAGATATAAATGAATTACCAGACAGCAATCAAAACATTATAAAAATGCCCAGCGTTAACAGCAATACAAATCTTTCAGGTCTACAATGCCTAGATATCAACGTGGCTCGTAAAAAAGAAAAGACAACATATAAAACACGGTCGTTGGGGAGCAACTGCAAATACATGAGTGCAGGGCGTACTTGTGTAAAGTTCAAGGACTTCAACAACGGAACAACGAACTGTTTTCTCGGCCTACTAAAATATTTGCAGAACATAACAAAATGTAAGGTGTCCTCCGGAGACCTATTGTCACAGCCGCAGGGCAGCATGGACCCAGAATGCACCTAATCACTCAGGGATGCCAGAGATGGGGCAACAAATCAAATCTGAACCTAGCTAAGACAAATCTGTCCCTCATTTTGGATACCTGTAGAAGGTACGGCTCCAGCCCCTGTACTGTTTTCAAAATTCAGCCTGTCTCTATCTAAGGAAGTGTGCTCTACAAACAGGTCGTTCACCCTTTTCAATTTTAAAAGCTACAAAGAATGGGGATCCAGAAATTTATCCGCCTGCCTGAAGGAGACAAAAGCAGCTTTCACATATACGATCAAAGGGATTCTATGCAAGTGATTAAGGGACAGGCAACCCGAAAGAGCCTGTTTGTTCAACTTTAAGACTCTCCCTGGTCCAGATCTTGGTCCAAAACAACAAAGGTGTAAAGGAAACTATGTCAGCTAGATACCTAGATCCAAGCTCCTCATGAACAGAGAAGGCCGGCGTGCTTTGAGGAACCTGCACTAGCCATCTTAAAAATTGGTTTTTCAGTAGTCTGAGTTTTATCAATTGATGTGTACCTCTTGACCTCGCCATCATACAGGACCTGTGACACACATTTGGCTTGGTAGATTTTAAGTAGAATATGAGGTGACCAACAGCCCAACCTACGCACAAAGCTGGGCACTGCCCCTGTGGCCCTGACAAACTCACAGCTCCTCCCATCAATCATGGGCTTCTAGTTTTTATTCACTTCAAATAACAACCGTAAATAGGGGAAGATCCAGACTTTTGCCAGGGTATGATTAGCCACCTTAAATGTCTTGGATATGGTGGCCCGGGGACCAACTACCCTGATATGGGATTTAGAGAAGTTTACTGTCAAATCCAAATTCACCATAAAGGCAACAAACTTATCTAATAGTAGCTGCAGCCCAACAGCAGTTCGAGCAATTATAACTGCATCATCAGCATATAACAATACCGGGAGCGATCTCAATCCCACCCTTGGACAATATGCCTAGAAAGAGAGAAGTGCTTTCTCAAGTCCATTAATGTAGAGGGTGAACAAGAAAGATGCAAGAATGCCTTCTTGACGAACACTTCTGCTTGTGGGAAAAGGCCAAGTGTAATCATCACCTTGAGAGAACCGCACAGATGCAGAAGAACCAAAATGCAGGTCAGATAAAAGGGCCACAATATCTAGGTCCACCCCTAACATGAGGACAAACCACACAGCATCGCATGGTTAACCCTATCGAAAGTGGAAGTAAGGTCCATCAATACCAGATGGAGGGATTCTGACTGGGGCACCGTGTACTTATTAATAATTAAGTATAAGTTCAAACATTGATTGGATGTCAACCTACTGGGCCTGAAGCCATATTTAGCCTCTGAGTAGATATCCTTAGCATCAGACCACGCCATCAATCTATTTGAGATTACACTCCCTAGAACCTCAACTACTGCATCAGTCAAAGTGATAAGGCGATAACACTGGGGACTGTCCTTATCCCCATTCTTAAAAACGGGCAAAATCACTGCTGTAGACCACAAGGGCAATACCTCCACCTGTGCCACACCACTCAAAATAAAGGTCAAGACTGGGCCCCAAATCTCAATATTGTCCAAATCAAATCTAGGGGGAATCCCATCAGGGCAAGGGGCCTTGTTCTGAGAAAGCGCACAGATGCCCTGGGTAACTTCATCTAATGTAAAAACTACACTGGCCCTATTCAACACAGATTTCTCCCTGTGCACTCCTCCACCATTGGCCCAACAATTATAGACCTCTGCAAAGTGGTCAATCCATAGTTGCTAAAAAATAAGGTGGCATATTGCTGAGCTAGTTCCCTCCACAGTGGATCTCTGACAAAATTTCGAAGGTCAAAAATTCGACCTACAAAAATATCACAACAAAAATATCGATATCAAGAATATCGACATCCTATCTACAACATGGTAAGTACAAAAATATCGAAAATAAAATATCGATGTCAAAAATATCGTTTTTAAAAATAGAGTTTTTTTTTGGGTTACAAAAAATATGTAAAATAAACATAATAATACTTATAAATAAAATAAACATAATTCAATATATTTCATAATGTTAAAAATTAATAACTAAGCAATATAATTTAATACAAAAATAATTAAACATATACATATAATATATAATATATATACTTACTTAATAATGTTTTTATAATTATTTTAATAAATTATACATTATTTAAAAATATAAAAAATTGCAAAAACATTACACACATAAAACAATAACATAAATAAAAATGTAGGGGTCGATTCTGCTCCTGGAAAAATTTTCCCCGTACGATTCGTATCCGGATTTTTCACCGTACGAATCGTACAAGTAGCGTACAAACTGCCAAGTACGATTCGCATGGGAAAAAGTCCATACAAATCGCATTGGGAAAATTTCCCCACACAACCTCGCATCGGAAAATGTGTCCCACACATCCCTGGACGATTTACCGTACGAATCAGAAAAATGAAGTCCGACCGTGCAAGTACGATCACTCCCGTCCTTTCGATTTTACAACTGTATGGAGAAAACACCGTACGGACCGAACTCCGAAAGCAACCATGGAGACATGTGCCCGCATACGCGCCGAACACCCCACCCCAGACCCCGTATGTACGCGCAGAACACCCCCCCAGCCCTCGTATGTACGCGCCGAACCCCCCCATCCCCCGCATGTACGCGCAAAACGCCCCCCAGCCGCGGATGTACGCGCCGAACCCCCACCAGTGTATGTATGGAGCGTACCCCCACCTGTGTATGCATGGAGCATACCAACTCCCCACCCGTGTATGTACGGACCGTACCCACACCCCACCAGTGTATGTACGGACCGTACCCCCACCCGTGTATGTACGGACCGTACCCACACCCCACCAGTGTATGTACGGACCGTACCCCCACCCATGTATGTACGGACCATACCCCAACCGGGTATGCATGGAGCGTACCAACTCCCCACCCATGTATGTACGGACCGTACCCACACCCCACCAGTGTATGTATGGAGCGTACCCCCACCCGTGTATGTATGGACCGTACCCACACCCCACCAGTGTATGTACGGACCGTACCCCCACCCATGTATGTACGGACAGTACCCCCACCCGTGTATGCATGGAGCGTACCAACTCCCCACCCGTGTATGTACGGACCGTACCCACACCCCACCAGTGTATGTATGGAGCGTACCCCCACCCGTGTATGTACGGACCGTACCCACACCCCACCAGTGTATGTATGGACCGTACCCCCACCCGTGTATGTACGGACCGTACCCCCACCCGTGTATGCATGGAGCGTACCAACTCCCCACCCGTGTATGTACGGACCGTACCCACACCCCACCAGTGTATGTATGGACCGTACCCACACCCCACCAGTGTATGTACGGACCGTACCCCCACCCATGTATGTACGGACCGTACCCCCACCCGTGTATGCATGGAGCGTACCAACTCCCCACCTATGTATGTACGGACCGTACCCCCACCCGTGTATGTACGGACCGTACCCCCACCCGTGTATGCATGGAGCGTACCAACTCCCCACCCGTGTATGTATGGAGCGTACCCCCACCCGTGTATGTACTGACCGTACCCACACCCCACCAGTGTATGTACGGACCGTACCCCCACCTGTGTATGTACGGACCGTACCCCCACCCGTGTATGCATGGAGCATACCAACTCCCCACCCATGTATGTACGGACCGTACCCACACCCCACCAGTGTATGTACGGACCGTACCCACACCCCACCAGTGTATGTATGGACCGTACCCCCACCCGTGTATGTACGGACCGTACCCCCACCCGTGTATGTATGGAGCGTACCCCCACCCGTGTATGTATGGACCGTACCCCCACCCGTGTATGCATGGAGCGTACCAACTCCCCACCCATGTATGTACGGACCGTACCCACACCCCACCAGTGTATGTACGGACCATACCCACACCCCACCAGTGTATGTATGGACCGTACCCCCACCCGTGTATGTACGGACCGTACCCCCACCCGTGTATGTATGGAGCGTACCCCCACCCGTGTATGTATGGACCGTACCCACACCCCACCAGTGTATGTACGGACCCTACACCCAGCCCCCCCGTATGTACGGTGCGAAACACCACCGATGGACGGTGCGGACCAACACCCTGCCCGTGTTCGTACGCACCCTACCCCAGGCCCACACACCAGCACCCTCACACAACATCACGCATGTACGAGTCGTACTAAGCCATAGCAAAGGTCAGCACTGTACAACAACATGGCCCATGTACGCACCGTACAGACGCAAAAAACACTCCTACTGAACCAGGACAAACCAAAAAAACACAAGGAGAGTCAATTCGATGCACACAACACCACTAAACATATCCAACAAGACCAAAATACATCCTATACACTGACCTGCAACTGACAAACAGCTAAACAGAGGCTCAAACCACTACCACTCCTTATAACACACCCACCTAAAGTTCAAACACAGCCACACCCACAAATGGACCAATAAAAAGGCCCAGCACACACAAACCATGATCCTTTGCAACAGATCCCCTACTGCCAGACCACAGAGACAACGCACTGCACCATACTACATACATCAATACACCTTACACTTGCACTCCTTCACACAACCACCATCACAAACACACCCTCATCACATTCACACACACACACCTGCACAACCACACTCACACACCCATAACCATCCACACCCACACCCACACCCCCACAACCATCCACACCCACACCCCACACCATGCCCACTAACAAGAATCTAAAGTTCACAAAGGAGGAACTGGAGGTCCTTGTCGACGAAATCGTCAGAGTCGAGCCACAGCTCTTTGGAACATTGGTCAGACGGACCAGCATAGCCGAACAATCAGCCATGTGGGAGAGGATAGTCAATTCTGTGAATGCTGTTGGGTCCACCAGAAGGACCAGGCATGAGTGCCAAGCCAGGTGGTACGATCTGCGGAGGACGGTCCGCCGCAAAATGACGGACGACCACAACCAGGCCAACATCACAGGAGGAGGTCCGGCCCGCAGACCGGTACACTACCATCCCTGGGAGGAGAAGGTGATGGCCACGCTGCCGCCGGTGGGAGTAGACGGACTAGAAGGAGTCCGAGAGCCTGGTGAGTACACAAACAACTCACCTCACATGGGGGGAACGCCATATACAACCAAAATACCAATCATGCACGCAACCCCCCCAAAGCCTGTACCGTACACAACCCCACTCCAAAAACACACACATACCACTAGCGCCTCCATGCCCCATGCCCCAAGCAAGGCCATGCCAAGTCACAGGCCACACAAAACACCAACACAAGACAGGATGTCCCCGATGCCGGGAGGGTGGGCCTCAAAACTAACATAGAGCAACTCTGAAGCACACAACAATGCCCTCAGCCCATATGGCTTAGGGCACAGCCATACAAACAGTGTGTCCCCACACAGTACTGTTTTGCCTGCTAATGGTGGCCACGTTGCAGGACGACATGGGTATGAAGGCACAATTTGCACATAACAGCAGCTAATGAAGACGCATCACTCTGAAAGAGTGTCAGCACACACCGCCACAGCAGCAGCGCAGACTCAGACACTCCGCCCAATGGGTGCACGCAGAGAAGAAACAAACCCACATGAACAAGCCAATGGCCTTTGAAAGACCTGCAAACTGTGTGTGCCCAGGAAGCTGGGCTGAGGTGACAGAGGGTGACCGGTACTCATTATTTGACAAATTAAGCACTGACACATCTGAAAAATACTTTTCCTTTGACGATGCACACTGCACTCATCCCACTGTGGCGCAGTGCTTTCCTATTCACATTCCACTCGCAGGCTCCCGCACCCTGCGTGTGGAAGTGTTCTGGGCTCGTGCTCTGACTAACTTGCACCTTTAATGGACAGTAATGGAAGTGAAGTTCCTTGTGCGCTGCAGGGCTCGGGGTTTACTGCTCCGGTGTCCCGGTGGGAGAAACACCGAGCAGCTGAAGCACGAGGCAAGAAATGCGGAAATTACCCGAGAGCATAGCTGCAAGGTTTTAGATTGCTATGTGTGACACTTTCATAATTTCTGTGTAATTATGAGTGCCTTTAGAACCACTATGAGTGACACTTTTCTCGCCAGCAAAATCAACCAATAGAAGATGAGGGAAACATAAATATCAGAAATCTGACTAATTTGAGCAACGAGAAACTCTATGATCTTAAAACTGCTGCAAATTCATGAGGTGGCTGAGTCATAATTACAACGAAATTATCAAAATATCATACATAGCAATCTGAAACCTTGACAGATATGAACGAGGGCAAGCGTCTCTTCACATGCCATAGCATTTTGACACCGAGTCTTGATTGCTTAAATATTTCATAAAAGTAATAGGAAGTATGTGTTTTATTCTATTGCTATTTTATTGCTTCTCTTGTACAATGCTAATCATATAATAAACTTGTGAATTTTGGTTGGCATAATGTATTGACTAATAAGAACATAAAGGCAGAAACAATGCCCATTAGACAAAAAGAAAAGAAAAGGAGCATGGTAAAACAAGGAGAATAAAACAAATCACTTTTCCCAGGTGGTGTTTGTTGTCCAAGACGAGGCCATGCAAAAAATTAATGTGATGGGAAAAGGTTTTTCACTTGGAGTGGGGTGAACTAAGTCTGTAAAGCTGTCACTGCAGGGGCCACCTTATTCATAAGCGAATGCTGTAAGCAGGAAAGTAAGACTTGTGAAGTAACTACTAATATTAGACTCAAATGTCACCACTAGGGAAAAAAAAAGTGGACAGCTAGAAAGCAGGTCACATGGCTCCGCTAAGAATTAACACTAAAAGGAGCAAGGACTTGCGTTTATACTGCAAGTGAGGCCTTCGTGTTCTGCAGTATACAATTTGTTCCCTGCCAAAGCAAACCAAGTTTCTTATGGCTAAAGGTATGTTCTTATGTGCGTCCTGTGAGGCCATCACATCCTTGCAGGGCATGCGAGGCACTGGTCCATTCCCAGGGAACAAATTGTTGCATCTGTCACGCTCTAAATAGTGGCAATGTGTTCTGTTGTATTCTACCCAAAAGGGTGGAACTACATAACCCACTGGACCACGGAATCATGTGTATATTACCAGTGATACTCTTAGAATCTAAGGTTCCCAGAGTCAAATGATGGAAGCCAAAGCCCCTGCTCTGCGAATTTGCGCATGGAGCGGTATATGGTTCTCTGTGAAGGACCAGTGCCTCGCATGCCCTGCAAGGTTGTGATGGCCTCCCAGGAGGGGGCTCTACTCTTAAACGCTGCTATCTTCCTTCAAGCTGAAGTGGCTCCCACCTCCTGAACTCTGTAGTTGCAGCTCTCTAGCCTTATGTGCACCCTATCACCTGGTTCAATGGAACCGCAGCCCACTCGTTTATAGGACCACTTCCACACCAGCCTATATCCGTGGCTATGTGGACGGGGCATTTCGTGCATCACTGAACCGACCCGTAGCCCGACCCGGGAGCAGAGTGCTCCTCTTAGTTGAGGTTGACCGGACATGAGCACAGACCTTCTCTATAATAATCCTTAGCGAACAAGACTGCTTTCCGCCTAGCGCACACTATTGCAGTCAAAACAACAATTTGGAGAGAACTTACGCCTAATACCAGACTTCCTTGACTAACGCTCTATCACAGATGCTAAGGTCCCTGCTAACCAGCTGAGATTCCTGATGCTCTATAGGTCTTGCCCCACTCTATTTATGCAGTTTCCTGCAATGTACCCTTATGCCCTTGTATGGACGGGAGAATACCTACGACATTGCAAAACTCACTGAACTCGCGTTCGCAGGCAGTTCGGTGGGGGAGAGGGGTCCTTAGGATTTGCTCTGCTACATTGCCTGGCCTCCCAGCCGGCAAGCACCCTCGTCTGGCAGCAGCCTATCTGCAGTGTTGCCCATGCAGTATCCGCACCCTGGCGCAAGACGTCCCGTTCTATACCTCTGCTAACAGACTACCTTCAGTGAGGCAAGGGTGAACGGTTGTATGTTGTGCGTCTGGCCATAGGAACCTTGGTTTTCTTTGGCAGGGATCAAATTGCTGCATCGGTCACCCCCACAATAGTGGCATGTGCAGTTCTATTGCCTTCTACACTTCAGGGTGGGACCAACATACCCCACGAGACCACAGAATCGTGTGTGCCTTCCAATGATTATTAGGATCCGAGGTTCCCGGTGTCAGTTGGTGACTATCCAACTGGTGTGGATGGGTTGTTAACCATGCCACGTACTACCGTAGACAAACCTCTCCTGACCTGCATCTATGTCCTTCAAACACATATTTACTGGTTTATGCCACATGGCACCCTGCTAGTTGGTGATACAGAACCACCTACCCAGCATAAGCTGAAAATCCTCATGGGGATCTAAAGGAGCACACCATTATCCCCCGGACTTACCTCTTTGGGGACTGGCTCCACCCAGCTGTAACGCCAGAGCCACACCTCTTAACATCTTTACTCGTTATGCCACTTGGCCCCCTTCTGGTTTCAGCTTTTTGTATTTGTAAAGCGCGCATGCCCCCGGGGCACGATGACGCTGACTAGCCAGTGTATGTTACCCACTTGCTGATACTTATCTATCCTAACTGCCCGTACTTGGATTGAAGGGTTGCAGGATGCTACCCCAGGCCTGAAGACTTAATTCTCAAACCCACTTTGACCCCAGAACCTGGGGGCAACCCCAGTGGTGACCATGCCATACATGGTACATCACCCCAGCGCTTGGCTATCAATGTGTTAGGGACCCCAGTCCCAAAGATGCCCCTTCTATTGTCTGGTTCTAGCCCGCAGCTGGATAACCCAGGGGGGGGAGGGGGCAGACAAGTCTGTGTAACCAGAGGGGAAAGAGTGTGCAAATACCTACCCTTTCCTGAATTATGGGATGCCAAAAGGTAGAAAATAACCTGTCGCCATTTGGCACTGACACAGTGTTTGCCACACTTTTTGCGCCACAGCACACTTGTTAGCTGGCAACTACCACCACCCGCCTGCTGCCCTGGTAAAAGCACGGGTGGATATGTCATACTGAGGCTACCTGATACCGGCCCTTGGCTGCAGGGAAATACCCACCCAGTGTACATGGTACCTCTTTCCTGCATAGTATATTGAAAATGCTTCCATTCTGAACTGGTGGGACTGTCACCCTAACGTGTTGCACATTCGTTAAATGTCTCCCTTTGATGAATAGCAAGCTCTACCGCAAATGGGACCATTACCTAATCAACTTCTGCAACCGCCAGGCAGGTCACCTGCACGTGAACAAGGTCCCGGAAGCGGAAAGCAGGAGCCCTTTGGAAACAGAATAGTGGCGCACAGTCCCCGCGTTGGAGACAAAATTTTCCTCGTTGTACTGCGAAAGAGGCACATGCGGAGACAAATTAACTATTCCATGCAAAACAGAGCCTGTCCGTAACTTTTGTCTATATTGGGACAAGGATGAACCATGATAATATCACTGATCTAGTCTGAGATATGTATACGCTACCTCTGGGATCTATCTCATGATTCGCCATATCTGTCTGACACCAATCACTCATCCTGTGCTTTGTGTGATCTTGGCCTACTTTGGTGTGAGCAGATCCCTGTGAAGTATACTTGGCTTCTAGGCCGATAATGCACAAGTGTTATGTGAAAGATGAAACCATACTTGTCGAGCCCCGGCCAAAACCGACAACCATTTTACCATTTGTCATCAGTAGAACATACCTCAATAAGACATTGATAAGGGCCACCTGCATAACTCCTGGTGGCCAAAGGCCTTGTTGGCCAAGCAGCGAAATCTTCGCTCAATGCAAACTACGAAAAAGACTTCTTGCGACGCACGCCACCCAGGCGCCGGACAGGACACCGAGGATTACACCGAAAATCCCAGCTCAAAAGTAAAGGCACCACAAACCCAACCCCCTGCGCTAGTCCCTCATCAAGAAACCGCTGAAGGGTCCACACCTGAACAATGCCTAACATGTTGAACATTCCTTAAATGTCTCCCTTCGATGGATAGCAAGCTCTACCGCAACTGGGGACCATTGCACTAATCAACTTCGGCAATAGCCTGACAGGTCACATGCACGTGACCCAGGTGCCGACCGGGGAAACCGGGGGCCCTTTGGAAACGAAATACGGAGCACCATCTCCGCGTTGGAGACAACATTGACCTCACTGAACTGCGAACAAAGCCCATGCGGGTACCAAATAACTACTCTTTGCAAACAGAGCCTGCCCGTAACTTTTGTCCCTGTTGTGACAAAGGATGAACTATGGGGACATTTAAGTACTAAGACTGACACTTTATTGCGAGCAAACCAACAATGAAGATGAGGGTGACATATCGATATCCAGATACAAGCGTATAAGCAAGTCAACTTCTTCCGAGGAGAACATGTGAAATGCATGAACATTCAGCTTATGGGATACCTTGGGGGCAATAGCAGGCTTTGAACCCTTGTCTTGTGGTAGCGTGCTCCACCAGAGGCACAAGGATTACCACTGAGCTTGCATAAAACAGTGCGCTAATGCGGTCCCAAAATCATCAGTCGACGAGACCTGCAAGAACAATCATCCTCCCCTTTGTACTTTAACACCCCAACTGGTTGGATTGTCATGAATGATGCAATATGTGACATCATCAGCAGTGCATTGCGGGCGCGTGAGTTATAGTTAGCAGAATTAACTATAACGGAGGAATTTCTATGGTTTGCTGCTGATGACGTCACATATTACATCACTCATGACATTGTCAGTGACATCACTCATGACATCACTGATGACATCATCCAGTGAATGTGTGTTTTTCTGAAAATTAAATATGTTTTATATATGTATATCTCAAGGTCGATGGAAGAATAAATGGGTATATAAGTGTCTAAATGGATGATTTGTTTTTGAAAAATTGATTGTGTAACTGACTGATTAAGTGTATCATAGTGAATATATGGCTTAGTGAGTAATGTTTAAATATGTAAATATCTGTATCAGTCTCTCACTTTGTGTATAAGTGGCTGCATGGGTTGGTGAGTAGCTACATGGGTGTCTATATAGGTTTTTAGTTGTTTTTTTGAGTATCAGTCTGAGTGTCTGCATGGTTCGGTGGGGGTATTACGTAGTGCATAGGTGCATGAATGAGTGACTCACTCTTTGTATGTGTTGAAGACAGCATGTGTGCAGGACTGTATGGGTGGATGAGTGTGTGTATGGGTGTGTTAGTGAGTGAATGACTGTCTCAATAGTGTCTTTATGAGTAACTACATATGTTTTAAACTAGTATATGTGACTATTGGTGTATATAACTGAGTATATGTGAGAGTGAGAGATTGAAAGAGTTCCTGTATGAATAAGTATGTGTTTCTATAAGTGATTGTTTAAAAGACTAAGTATGTGTAAGTTTCCGTAGAAGTAAGTGTGGTGGTGTGTGTATAACTGTATATGCAAATAAATGTATGTTTGATTCTTTATTAGCATGAGTGACTATGTGTGTGAGTAACTCTATGGATGAGTGGCATTGTGTAACAGGATGTATAGGTGTATGAGTACATATAATGAGTGAATACATGTATGAGTGACTGTATAGTAGGGGTGGGCGGAATTTGCGAAAGCGACTTTCGCAAATTATCGCGAAAATGTTTAAAATCTCCGCAAACACGCGGAAATATCGCGAAGATGCGGAAGTTTTTTTCCCGCCCGTTCGTGGTATTTTCTGCGTGTTCGCGGCTCGCCAACTCACCCATGCGGTTGCTTGCGGGCGCGGCCATCTTGTTTTCACTCTTCTCACGGTGCATGATCGCGAGAAGAAAGACGTGATCGCGCGACGCATGACGTTACTGCGGGCGCGAACTGTCGCGAGACAGCGCAAATGGCTACCAACAATCCAACATCTTGTGGAGAACGCGAGCGGATCTGGAAAACTTGTCGGCGAACGCGGGGATTCAAGTAAGGCGATCGCGCGCGCGCGAGAATGTATTATTTTACAACGCGAGCAAGAACCAAATTATCGCTAAACTGCGGAATGCGGAAATTTTGACATTTTCACGCTCTCCGCGGAACGCGAAAATGTCAAATTATCGCAATTTCCGCGAGCGGAACGGAAATTTAGCCCAGGCCTACTGTATAGGACTGTTGGTGAATGAGTGGATGTGTATGTGGATCTTAGAATTACTGAAGAGGTTGTTGTAAATGGTATTGGTATGTCCATTGTTTTGAAAAGTTTAGTCTCTATTTTTGAATGTGTGTATCAAAGGTTATATTAGGGTGAGAGGAGGTCTGCCACTCTATCCCAAGGATGATGTCATCAGTGATGTCATCAGTGATGTCATTTGAGATGTCATCAGTGATGTCATGAGTGATGTCACTGACCATGTCATGAGTGATGTAATATGTGACGTCATCAGCAGTGCATTGCGGGTGCGCGAGTTATAGTTAGCTGAACTAACTATAACGGGGGAATTTCAATGGTTTTGTTCAAGTGAAAAGTCCAGCTAACTATAACACCCCTGAAACCTATGGTTTTTTCTGTGAATTTCAAAGGTTTTTTAAATGCTAATTTCTAACTATGCCTACAGAGATAGGACATGTGAAGAAAGAGGAAAAAATGCACAGAAAGAAAAAAAGAAGTGCAGAAAGAAGAAACAGAAGTCCTCAAAGACGAAGAAAAGTGCAGGAAGAAGGATAACGTGCAGAAAGAACAAAAAGAAGAGCAGAAAGAAGCCTTGTTGCAAAATCATCCTGTACCCTCAACTTTTTCAGATGGATACTGGTGGTAACTCAGTCTGACTAACCAGTCCTAGAGCCAGTGCTATGTTAAAAGACACTTAGAATACAGTGAAAACCCCTACATACACTAGTGAACATTATGCGTCCCCCTGTGATTAGCATGACCTCCTCTGTAAGCCCCTAGTATATAATAGGGCAGGGGGATTAAAACTACCTCTTAAAACAGGCCACAGGGCGTTTTTGCACACGTTAACTCAGGCCCCGTCCCCTCCCTTCACCACTGTGTAAACACGCCCTGTGTCTGTTTTTAGTTAGGAGATTAAGTTCATTTGAATCCTGAGGGTCCCTAGGGTCCAACTAGTCCACTAGGTACCTCCAGTAAGTGCCACAGAGCTGCGTTGCAGAGAGGTGTAAAAAGTGGCACGGCCTGGACCACCTCTCTGCAATGCAGCTCAGTGGCGCTTACTGGAAGCACTTGGTGGGCTAGTTAGCCCCCAGGGGCCCTCAGTATTGAAGGAAAATTATATCCCCAATTTAAAACGTGCCATAGTGCGTGTTTGCACACGTCACCTCAGGCCCCGTCCCTTCCCTTCACCACTGTGTAAACGCGCCCTGTGGCTGTTCTAAGTTGCGAGATTAAGTCCCCTTGAATCCTAAGGGTCCCTAGGGTTAAACTAGACCACTAGGTACCTCCAGTAAGCGCCACAGAGCTGCGTTGCAGAGAGGTGTAAAAAGGGGCTTGGCCTCAGAACACCTGTCTGCAGCGCAGCTCCCTGGTGCATACTGGAGATGCCTGTTGGGCTAGTTGGCCCTCAGGGACCCTCAGTATTGAAGAGGAATTAATTCCCCAACTTACAACTCGCCAGGGGGCGCGTTTGCAGAGTGCTGCAAGGAGGGGGCGTGGCCTCCGGCACGATGCCAGTCTTTTATTTATTTTAATTTTTTAAGAAGGGGGGCTGTGTGGTTCCCCTTCTTATTCTAATTTATTGGCCCTGATGACCCCATCCCCCAGGGCCTGTCTCCTAATTATATTTTTTTGACCCCAATCCCCAGGCCACTGTTTTTTACTATTTTTAAAAAATATATATTTATAGACACACCTAGGACATGCTGGACAAACCGTACGTACCTATCACCTTGACGATTTGCGTGATATTCATTAAAAGGCGACTATGCATACAATGAATCCACGTGGAATGTATTTACACCACTAGTGAAGCTCTGACATGTCTGATGCCCTACCGTGCCTAATCCCGGTAGACACCCTTGTCGTTTATTTATACAAACATGGGTAGCTATTGACGGGCACATTTAATACACATGCACACCAAGCCTTTCAAAGGGGATTCGACAAAAATTCGACCAAAACTATGCAAGAAACCCCCCTCACGGTTAATAAAACACACATCCACTGCCGGATGTGTAATACTTTTTATTTTACTCTCTGGAAAGGGGACGAACATCACTTGAGAGTCACAGCACGCTCCTGGCAGAGCCCAATGCTGTGTTACACCCACCATTGCCTGCTGAGTGCCACACACCTCTGTGTTGTATTCCACTAGCTAGTGCATATGCTATGACACTCTCTAGCCCATGTGCACTGTAACACCACCCCGTGAATATGTCATGCCACACTTGTCTTCGCACGGGTCATCTAACGTGCCTTCCTCGATGCCTATGTTATAACGCACAGTGCTATGCCATACATATTATAATCTGGGATCCATATCTTTGTCACAGTGCATATGCAACGTTACACTCCCCAGCACATATTTTATATTACAACTTTAGAGACTAGTTAGGTTACACAACACTGCCCTGTGCATATTCCACTCCAAGGCGCATATCGCATAGCACGCGCTAGTGCCTGTGCTATCTCGCGCTCTCCAATGAATCTGTCATTGCGCACAATGTATTGCATATTATATTTCACGCCCGGTTCATCTTATATCACACTTTTTGGTGCATAGTGCATAGTTTATACCATACACTATATCTAGTTTTCATTTTCAATCGTGCTCTCAGGACTATATTCTATATAACACTGTGTTCACCTACCCTTTTCACGGCATTACATTTTGCGATAGGGGGTGGAGGGTCAGAGGGTGTTTCTGCCAAGTGAGCCCGGAGTCAAAGTCACAAACGTCCTCTTCTTCCTGAATAAAAGTGAGATTATGCTGCATACTTGTTCATATTTTAAGTAGTTCGCACAGACACACGTTTTAAAAACAATAAAGTTCCTAATACCCGCCTTCTCTGAACAGTTAGCTTGCTGCCCCATCCCCCTCCTCCCTATCCTCTGTTGTGTGAATCCATGGACTAGCCTCCTCCCTCCTGCCATGCATGGTCTGATGTGCTGCCACTGCCCTCAATTTAGTAAGATGTACCAGTCCACTCCTCCTGCCCTCCATTGCCCAATTCTATGCCCCATCATTGACCTCCTGCTTAAACTCTGTGCTTAGCTTGCTGCCCCTATTCTCCTTCCCCCTGCCCTCCGATGTCTTTGTGTATGCCCCTGCTCCATCCTTTTTGCCCACCATGTTCCATGGACCTGCCACTCCTATCTACTCTGAGTGTTCTGTTGAGCTGCCACTCCCCTCCCACCTGCCTAGCATTGTCAGATGACTGTAACCTGTCCCTGCCACCTCCACCCTGCCTGTCCACATGCCATGCCCCTATCCTCTTCCTCCTGTCCTACATGGTCCATTGTACTGCCACACCCTTCTGCCCTCCCTGGTCTGTTGTGCTGCAACTGCTCCTCCTGCCTGCCCCGTGCGGTCTGTTGTGAGGCCCCTTCCCCTGAACTTTCTTGTCTGTGCACAGGTCCTGACCCTCCCTTCTATCCTCCATCGTCCTTTGTGCATGCCCCTGCACCCTCCTTCTTGCCCATCATAGCCATTGTGCTACCACTAACCCTCCCACTTGCCATGCATGGTCTTCTGTGCTGCCATGTCCCCTCCCACCTTCCCTGTGTGGTCAGTTAGCTGCAACTGAACCCCTCCCACCTTCCCTCCATGGTCTGTGTGTATGCCATCACAGTCTCACTGTTGCTCTTCATGGTGTGTCTTGCGTCTAGTGCCCATCCTGCCTGACCTCCATGGCTATCTTGCTGCTCCTGCCCTGCCCCCTTGCCCCCAGCCCTCTGTTTACATGTGCAGACCCCTACTCCCTCCCTCCTGGCTTGTCTGTTCCACTGTAATGCCCCTGATCCATCCCTCCTGCCCTTTATGGTCTGTTATGCTGCAGCTTTCTCTCCTGTCTGTCCATTATGGTCCTGCCTCTTGCCCCTCTGTTCTCTGTTGTCCATGTGCATGGTCCTGTCCCCTCCCTCTTGATTTCTATGGATTGTTGTGCTGCACTCCCGTCCCGCATGCCCTGTGTGGTGTATTGTGCTGCTGCAAACCCTGATGCCTGCCCTGCAGGGTCAGTTTGGTGCACCTCTCCATGTCCCTCCTGTCCTCTGTTATCCAAGTCCATGTCCCTACCCCATTTCCTTCCATGATCCAATGTACCATACTTGCGAACATTTTGAACTTGGTAAGAGGGAGATTTTGAAAAAAAACTGGGGTATTGATTTTCCCCTTTGAGTTACATTGAAAAAGAGGAGATTGTAGACAGGAGACAGATAAAATAAAGCCCATTTGAGCTTAAAAACATTGGACGTTTCCTGGCTGAATCGGGTCTGTTGGCATGTATGGTTGTACTACCATTGCCTCTTCCTTCTGCCCACAATGATCTATTACATTGCCACTGCCTCTCTTGCAAGTCCTGTATTGTTGGTTTGTTGCCCCTGCCCCCCTTTCCACTGCCCTCCATAGTCTGTTGTGCTGCCACGGCCCTTCCTGCCTGCTCATTGTGGTTAAATTGTTGCCTTTGCACCCTCCTACCTGCCTTCAATTTTCAGAGTCCATGCCCCTGGCCTCTGCCTCTCAACAGTATCCTAATGAACAACTAGATTGCTAACATTCTATATTTATTACAAAAGTGTGGAACGCCTGACGTCATCTTGATGTAATCAAAACTGTAATACCTAGAGCATTTCCTTTAGAAATTACATATATGAGAGGGTCTTATTGGCATCAAAATTATGGTTAGTGCTATAAAAGACTAAAATAAGGACATATTTTCTGAGTTTTCAAATAGCGAGAAAGCACTTTTAAATTATTTGTTATCTTTATGTTTTTTTATCCAGTTGACCACTTGATTAAATGTTGCACTTAGGGGAGAGGATGTGGTGTTACTTCCAGAACTGCAGACTTTGCAACTGGGGAACCAGGTTGGAGTTTCTGCTTCAGCTCGACATTCTGTGATTCTGGTCAAATCACTTAGTCTCCCCATGTCTACAACCAAAATGAATTTTTTCTTGTGTGATGTAACCAATGCTCATGTAAAGCACTCCAATACCTGACAAGTCTGCACTATATAACACTGCAAAAACACAAAATAATAAGTGTTTTGCACACTTCTGTCATTGGGCTATATTTGGGCTACATCTGGGTGATTTTGGGCTACATTTGGGCTCTTTTGTCTCCGGTGGCCAATTTGGGAGATTTATTTGTTATGAAGTTTCCTAATTTCCTCATGTACTGCAGTCTCCTCAGTAGGAAATGCTTTCAGTTTTTTACTTTGATTCCTTCATGAAGGTATTCAGATATGTCACACATTTGCCATAAATTCTGAATGTTAGCACTCTAGTTGCTCATTAGATCACTGTAGTAAAACTACTGTTCACCATGGAAGTCTGCTCCTGGTATTAAAAGTGCATGTTTCAGTCTGCATGTCAGAATTTTTTAATGAAATAGAAGAGGATTTGAGAAGTCACTCAAAATGTGTCCTAATTTTCTTTCTTCAGCATTAATAATAATTTCTATGGCAAAATGAACCCACTCATTGTGTTCCTTTTTAAATTAAATGTTTTAAGTGTTACCAGTTTATTCCAATCAAGATGGCTTCAGGTGTGCCATACGTTTGTCATAATGAAGACAGTAAGCGCTCTAGTTGTTTTTAAGAACACTCTGGGACATTCTGTCATTGGGCTATACTTGGGCTACATCTGGGTGATATTTGGGCTACATTTGGGCTCTTTTGTCTCTGGTGGCCATCTTGGCAGACTTATTTGTTATGAAGTTTCCTAATTTCCTCATTTACTGCAGTCTCCTCAGTAGGAAATACTTTCAGTTTTTTACTTTGATTCCAAAGGCATTCAGATGTGTCACATTTGCCATAAATTCAGAATGTTAGCACTCTTTTTGCTCATTAGATCACTGTAGTAAAGCTACTGCTCACCAGGGAAAACTGCTGCTGGTATTGAAAGTGCATGTTTCAGTCTGCATGTCAGAGTTTTTTAATGAAATAGAAGAGGATTTGAGAAGTCACTCAAAATGTGTCCTAATTTTCTTTCTTCAGCATTAATAATAATTTCTATGGCAAAATGAACCCACTCATTGTGTTCCTTTTTAAATTAAATGTTTTAAGTGTTACCAGTTTATTCCAATCAAGATGGCTTCAGGTGTGCCATACGTTTGTCATAATGAAGACAGTAAGCGCTCTAGTTGTTTTTAAGAACACTCTGGGACATTCTGTCATTGGGCTATACTTGGGCTACATCTGGGTGATATTTGGGCTACATTTGGGCTCTTTTGTCTCTGGTGGCCATCTTGGCAGACTTATTTGTTATGAAGTTTCCTAATTTCCTCATTTACTGCAGTCTCCTCAGTAGGAAATACTTTCAGTTTTTTACTTTGATTCCAAAGGCATTCAGATGTGTCACATTTGCCATAAATTCAGAATGTTAGCACTCTTTTTGCTCATTAGATCACTGTAGTAAAGCTACTGCTCACCAGGGAAAACTGCTGCTGGTATTGAAAGTGCATGTTTCAGTCTGCATGTCAGAGTTTTTTAATAAAATAGAAGAGGATTTGAGATGTCACTCAAAATGTGCCCTAATTTCCTTTCTGCAGCACTAATCATACTTTTTATGGAAAAATGAACCCCCTCATTTTGTTCCTTTTTAAATTAAATGTTTTAAGAGTTACCACTTTAATCCAAGCAAGATGGCTTCAGGTGTGCCATACGTTTATCATAAGTAGGACTGTTAGCGCTCTAGTTGTTCTTTGGAACACTCTGGGAAGCTGCAGTAGAACACAAAGGAATCAACTGACAGTCTCTGCCCTTGTTGGGTGTACATGTTTTACTGAGAATGTCAGACTTCATTCTCACATGACTGAGAAAGATAATGTGAATTTGAAGAAAATAAGCTCTCAGTTTAGTTTATAGATCACCTTCCAAACCTCTGTGGGAAAAGCATGAGAAAATATTTTTCTCTCAATCATGATATCCCAGCAGAAGGCTTTTTCACATGGTGAAATCACCTTAGAACATACCACAATTCCTAAAATGAGTATGGTACCATCAACAAATGATTTATAATGTAACTAAAGTCTTAAAACCTTCTATTAACTGCAATGCTTTTTAATGAGGTGCTATCATGTATATTGGTCCCAAGATGGCTGCCAACACTTCTTGGATGAAGTGCTGACAGCCAATCAGATCTCAGGATGAGATGTGTGGTTAGGCTCCGCCCACATATATATATGATTTTACTTTTGATTTTCTCAGGAACTACTGAACAGATTGACACCAGACCTGCAACAGGCACATCCCTGACCTGAGGACTACCTCTGTGCCAAATTTCAAGTAATTCTGTTCAGCCGTTCGGGCTGTACCTTGGACTAAAGGTCCCTATGGAAAATTGCATGGGGAAAATGCGTTTTGGGACCCCCTTTTTTCTCAGCCCCCGCTTGACGAATCCCCCCGAGACTTTCAGGGTAGGAGCGGAGCGGAGCGCCCCACCTATTTTGAAAATTTCGCGAGGATTCGTCAACCGGCGCCAAAGTTATTCCAAATAGAATGTTGCGAATTTCCTAAGGAAACACGGTCCTAACTATAACTATCTACTGGCGACCGCCAGTATATAATATACATACATATATAAACATATATATAATCTGCATATCTATATAAATACAAATATAAATGCATGCATACATATACATATATGCATGTTATGTACATGAAATTTTGAAAAACACTAATAAAAGCAAAGCTAAAAAGCCACCTAATTACAAACAGAATTGCTTTAACTTAAACGAGGGCGAGACCTATTGCATTTTCAATTCTTGTTTACTTTGGTTCCATCAAGAAGGCATTCAGATGTGACACATTTGCCATCAATTCTGAATGGTAGCACTCTAGTTCCTCATTAGATCACTGTAGCAAAGCTACTGCTCACCAGGGAAGTCTGATGCTGGTATTCAAAGTGCATGTTTCAGTCTGCATGTCAGAACTTTTTAATGAAATAGAATAGGATTTGAGAAGTCAAAATGTGCCCTAAGTTTTCTTTCTGCAGCACTAATCATAATTTCTATGGCAAAATGAACCCCCTCATTTTGTTCCTTTGCAAATTAAATGTTTTAAATGTTACCACTTTATTCCAATCAAGATGGCTTCAGGTGTGCCATACCTTTGTCATAAGTAAGACTGTTAGCGCTCTAGTTGTTCTTTAAAACACTCTGGGATTTCTGTCATTGGGCTATACTTGGGCTACATCTCGGTGATATTTGTGCTACATTTGGGCACTTTTGTCTCTGGTGGCCATCTTGGGAGACTTGTTATGAAGTTTCCTAATTTCCTCATTTACTGCAGTCTCCTCAGTAGGCATACTGTCAGTTTTTTACTTTGATTCAATGAAGAAGGCATTCAGATGTGTCACACATTTGCCATAAATTCAGAATGTTAGCACTCTAGTTGCTCATTAGATCACTGTAGTAAAGCTACTGCTCACCAGGGAAGTCTGCTGCTGGTATTGAAAGTGCATGTTTCAGTCTGCATGTCAGAATTCTTTAATGAAATAGAAGAGGATTTGAGAAGTCACTCAAAATGTGCCCTAATTTTTCTTTCTGCAGCACTAATCACACATTCTATGGCAAAATGAACCCTCTCATTTTGTTCCTTTTTAAATTAAATGTTTTAAATGTTACCACTTTATTCCAATCAAGATGGCTTCAGGTGTGCCATACCTTTGTCATAAGTAAGACTGTTAGCGCTCTAGCTGTTCTTTGGAACACTCTGGGAAGCTGCAGTAGAACACAAAGGAATCAACTGACAGTCTCTGCCCTTGTTGGATGTACATGTTTTACTGAGAATGTCAGACTTCATTCTCACATGACTGAGAAAGATAATGAGAATTTACAGAAAATATGCTCTAATATACTAAAGTCTTAAAACCTTCTATTAACTGCAATGCTTTTTAATGAGGTGCTATCATGTATATTGGTCCCAAGATGGCTGCCAACACTTCTTGGATGAAGTGCTGACAGACAATCAGATCTCTCAATGAGATGTGTGGTTAGGCTCTGCCCAGATATGTATATGATTTTACTTTTGATTTTCTCAGGAACTACTGAACGGATTTACACCATATATGCAAAAGGCACATGCCTGACCTGAGGACTACCTCTTTGCCAAATTTCAAGTAATTCTGTTCAGCCGTTCGGGCTGTACCTTCGACTAAAGATCCTATGGGAAAATGCATGGGGGAAACGCGTTTTGGGACCCCCTTTTTTCTCAGCCCCCGCTTGACGAATCACCCCGAGACTTTCAGGGTAGGAACTGAGCGGAGCGCCCCATTAGTTTTGAAAATTTCACGAACATAAGTCAACCGGCGCCAAAGTTATTCAAAATAGAATTTTCAGATTTCCTATGGGAACTCTTCCTAACTATATCTATCTACTGGCGACCGCCAGTAGATAATATATATATATATATTCACTGAAAAAACCATAGGTTTCAGGGGTGTTATAGTTAGCTGGACTTTTCACTTGTACAAAACCATTGAAATTCCCCCGTTATAGTTAGTTCAGCTAACTATAACTCGTGCGCCCGCAATGCACTGCTGATGACGTCACATATTACATCACTCATGACATGGTCAGTGACATCACTCATGACATCACTGATGACATCTCAAATGACATCACTGATGACATCATCCAGTGAATGTGTGTTTTTCTGAAAATTAAATATGTTTTATATATGTATATCTCAAGGTCGATGGAAGAATAAATGGGTATATAAGTGTCTAAATGGATGATTTGTTTTTGAAAAATTGATTGTGTAACTGACTGATTAAGTGTATCATAGTGAATACATGGCTTAGTGAGTAATGTTTAAATATGTAAATATCTGTATCAGTCTCTCACTTTGTGTATACGTGGCTGCATGGGTTGGTGAGTAGCTACATGGGTGTCTACATAGGTTATTAGTTGGTTTTTTGAGTATCAGTCTGAGTGTCTGCATGGTTCTGTGGGGGGTATTACGTAGTGCATAGGTGACTCACTATTTGTATGTGTTGAAGACAGCATGTGTGCAGGACTGTATGGGTGGATGAGTGTGTGTATGGGTGTGTTAGTGAGTGAATGACTGTCTCAATAGTGTCTTTATGAGTAACTACATATGTTTTAAACTAGTATATGTGACTATTGGTGTATATAAGTGAGTATATGTGAGAGTGAGAGATTGAAAGAGTTCCTGTATGAATAAGTATGTGTTTCTATAAGTGATTGTTTAAAAGACTAAGTATGTGTAAGTTTCCGTAGAAGTAAGTGTGGTGGTGTGTGTAGAACTGTATATGCAAGTACATGTATGTTTGATTCTTTATTAGCATGAATGACTATGTGTGTGAGTAACTCTATGGATGAGTGGCATTGTGTAACAGGATGTATAGGTGTATGAGTACATATGATGAGTGAGTACATGTATGAGTGACTGTATAGGACTCTTGGTGAATGAGTGGATGTGTATGTGGATCTTAGAATTACTGAAGAGGATGTTGTAACTGGTATTGGTATGTCCATTGTTTTGAAAATTTTAGTCTCTATTTTTGAATGTGTGTATCAAAGGTTATATTAGGGTGAGAGGAGGTCTGCCACACTATCACAAGGATGATGTCATCCTAGCCCAGCACTGACCCTGAAAAGTTATTCTAAGCGTACTTTCCAGTAACTTTTATTTCCTTCCATAGGAATCCATTGTGTGGTTTTCACCAGAAAAGTTTCTGTGTCCATTTTTGAAACGTACAAATATTCCTCTAAAATCAGTCGAACTACGAATTCCGATATACTCACCTGTTATCAGGAGAGAACCCAGTGCTGCATCTTTTAGCTCATCACTGTCCCTGAAAAGTAATTCTAAGCGTACTTACCAGTAACTTGTATTTCCTTCCATAGGAATCCAGTGTGTGGTTTTCAGCAGGAAAGTTACTAAGTGTCCATTTTTGAAATGTACAAATATTCCTCTATAATCAGCCGAACTACAATTCCGATTTACTCACCTGTTATCAGGAGAGAACCCAGTGCTGCATCTTTTAGCTCAGCACTGTCCCTGAAAAGTAATTCTAAGCGTACTTACCAGTAACTTGTATTTCCTTCCTTAGGAATCCATTGTGTGGTTTTCAGCAGGAAAGTTACTAAGTGTCCATTTTTGAAATGTACAAATATTCCTCTAAAATCAGCCGAACTATTAATTCCGATTTACTCACCTGTTATCAGGAGAGAACTCAAGGCTGCATCTTTTAGCCCAGCACTGAACCTGAAAAGTAATTGTAAGTGTACTTACCAGTAACTTGTATTTCCTTCCATAGGAATCCATTGTGTGGTTTTCACCAGAAAAGTTTCTAAGTGTCCATTTTTGAAACGTACAAATATTCCTCTAAAATCAGCCGAACTACGAATTCCGATTTACTCACCTGTTATCAGGAGAGAACCCAGTGCTGCATCTTTTAGCTCATCACTGTCCCTGAAAAGTAATTCTAAGCGTACTTACCAGTAACTTGTATTTCCTTCCATAGGAATCCAGTGTGTGGTTTTGAGCAGGAAAGTTTCTAAGTGTCCATTTTTGAAACGTACAAATATTCCTCTAAAATCAGCCGAACTACGAATTCCGATTTACTCACCTGTTATCAGGAGAGAACCCAGTGCTGGATCTTTTATCCCAGCACTGACCCTGAAAAGTAATTCTAAGCGTACTTACCAGTAACTTGTATTTCCTTCCATAGGAATCCAGTGTGTGGTTTTCAGCAGGAAAGTTTCTAAGTGTCCATTTTTGAAATGTACAAATATTCCTCTAAAATCAGCCAAACTATGAATTCCGATTTACTCACCTGTTATCAGGAGAGAACCCAGGGCTGCATCTTTTAGCCCAGCACTGAACCTGAAAAGTAATTGTAAGTGTACTTACCAGTAACTTGTATTTCCTTCCATAGGAATCCATTGTGTGGTTTCACCAGAAAAGTTTCTAAGTGTCCATTTTTGAAACGTACAAATATTCCTCTAAAATCAGCCGAATTACGAATTCCGATTTACTCACCTGTTATCATGAGAGAACCCAGGGCTGCATCTTTTAGCCCAGCACTGAACCTGAAAAGTAATTGTAAGTGTACTTACCAGTAACTTGTATTTCCTTCCATAGGAATCCATTGTGTGGTTTTCACCTGAAAAGTTTCTAAGTGTCCATTTTTGAAATGTACAAATATTCCTCTAAATTCAGCCGAACTACGAATTCCGATATACTCACCTGTTATCAGGAGAGAACCCAGTGCTGCATCTTTTAGCTCATCACTGTCCCTGAAAAGTAATTCTATGCGTACTTACCAATAACTTGTATTTCCTTCCATAGGAATCCAGTGTGTGGTTTTCAGCAGGAAAGTTACTAAGTGTCCATTTTTGAAATGTACAAATATTCCTCTATAATCAGCCGAACTACAATTCCGATTTACTCACCTGTTATCAGGAGAGAACCCAGTGCTGCATCTTTTAGCTCAGCACTGTCCCTGAAAAGTAATTCTAAGCATACTTACCAGTAACTTGTATTTCCTTCCTTAGGAATCCAGTGTGTGGTTTTCAGCAGGAAAGTTACTAAGTGTCCATTTTTGAAATGTACAAATATTCCTCTAAAATCAGCCGAACTACGAATTCCGATTTACTCACCTGTTATCAGGAGAGAACCCAAGGCTGAATCTTTTAGCCCAGCACTGAACCTGAAAAGTAATTGTAAGTGTACTTACCAGTAACTTGTATTTCCTTCCATAGGAATCCATTGTGTGGTTTTCACCAGAAAAGTTTCTAAGTGTCCATTTTTGAAACGTACAAATATTCCTCTAAAATCAGCCGAACTACGAATTCCGATTTACTCACCTGTTATCAGGAGAGAACCCAGTGCTGCATCTTTCAGCTCATCACTGTCCCTGAAAAGTAATTCTAAGTGTACTTACCAGTAACTTGTATTTCCTTCCATAGGAATCCAGTGTGTGGTTTTCAGCAGGAAAGTTTCTAAGTGTCCATTTTTGAAACGTACAAATATTCCTCTAAAATCAGCTGAACTACGAATTCCGATTTACTCACCTGTTATCATGAGAGAACCCAGGGCTGCATCTTTTAGCCCACCACTGAACCTGAAAAGTAATTGTTAGTGTACTTACCAGTAACTTGTATTTCCTTCCATAGGAATCCATTGTGTGTTTTTCACCAGAAAAGTTTCTAAGTGTCCATTTTTGAAACGTACAAATATTCCTATGAAATCAGCCGAACTACGAATTCCGATTTACTCACCTGTTATCATGAGAGAACCCAGGGCTGCATCTTTTAGCCCAGCACTGAACCTGAAAAGTAATTGTAAGTGTACTTACCAGTAACTTGTAATTCCTTCCATAGGAATCCATTGAGTGGTTTTCACCCGAAAAGTTTCTAAGTGTCCATTTTTGAAACGTACAAATATTCCTCTAAAATCAGCCGAACTACGAATTCCGATATACTCACCTGTTATCAGGAGAGAACCCAGTGCTGCATCTTTTAGCTCATCACTGTCCCTGAAAAGTAATTCTAAGCATACTTACCAGTAACTTGTATTTCCTTCCATAGGAATCCAGTGTGTGGTTTTCAGCAGGAAAGTTACTAAGTGTCCATTTTTGAAATGTACAAACATTCCTCTATAATCAGCCGAACTACAATTCCGATTTACTCACCTGTTATCAGGAGAGAACCCAGTGCTGCATCTTTTAGCTCAGCACTGTCCCTGAAAAGTAATTCTAAGCGTACTTACCAGTAACTTGTATTTCCTTCCTTAGGAATCCAGTGTGTGGTTTTCAGCAGGAAAGTTACTAAGTGTCCATTTTTGAAATGTACAAATATTCCTCTAAAATCAGCTGAACTACGAATTCCGATATACTCACCTGTTATCAGGAGAGAACCCAGTGCTGCATCTTTTAGCTCATCACTGTCCCTGAAAAGTAATTCTAAGCGTACTTACCAGTAACTTGCATTTCCTTCCATAGGAATCCAGTGTGTGGTTTTCAGCAGGAAAGTTTCTAAGTGTCCATTTTTGAAACGTACAAATATTCCTCTAAAATCAGCCAAACTACGAATTCCGATTTACTCACCTGTTATCAGGAGAGAACCCAGTGCTGCATCTTTTAGCTCATCACTGTCCCTGAAAAGTAAATCTAAGCGTACATACCAGTAACTTGTATTTCCTTCCATAGGAATCCAGTGTGTGGTTTTCAGCAGGAAAGTTTCTAAGTGTCCATTTTTGAAATGTACAAATATTCCTCTAAAATCATCCGAACTACGAATTCCGATTTACTCACCTGTTATCAGGAGAGAACCCAGGGCTGCATCTTTTAGCCCAGCACTGAACCTGAAAAGTAATTGTAAGTGTACTTACCAGTAACTTGTATTTCCTTCCATAGGAATCCATTGTGTGGTTTTCACCAGAAAAGTTTCTAAGTGTCCATTTTTGAAACGTACAAATATTCCTCTAAAATCAGCCAAACTACGAATTCCGATTTACTCACCTGTTATCAGGAGAGAACCCAGTGCTGCATCTTTTAGCTCATCCCTGTCCCTGAAAAGTAATTCTAAGCGTACTTACCAGTAACTTGTATTTCCTTCCATAGGAATCCAGTGTGTGGTTTTCAGCTGGAAAGTTTCTAAGTGTCCATTTTTGAAATGTACAAATATTCCTCTAAAATCTGCCGAACTACAAATTCCGATTTACTCACCTGTTATCAGGAGAGAACCCAGTGCTGCATCTTTTAGCTCAGCACTGTCCCTGAAAAGTAATTCTAAGCGTACTTACCAGTAACTTGTATTTCCTTCCATAGGAATCCATTGTGTGGTTTTCACCAGAAAAGTTTCTAAGTGTCCATTTTTGAAACGTACAAATATTCCTCTAAAATCAGCCGAACTACGAATTCCGATTTACTCACCTGTTATCAGGAGAGAACCCAGGGCTGCATCTTTTAGCCCAGCACTGAACCTGAATAGTAATTGTAAGTGTACTTACCAGTAACTTGTATTTCCTTCCATAGGAATCCATTGTGTGGTTTTCACCAGAAAAGTTTCTAAGTGTCCATTTTTGAAACATACAAATATTCCTCTAAAATCAGCCGAACTACGAATTCCGATTTACTCACCTGCTATCAGGAGAGAACCCAGGGCTGCATCTTTTAGCCCAGCACTGAACCTGAAAAGTAATTGTAAGTGTACTTACCAGTAACTTGTATTTCCTTCCATAGGAATCTATTGTGTGGTTTTCACCAGAAAAGTTTCCAAGTGTCCATTTTTGAAACGTACAAATATTCCTCTAAAATCAGCCGAACTACGAATTCCGATTTACTCACCTGTTATCATGAGAGAACCAGGGCTGCATCTTTTAGCCCAGCACTGAACCTGAAAAGTAATTGTAAGTGTACTTACCAGTAACTTGTATTTCCTTCCATAGGAATCCATTGTGTGGTTTTCACCAGAAAAGTTTCTAAGTGTCCATTTTTGAAACATACAAATATTCCTCTAAACTCAGCCGAACTACGAATTCCGATTTACTCACCTGCTATCAGGAGAGAACCCAGGGCTGCATCTTTTAGCCCAGCACTGTCCCTGAAAAGTAATTCTAAGTGTACTTACCAGTAACTTGTATTTCCTTCCATAGGAATCCATTGTGTGGTTTTCACCAGAAAAGTTTCTAAGTGTCCATTTTTTAAACGTACAAATATTCCTCTAAAATCAGCCGAACTACGAATTCCAATTTACTCACCTGTTATCATGAGAGAACCCAGGGCTGCATCTTTTAGCCCAGCACTGAACCTGAAAAGTAATTGTAAGTGTACTTACCAATAACTTGTATTTCCTTCCATAGGAATCCAGTGTGTGGTTTTCAGCAGGAAAGTTTCTAAGTGTCCATTTTTGAAATGTACAAATATTCCTCTAAAATCAGCCGAACTACGAATTCCGATTTACTCACCTGTTATCAGGAGAGAACCCAGTGCTGCATCTTTTAGCTCATCACTGTCCCTGAAAAGTAATTCTAAGCGTACTTACCAGTAACTTGTATTTCCTTCCATAGGAATCCAGTGTGTGGTTTTCAGCAGGAAAGTTTCTAAGTGTCCATTTTTGAAATGTACAAATATTCCTCTAAAATCAGCCGAACTACAAATTCCGATTTACTCACCTGTTATCAGGAGAGAACCCAGTGCTGAATCTTTTAGCTCAGCACTGTCCCTGAAAAGTAATTCTAAGCGTACTTACCAGTAACTTGTATTTCCTTCCATAGGAATCCATTGTGTGGTTTTCACCAGAAAAGTTTCTAAGTGTCCATTTTTGAAACGTACAAATATTCCTCTAAAATCAGCCGAACTACGAATTCCGATTTACTCACCTGTTATCAGGTGAGATCCCAGCACTGACCCTGAAAAGTAATTCTAAGCGTACTTACCAGTAACTTGTATTTCCTTCCATAGGAATCCAGTGTGTGGTTTTCAGCAGGAAAGTTTCTAAGTGTCCATTTTTGAAATGTACAAATATTCCTCTAAAATCAGCCAAACTATGAATTCCGATTTACTCACCTGTTATCAGGAGAGAACCCAGGGCTGCATCTTTTAGCCCAGCACTGAACCTGAAAAGTAATTGTAAGTGTACTTACCAGTAACTTGTATTTCCTTCCATAGGAATCCATTGTGTGGTTTCACCAGAAAAGTTTCTAAGTGTCTATTTTTGAAACGTACAAATATTCCTCTAAAATCAGCCGAATTACGAATTCCGATTTACTCACCTGTTATCATGAGAGAACCCAGGGCTGCATCTTTTAGCCCAGCACTGAACCTGAAAAGTAATTGTAAGTGTACTTACCAGTAACTTGTATTTCCTTCCATAGGAATCCATTGTGTGGTTTTCACCTGAAAAGTTTCTAAGTGTCCATTTTTGAAACGTACAAATATTCCTCTAAAATCAGCCGAACTACGAATTCCGATATACTCACCTGTTATCAGGAGAGAACCCAGTGCTGCATCTTTTAGCTCATCACTGTCCCTGAAAAGTAATTCTATGCGTACTTACCAATAACTTGTATTTCCTTCCATAGGAATCCATTGTGTGGTTTCACCAGAAAAGTTTCTAAGTGTCCATTTTTGAAATGTACAAATATTCCTCTAAAATCAGCCGAACTACGAATTCCAATTTACTCACCTGTTATCATGAGAGAACCCAGGGCTGCATCTTTTAGCCCAGCACTGAACCTGAAAAGTAATTGTAAGTGTACTTACCAATAACTTGTATTTCCTTCCATAGGAATCCAGTGTGTGGTTTTCAGCAGGAAAGTTTCTAAGTGTCCATTTTTGAAACGTACAAATATTCCTCTAAAATCAGCCGAACTACGAATTCCGATTTACTCACCTGTTATCAGGAGAGAACCCAGTGCTGCATCTTTTAGCTCATCACTGTCCCTGAAAAGTAATTCTAAGCGTACTTACCAGTAACTTGTATTTCCTTCCATAGGAATCCAGTGTGTGGTTTTCAGCAGGAAAGTTTCTAAGTGTCCATTTTTGAAACGTACAAATATTCCTCTAAAATCAGCCAAACTACGAATTCCGATTTACTCACCTGTTATCAGGAGAGAACCCAAGGCTGCATCTTTTAGCCCAGCACTGAACCTGAAAAGTAATTGTAAGTGTACTTACCAGTAACTTGTATTTCCTTCCATAGGAATCCATTGTGTGGTTTTCACCAGAAAAGTTTCTAAGTGTCCATTTTTGAAACGTACAAATATTCCTCTAAAATCAGCCGAACTACGAATTCCGATTTACTCACCTGTTATCAGGAGAGAACCCAGGGCTGCATCTTTTAGCCCAGCACTGAACCTGAATAGTAATTGTAAGTGTACTTACCAGTAACTTGTATTTCCTTCCATAGGAATCCATTGTGTGGTTTTCACCAGAAAAGTTTCTAAGTGTCCATTTTTGAAACATACAAATATTCCTCTAAAATCAGCCGAATTACGAATTCCGATTTACTCACCTGTTATCATGAGAGAACCCAGGGCTGCATCTTTTAGCCCAGCACTGAACCTGAAAAGTAATTGTAAGTGTGCTTACCAGTAACTTGTATTTCCTTCCATAGGAATCCATTGTGTGGTTTTCACCAGAAAAGTTTCTAAGTGTCCATTTTTGAAATGTACAAATATTCCTCTAAAATCAGCCGAAATACGAATTCCGATTTACTCACCTGTTATCAGGAGAGAACCCAGTGCTGCATCTTTTAGCTCATCACTGTCCCTGAAAAGTAATTCTAAGTGTACTTACCAGTAACTTGTATTTCCTTCCATAGGAATCCATTGTGTGGTTTTCACCAGAAAAGTTTCTAAGTGTCCATTTTTGAAACGTACAAATATTCCTCTAAAATCAGCCGAACTACGAATTCAGATTTACTCACCTGTTATCAGGAGAGAACCCAGGGCTGCATCTTTTAGCCCAGCACTGAACCTGAAAAGTAATTGTAAGTGTACTTACCAGTAACTTGTATTTCCTTCCATAGGAATCCATTGTGTGGTTTCACCAGAAAAGTTTCTAAGTGTCCATTTTTGAAACATACAAATATTCCTCTAAAATCAGCCGAACTACGAATTCCGATTTACTCACCTGTTATCATGAGAGAACCCAGGGCTGCATCTTTTAGCCCAGCACTGAACCTGAAAAGTAATTGTAAGTGTACTTACCAGTAACTTGTATTTCCTTCCATAGGAATCCATTGTGTGGTTTTCACCAGAAAAGTTTCTAAGTGTCCATTTTTGAAACGTACAAATATTCCTCTGAAATCAGCCGAACTACGAATTCCGATTTACTCACCTGTTATCATGAGAGAACCCAGGGCTGCATCTTTTAGCCCAGCACTGAACCTGAAAAGTAATTGTAAGTGTACTTACCAGTAACTTGTATTTCCTTCCATAGGAATCCATTGTGTGGTTTTCACCAGAAAAGTTTCTAAGTGTCCATTTTTGAAACGTACAAATATTCCTCTAAAATCAGCCGAACTACGAATTCCGATTTACTCACCTGTTATCAGGAGAGAACCCAGTGCTGCATCTTTTAGCTCATCACTGTCCCTGAAAAGTAATTCTAAGCGTACTTACCAGTAACTTGTATTTCCTTCCATAGGAATCCAGTGTGTGGTTTTCAGCAGGAAAGTTTCTAAGTGTCCATTTTTGAAATGTACAAATATTCCTCTAAAATCAGCCGAACTACAAATTCCGATTTACTCACCTGTTATCAGGAGAGAACCCAGTGCTGAATCTTTTAGCTCAGCACTGTCCCTGAAAAGTAATTCTAAGCGTACTTACCAGTAACTTGTATTTCCTTCCATAGGAATCCATTGTGTGGTTTTCACCAGAAAAGTTTCTAAGTGTCCATTTTTGAAACGTACAAATATTCCTCTAAAATCAGCCGAACTACGAATTCCGATTTACTCACCTGTTATCAGGTGAGATCCCAGCACTGACCCTGAAAAGTAATTCTAAGCGTACTTACCAGTAACTTGTATTTCCTTCCATAGGAATCCAGTGTGTGGTTTTCAGCAGGAAAGTTTCTAAGTGTCCATTTTTGAAATGTACAAATATTCCTCTAAAATCAGCCAAACTATGAATTCCGATTTACTCACCTGTTATCAGGAGAGAACCCAGGGCTGCATCTTTTAGCCCAGCACTGAACCTGAAAAGTAATTGTAAGTGTACTTACCAGTAACTTGTATTTCCTTCCATAGGAATCCATTGTGTGGTTTCACCAGAAAAGTTTCTAAGTGTCTATTTTTGAAACGTACAAATATTCCTCTAAAATCAGCCGAATTACGAATTCCGATTTACTCACCTGTTATCATGAGAGAACCCAGGGCTGCATCTTTTAGCCCAGCACTGAACCTGAAAAGTAATTGTAAGTGTACTTACCAGTAACTTGTATTTCCTTCCATAGGAATCCATTGTGTGGTTTTCACCTGAAAAGTTTCTAAGTGTCCATTTTTGAAACGTACAAATATTCCTCTAAAATCAGCCGAACTACGAATTCCGATATACTCACCTGTTATCAGGAGAGAACCCAGTGCTGCATCTTTTAGCTCATCACTGTCCCTGAAAAGTAATTCTATGCGTACTTACCAATAACTTGTATTTCCTTCCATAGGAATCCATTGTGTGGTTTCACCAGAAAAGTTTCTAAGTGTCCATTTTTGAAATGTACAAATATTCCTCTAAAATCAGCCGAACTACGAATTCCAATTTACTCACCTGTTATCATGAGAGAACCCAGGGCTGCATCTTTTAGCCCAGCACTGAACCTGAAAAATAATTGTAAGTGTACTTACCAATAACTTGTATTTCCTTCCATAGGAATCCAGTGTGTGGTTTTCAGCAGGAAAGTTTCTAAGTGTCCATTTTTGAAACGTACAAATATTCCTCTAAAATCAGCCGAACTACGAATTCCGATTTACTCACCTGTTATCAGGAGAGAACCCAGTGCTGCATCTTTTAGCTCATCACTGTCCCTGAAAAGTAATTCTAAGCGTACTTACCAGTAACTTGTATTTCCTTCCATAGGAATCCAGTGTGTGGTTTTCAGCAGGAAAGTTTCTAAGTGTCCATTTTTGAAACGTACAAATATTCCTCTAAAATCAGCCAAACTACGAATTCCGATTTACTCACCTGTTATCAGGAGAGAACCCAAGGCTGCATCTTTTAGCCCAGCACTGAACCTGAAAAGTAATTGTAAGTGTACTTACCAGTAACTTGTATTTCCTTCCATAGGAATCCATTGTGTGGTTTTCACCAGAAAAGTTTCTAAGTGTCCATTTTTGAAACGTACAAATATTCCTCTAAAATCAGCCGAACTACGAATTCCGATTTACTCACCTGTTATCAGGAGAGAACCCAGGGCTGCATCTTTTAGCCCAGCACTGAACCTGAATAGTAATTGTAAGTGTACTTACCAGTAACTTGTATTTCCTTCCATAGGAATCCATTGTGTGGTTTTCACCAGAAAAGTTTCTAAGTGTCCATTTTTGAAACATACAAATATTCCTCTAAAATCAGCCGAATTACGAATTCCGATTTACTCACCTGTTATCATGAGAGAACCCAGGGCTGCATCTTTTAGCCCAGCACTGAACGTGAAAAGTAATTGTAAGTGTGCTTACCAGTAACTTGTATTTCCTTCCATAGGAATCCATTGTGTGGTTTTCACCAGAAAAGTTTCTAAGTGTCCATTTTTGAAATGTACAAATATTCCTCTAAAATCAGCCGAAATACGAATTCCGATTTACTCACCTGTTATCAGGAGAGAACCCAGTGCTGCATCTTTTAGCTCATCACTGTCCCTGAAAAGTAATTCTAAGTGTACTTACCAGTAACTTGTATTTCCTTCCATAGGAATCCATTGTGTGGTTTTCACCAGAAAAGTTTCTAAGTGTCCATTTTTGAAACGTACAAATATTCCTCTAAAATCAGCCGAACTACGAATTCAGATTTACTCACCTGTTATCAGGAGAGAACCCAGGGCTGCATCTTTTAGCCCAGCACTGAACCTGAAAAGTAATTGTAAGTGTACTTACCAGTAACTTGTATTTCCTTCCATAGGAATCCATTGTGTGGTTTCACCAGAAAAGTTTCTAAGTGTCCATTTTTGAAACGTACAAATATTCCTCTAAAATCAGCCGAACTACGAATTCCGATTTACTCACCTGTTATCATGAGAGAACCCAGGGCTGCATCTTTTAGCCCAGCACTGAACCTGAAAAGTAATTGTAAGTGTACTTACCAGTAACTTGTATTTCCTTCCATAGGAATCCATTGTGTGGTTTTCACCAGAAAAGTTTCTAAGTGTCCATTTTTGAAACGTACAAATATTCCTCTGAAATCAGCCGAACTACGAATTCCGATTTACTCACCTGTTATCATGAGAGAACCCAGGGCTGCATCTTTTAGCCCAGCACTGAACCTGAAAAGTAATTGTAAGTGTACTTACCAGTAACTTGTATTTCCTTCCATAGGAATCCATTGTGTGGTTTTCACCAGAAAAGTTTCTAAGTGTCCATTTTTGAAACGTACAAATATTCCTCTATAATCAGCCGAACTACAATTCCGATTTACTCACCTGTTATCAGGAGAGAACCCAGTGCTGCATCTTTTAGCTCAGCACTGTCCCTGAAAAGTAATTCTAAGCGTACTTACCAGTAACTTGTATTTCCTTCCTTAGGAATCCAGTGTGTGGTTTTCAGCAGGAAAGTTACTAATTGTCCATTTTTGAAATGTACAAATATTCCTCTAAAATCAGCCGAACTACGAATTCCGATTTACTCACCTGTTATCGGGAAAGAACCCAAGGCTGCATCTTTTAGCCCAGCACTGAACCTGAAAAGTAATTGTAAGTGTACTTACCAGTAACTTGTATTTCCTTCCATAGGAATCCATTGTGTGGTTTTCACCAGAAAAGTTTCTAAGTGTCCATTTTTGAAACGTACAAATATTCCTCTAAAATAAGCCGAACTACGAATTCCGATTTACTCACCTGTTATCAGGAGAGAACCCAGTGCTGCATCTTTTAGCTCATCACTGTCCCTGAAAAGTAATTCTAAACGTACTTACCAGTAACTTGTATTTCCTTCCATAGGAATCCAGTGTGTGGTTTTCAGCAGGAAAGTTTCTAAGTGTTCATTTTTTAAACATACCAATATTCCTCTAAAATCAGCCAAACTACGAATTCCGATTTACTCACCTGTTATCAGGAGAAAACCGAATGCTGCATCTTTTAGCCCAGCACTGACTCTGAAAAGTAATTCTAAGCGTACTTACCAGTAACTTGTATTTCCTTCCATAGGAATCCAGTGTTTGGTTTTCAGCAGGAAAGTTTCTAAGTGTCCATTTTTGAAACGTACAAATATTCCTCTAAAATCAGCCGAACTACGAATTCCGATTTACTCACCTATTATCATGAGAGAACCCAGGGCTGCATCTTTTAGCCCACCACTGAACCTGAAAAGTAATTGTTAGTGTACTTACCAGTAACTTGTATTTCCTTCCATAGGAATCCATTGTGTGTTTTTCACCAGAAAAGTTTCTAAGTGTCCATTTTTGAAACGTCCAAATATTCCTCTAAAATCAGCCGAACTACGAATTCCGATATACTCACCTGTTATCAGGAGAGAACCCAGTGCTGCATCTTTTAGCTCATCACTGTCCCTGAAAAGTAATTCTAAGCGTACTTACCAGTAACTTGTATTTCCTTCAATAGGAATCCAGTGTGTGGTTTTCAGCAGGAAAGTTACTAAGTGTCCATTTTTGAAATGTACAAATATTCCTCTATAATCAGCCGAACTACAATTCCGATTTACTCACCTGTTATCAGGAGAGAACCCAGTGCTGCATCTTTTAGCTCAGCACTGTCCCTGAAAAGTAATTCTAAGCGTACTTACCAGTAACTTGTATTTCCTTCCTTAGGAATCCAGTGTGTGGTTTTCAGCAGGAAAGTTACTAAGTGTCCATTTTTGAAATGTACAAATATTCCTCTACAATCAGCCGAACTACGAATTCTGATTTACTCACCTGTTATCAGGAGAGAACTAAAGGCTGCATCTTTTAGCCCAGCACTGAACCTGAAAAGTAATTGTAAGTGTACTTACCAGTAACTTGTATTTCCTTCCATAGGAATCCATTGTGTGGTTTTCACCAGAAAAGTTTCTAAGTGTTCATTTTTGAAACGTACAAATATTCCTCTAAAATCAGCCGAACTACGAATTCCGATATACTCACCTGTTATCAGGAGAGAACCCAGTGCTGCATCTTTTAGCTCATCACTGTCCCTGAAAAGTAATTCTAAGCATACTTACCAGTAACTTGTATTTCCTTCCATAGGAATCCAGTGTGTGGTTTTCAGCAGGAAAGTTTCTAAGTGTACATTTTTGAAACGTACAAATATTCCTCTAAAATCAGCCGAACTACGAATTCCGATTTACTCACCTGTTATCAGGAGAGAACCCAGTGCTGGATCTTTTATCCCAGCACTGACCCTGAAAAGTAATTCTAAGCGTACTCACCAGTAACTTGTATTTCCTTCCATAGGAATCCAGTGTGTGGTTTTCAGCATGAAAGTTTCTAAGTGTCCATTTTTGAAATGTACAAATATTCCTCTAAAATCAGCCGAACTATGAATTCCGATTTACTCACCTGTTATCAGGAGAGAACCCAGGGCTGCATCTTTTAGCCCAGCACTGAACCTGAAAAGTAATTGTAAGTGTACTTACCAGAACCTTGTATTTCCTTCCATAGCAATCCATTGTGTGGTTTCACCAGAAAAGTTTCTAAGTGTCCATTTTTGAAACGTACAAATATTCCTCTAAAATCAGCCGAACTACGAATTCCGATTTACTCACCTGTTATCATGAGAGAACCCAGGGCTGCATCTTTTAGCCCAGCACTGAACCTGAAAAGTAATTGTAAGTGTACTTACCAGTAACTTGTATTTCCTTCCATAGGAATCCATTGTGTGGTTTTCACCAGAAAAGTTTCTAAGTGTCCATTTTTGAAACGTACAAATATTCCTCTAAAATCAGCTGAACTACGAATTCCGATTTACTCACCTGTTATCATGAGAGAACCCAGGGCTGCATCTTTTAGCCCAGCACTGAACCTGAAAAGTAATTGTAAGTGTACTTACCAGTAACTTGTATTTCCTTCCATAGGAATCCATTGTGTGGTTTTCACCAGAAAAGTTTCTAAGTGTCCATTTTTGAAACGTACAAATATTCCTCTAAAATCAGCCGAACTACGAATTCCGATATACTCACCTGTTATCAGGAGAGAACCCAGTGCTGCATCTTTTAGCTCATCACTGTCCCTGAAAAGTAATTCTAAGCGTACTTACCAGTAACTTGTATTTCCTTCCATAGGAATCCAGTGTGTGGTTTTCAGCAGGAAAGTTACTAAGTTTCCATTTTTTAAATGTACAAATATTCCTCTATAATCAGCCGAACTACAATTCCGATTTACTCACCTGTTATCAGGAGAGAACCCAGTGCTGCATCTTTTAGCTCAGCACTGTCCCTGAAAAGTAATTCTAAGCGTACTTACCAGTAACTTGTATTTCCTTCCATAGGAATCCATTGTGTGGTTTTCACCAGAAAAGTTTCTAAGTGTCCATTTTTGAAACGTACAAATATTCCTCTAAAATCAGCCGAACTACGAATTCCGATTTACTCACCTGTTATCATGAGAGAACCCAGGGCTGCATCTTTTAGCCCAGCACTGAACCTGAAAAGTAATTGTAAGTGTACTTACCAGTAACTTGTATTTCCTTCCATAGGAATCCATTGTGTGGTTTTCACCAGAAAAGTTTCTAAGTGTCCATTTTTGAAATGTACAAATATTCCTCTAAAATCAGCCGAATTACGAATTCCGATTTACTCACCTGTTATCATGAGAGAACCCAGGGCTGCATCTTTTAGCCCAGCACTGAACCTGAAAAGTAATTGTAAGTGTACTTACCAGTAACTTGTATTTCCTTCCATAGGAATCCATTGTGTGGTTTTCACCTGAAAAGTTTCTAAGTGTCCATTTTTGAAACGTACAAATATTCCTCTAAAATCAGCCGAACTACGAATTCCGATATACTCACCTGTTATCAGGAGAGAACCCAGTGCTGCATCTTTTAGCTCATCACTGTCCCTGAAAAGTAATTCTATGCGTACTTACCAATAACTTGTATTTCCTTCCATAGGAATCCATTGTGTGGTTTCACCAGAAAAGTTTCTAAGTGTCCATTTTTGAAATGTACAAATATTCCTCTAAAATCAGCCAAACTATGAATTCCGATTTACTCACCTGTTATCAGGAGAGAACCCAGGGCTGCATCTTTTAGCCCAGCACTGAACCTGAAAAGTAATTGTAAGTGTACTTACCAGTAACTTGTATTTCCTTCCATAGGAATCCATTGTGTGGTTTCACCAGAAAAGTTTCTAAGTGTCTATTTTTGAAACGTACAAATATTCCTCTAAAATCAGCCGAATTACGAATTCCGATTTACTCACCTGTTATCATGAGAGAACCCAGGGCTGCATCTTTTAGCCCAGCACTGAACCTGAAAAGTAATTGTAAGTGTACTTACCAGTAACTTGTATTTCCTTCCATAGGAATCCATTGTGTGGTTTTCACCTGAAAAGTTTCTAAGTGTCCATTTTTGAAACGTACAAATATTCCTCTAAAATCAGCCGAACTACGAATTCCGATATACTCACCTGTTATCAGGAGAGAACCCAGTGCTGCATCTTTTAGCTCATCACTGTCCCTGAAAAGTAATTCTATGCGTACTTACCAATAACTTGTATTTCCTTCCATAGGAATCCATTGTGTGGTTTCACCAGAAAAGTTTCTAAGTGTCCATTTTTGAAATGTACAAATATTCCTCTAAAATCAGCCGAACTACGAATTCCAATTTACTCACCTGTTATCATGAGAGAACCCAGGGCTGCATCTTTTAGCCCAGCACTGAACCTGAAAAGTAATTGTAAGTGTACTTACCAATAACTTGTATTTCCTTCCATAGGAATCCAGTGTGTGGTTTTCAGCAGGAAAGTTTCTAAGTGTCCATTTTTGAAACGTACAAATATTCCTCTAAAATCAGCCGAACTACGAATTCCGATTTACTCACCTGTTATCAGGAGAGAACCCAGTGCTGCATCTTTTAGCTCATCACTGTCCCTGAAAAGTAATTCTAAGCGTACTTACCAGTAACTTGTATTTCCTTCCATAGGAATCCAGTGTGTGGTTTTCAGCAGGAAAGTTTCTAAGTGTCCATTTTTGAAACGTACAAATATTCCTCTAAAATCAGCCAAACTACGAATTCCGATTTACTCACCTGTTATCAGGAGAGAACCCAAGGCTGCATCTTTTAGCCCAGCACTGAACCTGAAAAGTAATTGTAAGTGTACTTACCAGTAACTTGTATTTCCTTCCATAGGAATCCATTGTGTGGTTTTCACCAGAAAAGTTTCTAAGTGTCCATTTTTGAAACGTACAAATATTCCTCTAAAATCAGCCGAACTACGAATTCCGATTTACTCACCTGTTATCAGGAGAGAACCCAGGGCTGCATCTTTTAGCCCAGCACTGAACCTGAATAGTAATTGTAAGTGTACTTACCAGTAACTTGTATTTCCTTCCATAGGAATCCATTGTGTGGTTTTCACCAGAAAAGTTTCTAAGTGTCCATTTTTGAAACATACAAATATTCCTCTAAAATCAGCCGAATTACGAATTCCGATTTACTCACCTGTTATCATGAGAGAACCCAGGGCTGCATCTTTTAGCCCAGCACTGAACCTGAAAAGTAATTGTAAGTGTGCTTACCAGTAACTTGTATTTCCTTCCATAGGAATCCATTGTGTGGTTTTCACCAGAAAAGTTTCTAAGTGTCCATTTTTGAAATGTACAAATATTCCTCTAAAATCAGCCGAAATACGAATTCCGATTTACTCACCTGTTATCAGGAGAGAACCCAGTGCTGCATCTTTTAGCTCATCACTGTCCCTGAAAAGTAATTCTAAGTGTACTTACCAGTAACTTGTATTTCCTTCCATAGGAATCCATTGTGTGGTTTTCACCAGAAAAGTTTCTAAGTGTCCATTTTTGAAACGTACAAATATTCCTCTAAAATCAGCCGAACTACGAATTCAGATTTACTCACCTGTTATCAGGAGAGAACCCAGGGCTGCATCTTTTAGCCCAGCACTGAACCTGAAAAGTAATTGTAAGTGTACTTACCAGTAACTTGTATTTCCTTCCATAGGAATCCATTGTGTGGTTTCACCAGAAAAGTTTCTAAGTGTCCATTTTTGAAACATACAAATATTCCTCTAAAATCAGCCGAACTACGAATTCCGATTTACTCACCTGTTATCATGAGAGAACCCAGGGCTGCATCTTTTAGCCCAGCACTGAACCTGAAAAGTAATTGTAAGTGTACTTACCAGTAACTTGTATTTCCTTCCATAGGAATCCATTGTGTGGTTTTCACCAGAAAAGTTTCTAAGTGTCCATTTTTGAAACGTACAAATATTCCTCTGAAATCAGCCGAACTACGAATTCCGATTTACTCACCTGTTATCATGAGAGAACCCAGGGCTGCATCTTTTAGCCCAGCACTGAACCTGAAAAGTAATTGTAAGTGTACTTACCAGTAACTTGTATTTCCTTCCATAGGAATCCATTGTGTGGTTTTCACCAGAAAAGTTTCTAAGTGTCCATTTTTGAAACGTACAAATATTCCTCTAAAATCAGCCGAACTACGAATTCCGATTTACTCACCTGTTATCAGGAGAGAACCCAGTGCTGCATCTTTTAGCTCATCACTGTCCCTGAAAAGTAATTCTAAGCGTACTTACCAGTAACTTGTATTTCCTTCCATAGGAATCCAGTGTGTGGTTTTCAGCAGGAAAGTTTCTAAGTGTCCATTTTTGAAATGTACAAATATTCCTCTAAAATCAGCCGAACTACAAATTCCGATTTACTCACCTGTTATCAGGAGAGAACCCAGTGCTGAATCTTTTAGCTCAGCACTGTCCCTGAAAAGTAATTCTAAGCGTACTTACCAGTAACTTGTATTTCCTTCCATAGGAATCCATTGTGTGGTTTTCACCAGAAAAGTTTCTAAGTGTCCATTTTTGAAACGTACAAATATTCCTCTAAAATCAGCCGAACTACGAATTCCGATTTACTCACCTGTTATCAGGTGAGATCCCAGCACTGACCCTGAAAAGTAATTCTAAGCGTACTTACCAGTAACTTGTATTTCCTTCCATAGGAATCCAGTGTGTGGTTTTCAGCAGGAAAGTTTCTAAGTGTCCATTTTTGAAATGTACAAATATTCCTCTAAAATCAGCCAAACTATGAATTCCGATTTACTCACCTGTTATCAGGAGAGAACCCAGGGCTGCATCTTTTAGCCCAGCACTGAACCTGAAAAGTAATTGTAAGTGTACTTACCAGTAACTTGTATTTCCTTCCATAGGAATCCATTGTGTGGTTTCACCAGAAAAGTTTCTAAGTGTCTATTTTTGAAACGTACAAATATTCCTCTAAAATCAGCCGAATTACGAATTCCGATTTACTCACCTGTTATCATGAGAGAACCCAGGGCTGCATCTTTTAGCCCAGCACTGAACCTGAAAAGTAATTGTAAGTGTACTTACCAGTAACTTGTATTTCCTTCCATAGGAATCCATTGTGTGGTTTTCACCTGAAAAGTTTCTAAGTGTCCATTTTTGAAACGTACAAATATTCCTCTAAAATCAGCCGAACTACGAATTCCGATATACTCACCTGTTATCAGGAGAGAACCCAGTGCTGCATCTTTTAGCTCATCACTGTCCCTGAAAAGTAATTCTATGCGTACTTACCAATAACTTGTATTTCCTTCCATAGGAATCCATTGTGTGGTTTCACCAGAAAAGTTTCTAAGTGTCCATTTTTGAAATGTACAAATATTCCTCTAAAATCAGCCGAACTACGAATTCCAATTTACTCACCTGTTATCATGAGAGAACCCAGGGCTGCATCTTTTAGCCCAGCACTGAACCTGAAAAATAATTGTAAGTGTACTTACCAATAACTTGTATTTCCTTCCATAGGAATCCAGTGTGTGGTTTTCAGCAGGAAAGTTTCTAAGTGTCCATTTTTGAAACGTACAAATATTCCTCTAAAATCAGCCGAACTACGAATTCCGATTTACTCACCTGTTATCAGGAGAGAACCCAGTGCTGCATCTTTTAGCTCATCACTGTCCCTGAAAAGTAATTCTAAGCGTACTTACCAGTAACTTGTATTTCCTTCCATAGGAATCCAGTGTGTGGTTTTCAGCAGGAAAGTTTCTAAGTGTCCATTTTTGAAACGTACAAATATTCCTCTAAAATCAGCCAAACTACGAATTCCGATTTACTCACCTGTTATCAGGAGAGAACCCAAGGCTGCATCTTTTAGCCCAGCACTGAACCTGAAAAGTAATTGTAAGTGTACTTACCAGTAACTTGTATTTCCTTCCATAGGAATCCATTGTGTGGTTTTCACCAGAAAAGTTTCTAAGTGTCCATTTTTGAAACGTACAAATATTCCTCTAAAATCAGCCGAACTACGAATTCCGATTTACTCACCTGTTATCAGGAGAGAACCCAGGGCTGCATCTTTTAGCCCAGCACTGAACCTGAATAGTAATTGTAAGTGTACTTACCAGTAACTTGTATTTCCTTCCATAGGAATCCATTGTGTGGTTTTCACCAGAAAAGTTTCTAAGTGTCCATTTTTGAAACATACAAATATTCCTCTAAAATCAGCCGAATTACGAATTCCGATTTACTCACCTGTTATCATGAGAGAACCCAGGGCTGCATCTTTTAGCCCAGCACTGAACGTGAAAAGTAATTGTAAGTGTGCTTACCAGTAACTTGTATTTCCTTCCATAGGAATCCATTGTGTGGTTTTCACCAGAAAAGTTTCTAAGTGTCCATTTTTGAAATGTACAAATATTCCTCTAAAATCAGCCGAAATACGAATTCCGATTTACTCACCTGTTATCAGGAGAGAACCCAGTGCTGCATCTTTTAGCTCATCACTGTCCCTGAAAAGTAATTCTAAGTGTACTTACCAGTAACTTGTATTTCCTTCCATAGGAATCCATTGTGTGGTTTTCACCAGAAAAGTTTCTAAGTGTCCATTTTTGAAACGTACAAATATTCCTCTAAAATCAGCCGAACTACGAATTCAGATTTACTCACCTGTTATCAGGAGAGAACCCAGGGCTGCATCTTTTAGCCCAGCACTGAACCTGAAAAGTAATTGTAAGTGTACTTACCAGTAACTTGTATTTCCTTCCATAGGAATCCATTGTGTGGTTTCACCAGAAAAGTTTCTAAGTGTCCATTTTTGAAACGTACAAATATTCCTCTAAAATCAGCCGAACTACGAATTCCGATTTACTCACCTGTTATCATGAGAGAACCCAGGGCTGCATCTTTTAGCCCAGCACTGAACCTGAAAAGTAATTGTAAGTGTACTTACCAGTAACTTGTATTTCCTTCCATAGGAATCCATTGTGTGGTTTTCACCAGAAAAGTTTCTAAGTGTCCATTTTTGAAACGTACAAATATTCCTCTGAAATCAGCCGAACTACGAATTCCGATTTACTCACCTGTTATCATGAGAGAACCCAGGGCTGCATCTTTTAGCCCAGCACTGAACCTGAAAAGTAATTGTAAGTGTACTTACCAGTAACTTGTATTTCCTTCCATAGGAATCCATTGTGTGGTTTTCACCAGAAAAGTTTCTAAGTGTCCATTTTTGAAACGTACAAATATTCCTCTAAAATCAGCCGAACTACGAATTCCGATATACTCACCTGTTATCAGGAGAGAACCCAGTGCTGCATCTTTTAGCTCATCACTGTCCCTGAAAAGTAATTCTAAGCGTACTTACCAGTAACTTGTATTTCCTTCCATAGGAATCCAGTGTGTGGTTTTCAGCAGGAAAGTTACTAAGTGTCCATTTTTGAAATGTACAAATATTCCTCTATAATCAGCCGAACTACAATTCCGATTTACTCACCTGTTATCAGGAGAGAACCCAGTGCTGCATCTTTTAGCTCAGCACTGTCCCTGAAAAGTAATTCTAAGCGTACTTACCAGTAACTTGTATTTCCTTCCTTAGGAATCCAGTGTGTGGTTTTCAGCAGGAAAGTTACTAATTGTCCATTTTTGAAATGTACAAATATTCCTCTAAAATCAGCCGAACTACGAATTCCGATTTACTCACCTGTTATCGGGAAAGAACCCAAGGCTGCATCTTTTAGCCCAGCACTGAACCTGAAAAGTAATTGTAAGTGTACTTACCAGTAACTTGTATTTCCTTCCATAGGAATCCATTGTGTGGTTTTCACCAGAAAAGTTTCTAAGTGTCCATTTTTGAAACGTACAAATATTCCTCTAAAATAAGCCGAACTACGAATTCCGATTTACTCACCTGTTATCAGGAGAGAACCCAGTGCTGCATCTTTTAGCTCATCACTGTCCCTGAAAAGTAATTCTAAACGTACTTACCAGTAACTTGTATTTCCTTCCATAGGAATCCAGTGTGTGGTTTTCAGCAGGAAAGTTTCTAAGTGTTCATTTTTTAAACATACCAATATTCCTCTAAAATCAGCCAAACTACGAATTCCGATTTACTCACCTGTTATCAGGAGAAAACCGAATGCTGCATCTTTTAGCCCAGCACTGACTCTGAAAAGTAATTCTAAGCGTACTTACCAGTAACTTGTATTTCCTTCCATAGGAATCCAGTGTTTGGTTTTCAGCAGGAAAGTTTCTAAGTGTCCATTTTTGAAACGTACAAATATTCCTCTAAAATCAGCCGAACTACGAATTCCGATTTACTCACCTATTATCATGAGAGAACCCAGGGCTGCATCTTTTAGCCCACCACTGAACCTGAAAAGTAATTGTTAGTGTACTTACCAGTAACTTGTATTTCCTTCCATAGGAATCCATTGTGTGTTTTTCACCAGAAAAGTTTCTAAGTGTCCATTTTTGAAACGTCCAAATATTCCTCTAAAATCAGCCGAACTACGAATTCCGATATACTCACCTGTTATCAGGAGAGAACCCAGTGCTGCATCTTTTAGCTCATCACTGTCCCTGAAAAGTAATTCTAAGCGTACTTACCAGTAACTTGTATTTCCTTCAATAGGAATCCAGTGTGTGGTTTTCAGCAGGAAAGTTACTAAGTGTCCATTTTTGAAATGTACAAATATTCCTCTATAATCAGCCGAACTACAATTCCGATTTACTCACCTGTTATCAGGAGAGAACCCAGTGCTGCATCTTTTAGCTCAGCACTGTCCCTGAAAAGTAATTCTAAGCGTACTTACCAGTAACTTGTATTTCCTTCCTTAGGAATCCAGTGTGTGGTTTTCAGCAGGAAAGTTACTAAGTGTCCATTTTTGAAATGTACAAATATTCCTCTACAATCAGCCGAACTACGAATTCTGATTTACTCACCTGTTATCAGGAGAGAACTAAAGGCTGCATCTTTTAGCCCAGCACTGAACCTGAAAAGTAATTGTAAGTGTACTTACCAGTAACTTGTATTTCCTTCCATAGGAATCCATTGTGTGGTTTTCACCAGAAAAGTTTCTAAGTGTTCATTTTTGAAACGTACAAATATTCCTCTAAAATCAGCCGAACTACGAATTCCGATATACTCACCTGTTATCAGGAGAGAACCCAGTGCTGCATCTTTTAGCTCATCACTGTCCCTGAAAAGTAATTCTAAGCATACTTACCAGTAACTTGTATTTCCTTCCATAGGAATCCAGTGTGTGGTTTTCAGCAGGAAAGTTTCTAAGTGTACATTTTTGAAACGTACAAATATTCCTCTAAAATCAGCCGAACTACGAATTCCGATTTACTCACCTGTTATCAGGAGAGAACCCAGTGCTGGATCTTTTATCCCAGCACTGACCCTGAAAAGTAATTCTAAGCGTACTCACCAGTAACTTGTATTTCCTTCCATAGGAATCCAGTGTGTGGTTTTCAGCATGAAAGTTTCTAAGTGTCCATTTTTGAAATGTACAAATATTCCTCTAAAATCAGCCGAACTATGAATTCCGATTTACTCACCTGTTATCAGGAGAGAACCCAGGGCTGCATCTTTTAGCCCAGCACTGAACCTGAAAAGTAATTGTAAGTGTACTTACCAGAACCTTGTATTTCCTTCCATAGCAATCCATTGTGTGGTTTCACCAGAAAAGTTTCTAAGTGTCCATTTTTGAAACGTACAAATATTCCTCTAAAATCAGCCGAACTACGAATTCCGATTTACTCACCTGTTATCATGAGAGAACCCAGGGCTGCATCTTTTAGCCCAGCACTGAACCTGAAAAGTAATTGTAAGTGTACTTACCAGTAACTTGTATTTCCTTCCATAGGAATCCATTGTGTGGTTTTCACCAGAAAAGTTTCTAAGTGTCCATTTTTGAAACGTACAAATATTCCTCTAAAATCAGCTGAACTACGAATTCCGATTTACTCACCTGTTATCATGAGAGAACCCAGGGCTGCATCTTTTAGCCCAGCACTGAACCTGAAAAGTAATTGTAAGTGTACTTACCAGTAACTTGTATTTCCTTCCATAGGAATCCATTGTGTGGTTTTCACCAGAAAAGTTTCTAAGTGTCCATTTTTGAAACGTACAAATATTCCTCTAAAATCAGCCGAACTACGAATTCCGATATACTCACCTGTTATCAGGAGAGAACCCAGTGCTGCATCTTTTAGCTCATCACTGTCCCTGAAAAGTAATTCTAAGCGTACTTACCAGTAACTTGTATTTCCTTCCATAGGAATCCAGTGTGTGGTTTTCAGCAGGAAAGTTACTAAGTTTCCATTTTTTAAATGTACAAATATTCCTCTATAATCAGCCGAACTACAATTCCGATTTACTCACCTGTTATCAGGAGAGAACCCAGTGCTGCATCTTTTAGCTCAGCACTGTCCCTGAAAAGTAATTCTAAGCGTACTTACCAGTAACTTGTATTTCCTTCCATAGGAATCCATTGTGTGGTTTTCACCAGAAAAGTTTCTAAGTGTCCATTTTTGAAACGTACAAATATTCCTCTAAAATCAGCCGAACTACGAATTCCGATTTACTCACCTGTTATCATGAGAGAACCCAGGGCTGCATCTTTTAGCCCAGCACTGAACCTGAAAAGTAATTGTAAGTGTACTTACCAGTAACTTGTATTTCCTTCCATAGGAATCCATTGTGTGGTTTTCACCAGAAAAGTTTCTAAGTGTCCATTTTTGAAATGTACAAATATTCCTCTAAAATCAGCCGAATTACGAATTCCGATTTACTCACCTGTTATCATGAGAGAACCCAGGGCTGCATCTTTTAGCCCAGCACTGAACCTGAAAAGTAATTGTAAGTGTACTTACCAGTAACTTGTATTTCCTTCCATAGGAATCCATTGTGTGGTTTTCACCTGAAAAGTTTCTAAGTGTCCATTTTTGAAACGTACAAATATTCCTCTAAAATCAGCCGAACTACGAATTCCGATATACTCACCTGTTATCAGGAGAGAACCCAGTGCTGCATCTTTTAGCTCATCACTGTCCCTGAAAAGTAATTCTATGCGTACTTACCAATAACTTGTATTTCCTTCCATAGGAATCCATTGTGTGGTTTCACCAGAAAAGTTTCTAAGTGTCCATTTTTGAAATGTACAAATATTCCTCTAAAATCAGCCGAACTACGAATTCCAATTCACTCACCTGTTATCATGAGAGAACCCAGGGCTGCATCTTTTAGCCCAGCACTGAACCTGAAAAGTAATTGTAAGTGTACTTACCAATAACTTGTATTTCCTTCCATAGGAATCCAGTGTGTGGTTTTCAGCAGGAAAGTTTCTAAGTGTCCATTTTTGAAACGTACAAATATTCCTCTAAAATCAGCCGAACTACGAATTCCGATTTACTCACCTGTTATCAGGAGAGAACCCAGTGCTGCATCTTTTAGCTCATCACTGTCCCTGAAAAGTAATTCTAAGCGTACTTACCAGTAACTTGTATTTCCTTCCATAGGAATCCAGTGTGTGGTTTTCAGCAGGAAAGTTTCTAAGTGTCCATTTTTGAAACGTACAAATATTCCTCTAAAATCAGCCAAACTACGAATTCCGATTTACTCACCTGTTATCAGGAGAGAACCCAAGGCTGCATCTTTTAGCCCAGCACTGAACCTGAAAAGTAATTGTAAGTGTACTTACCAGTAACTTGTATTTCCTTCCATAGGAATCCATTGTGTGGTTTTCACCAGAATAGTTTCTAAGTGTCCATTTTTGAAACATACAAATATTCCTCTAAAATCAGCCGAACTACGAATTCCGATTTACTCACCTGTTATCATGAGAGAACCCAGGGCTGCATCTTTTAGCCCAGCACTGAACCTGAAAAGTAATTGTAAGTGTGCTTACCAGTAACTTGTATTTCCTTCCATAGGAATCCATTGTGTGGTTTTCACCAGAAAAGTTTCTAAGTGTCCATTTTTGAAATGTACAAATATTCCTCTAAAATCAGCCGAAATACGAATTCCGATTTACTCACCTGTTATCAGGAGAGAACCCAGTGCTGCATCTTTTAGCTCATCACTGTCCCTGAAAAGTAATTCTAAGTGTACTTACCAGTAACTTGTATTTCCTTCCATAGGAATCCATTGTGTGGTTTTCACCAGAAAAGTTTCTAAGTGTCCATTTTTGAAACGTACAAATATTCCTCTAAAATCAGCCGAACTACGAATTCAGATTTACTCACCTGTTATCAGGAGAGAACCCAGGGCTGCATCTTTTAGCCCAGCACTGAACCTGAAAAGTAATTGTAAGTGTACTTACCAGTAACTTGTATTTCCTTCCATAGGAATCCATTGTGTGGTTTCACCAGAAAAGTTTCTAAGTGTCCATTTTTGAAACGTACAAATATTCCTCTAAAATCAGCCGAACTACGAATTCCGATTTACTCACCTGTTATCATGAGAGAACCCAGGGCTGCATCTTTTAGCCCAGCACTGAACCTGAAAAGTAATTGTAAGTGTACTTACCAGTAACTTGTATTTCCTTCCATAGGAATCCATTGTGTGGTTTTCACCAGAAAAGTTTCTAAGTGTCCATTTTTGAAACGTACAAATATTCCTCTGAAATCAGCCGAACTACGAATTCCGATTTACTCACCTGTTATCATGAGAGAACCCAGGGCTGCATCTTTTAGCCCAGCACTGAACCTGAAAAGTAATTGTAAGTGTACTTACCAGTAACTTGTATTTCCTTCCATAGGAATCCATTGTGTGGTTTTCACCAGAAAAGTTTCTAAGTGTCCATTTTTGAAACGTACAAATATTCCTCTAAAATCAGCCGAACTACGAATTCCGATATACTCACCTGTTATCAGGAGAGAACCCAGTGCTGCATCTTTTAGCTCATCACTGTCCCTGAAAAGTAATTCCAAGCGTACTTACCAGTAACTTGTATTTCCTTCCATAGGAATCCATTGTGTGGTTTTCACCAGAAAAGTTTCTAAGTGTCCATTTTTGAAACGTACAAATATTCCTCTAAAATCAGCCGAACTACGAATTCAGATTTACTCACCTGTTATCAGGAGAGAACCCAGGGCTGCATCTTTTAGCCCAGCACTGAACCTGAAAAGTAATTGTAAGTGTACTTACCAGTAACTTGTATTTCCTTCCATAGGAATCCATTGTGTGGTTTCACCAGAAAAGTTTCTAAGTGTCCATTTTTGAAACGTACAAATATTCCTCTAAAATCAGCCAAACTACGAATTCCGATTTACTCACCTGTTATCAGGAGAGAACCCAAGGCTGCATCTTTTAGCCCAGCACTGAACCTGAAAAGTAATTGTAAGTGTACTTACCAGTAACTTGTATTTCCTTCCATAGGAATCCATTGTGTGGTTTTCACCAGAAAAGTTTCTAAGTGTCCATTTTTGAAACGTACAAATATTCCTCTAAAATCAGCCGAACTACGAATTCCGATTTACTCACCTGTTATCAGGAGAGAACCCAGGGCTGCATCTTTTAGCCCAGCACTGAACCTGAATAGTAATTGTAAGTGTACTTACCAGTAACTTGTATTTCCTTCCATAGGAATCCATTGTGTGGTTTTCACCAGAAAAGTTTCTAAGTGTCCATTTTTGAAACATACAAATATTCCTCTAAAATCAGCCGAATTATGAATTCCGATTTACTCACCTGTTATCATGAGAGAACCCAGGGCTGCATCTTTTAGCCCAGCACTGAACGTGAAAAGTAATTGTAAGTGTGCTTACCAGTAACTTGTATTTCCTTCCATAGGAATCCATTGTGTGGTTTTCACCAGAAAAGTTTCTAAGTGTCCATTTTTGAAATGTACAAATATTCCTCTAAAATCAGCCGAAATACGAATTCCGATTTACTCACCTGTTATCAGGAGAGAACCCAGTGCTGCATCTTTTAGCTCATCACTGTCCCTGAAAAGTAATTCTAAGTGTACTTACCAGTAACTTGTATTTCCTTCCATAGGAATCCATTGTGTGGTTTTCACCAGAAAAGTTTCTAAGTGTCCATTTTTGAAACGTACAAATATTCCTCTAAAATCAGCCGAACTACGAATTCAGATTTACTCACCTGTTATCAGGAGAGAACCCAGGGCTGCATCTTTTAGCCCAGCACTGAACCTGAAAAGTAATTGTAAGTGTACTTACCAGTAACTTGTATTTCCTTCCATAGGAATCCATTGTGTGGTTTCACCAGAAAAGTTTCTAAGTGTCCATTTTTGAAACGTACAAATATTCCTCTAAAATCAGCCGAACTACGAATTCCGATTTACTCACCTGTTATCATGAGAGAACCCAGGGCTGCATCTTTTAGCCCAGCACTGAACCTGAAAAGTAATTGTAAGTGTACTTACCAGTAACTTGTATTTCCTTCCATAGGAATCCATTGTGTGGTTTTCACCAGAAAAGTTTCTAAGTGTCCATTTTTGAAACGTACAAATATTCCTCTGAAATCAGCCGAACTACGAATTCCGATTTACTCACCTGTTATCATGAGAGAACCCAGGGCTGCATCTTTTAGCCCAGCACTGAACCTGAAAAGTAATTGTAAGTGTACTTACCAGTAACTTGTATTTCCTTCCATAGGAATCCATTGTGTGGTTTTCACCAGAAAAGTTTCTAAGTGTCCATTTTTGAAACGTACAAATATTCCTCTAAAATCAGCCGAACTACGAATTCCGATATACTCACCTGTTATCAGGAGAGAACCCAGTGCTGCATCTTTTAGCTCATCACTGTCCCTGAAAAGTAATTCTAAGCGTACTTACCAGTAACTTGTATTTCCTTCCATAGGAATCCAGTGTGTGGTTTTCAGCAGGAAAGTTACTAAGTGTCCATTTTTGAAATGTACAAATATTCCTCTATAATCAGCCGAACTACAATTCCGATTTACTCACCTGTTATCAGGAGAGAACCCAGTGCTGCATCTTTTAGCTCAGCACTGTCCCTGAAAAGTAATTCTAAGCGTACTTACCAGTAACTTGTATTTCCTTCCTTAGGAATCCAGTGTGTGGTTTTCAGCAGGAAAGTTACTAATTGTCCATTTTTGAAATGTACAAATATTCCTCTAAAATCAGCCGAACTACGAATTCCGATTTACTCACCTGTTATCGGGAAAGAACCCAAGGCTGCATCTTTTAGCCCAGCACTGAACCTGAAAAGTAATTGTAAGTGTACTTACCAGTAACTTGTATTTCCTTCCATAGGAATCCATTGTGTGGTTTTCACCAGAAAAGTTTCTAAGTGTCCATTTTTGAAACGTACAAATATTCCTCTAAAATAAGCCGAACTACGAATTCCGATTTACTCACCTGTTATCAGGAGAGAACCCAGTGCTGCATCTTTTAGCTCATCACTGTCCCTGAAAAGTAATTCTAAACGTACTTACCAGTAACTTGTATTTCCTTCCATAGGAATCCAGTGTGTGGTTTTCAGCAGGAAAGTTTCTAAGTGTTCATTTTTTAAACATACCAATATTCCTCTAAAATCAGCCAAACTACGAATTCCGATTTACTCACCTGTTATCAGGAGAAAACCGAATGCTGCATCTTTTAGCCCAGCACTGACTCTGAAAAGTAATTCTAAGCGTACTTACCAGTAACTTGTATTTCCTTCCATAGGAATCCAGTGTTTGGTTTTCAGCAGGAAAGTTTCTAAGTGTCCATTTTTGAAACGTACAAATATTCCTCTAAAATCAGCCGAACTACGAATTCCGATTTACTCACCTATTATCATGAGAGAACCCAGGGCTGCATCTTTTAGCCCACCACTGAACCTGAAAAGTAATTGTTAGTGTACTTACCAGTAACTTGTATTTCCTTCCATAGGAATCCATTGTGTGTTTTTCACCAGAAAAGTTTCTAAGTGTCCATTTTTGAAACGTCCAAATATTCCTCTAAAATCAGCCGAACTACGAATTCCGATATACTCACCTGTTATCAGGAGAGAACCCAGTGCTGCATCTTTTAGCTCATCACTGTCCCTGAAAAGTAATTCTAAGCGTACTTACCAGTAACTTGTATTTCCTTCAATAGGAATCCAGTGTGTGGTTTTCAGCAGGAAAGTTACTAAGTGTCCATTTTTGAAATGTACAAATATTCCTCTATAATCAGCCGAACTACAATTCCGATTTACTCACCTGTTATCAGGAGAGAACCCAGTGCTGCATCTTTTAGCTCAGCACTGTCCCTGAAAAGTAATTCTAAGCGTACTTACCAGTAACTTGTATTTCCTTCCTTAGGAATCCAGTGTGTGGTTTTCAGCAGGAAAGTTACTAAGTGTCCATTTTTGAAATGTACAAATATTCCTCTACAATCAGCCGAACTACGAATTCTGATTTACTCACCTGTTATCAGGAGAGAACTAAAGGCTGCATCTTTTAGCCCAGCACTGAACCTGAAAAGTAATTGTAAGTGTACTTACCAGTAACTTGTATTTCCTTCCATAGGAATCCATTGTGTGGTTTTCACCAGAAAAGTTTCTAAGTGTTCATTTTTGAAACGTACAAATATTCCTCTAAAATCAGCCGAACTACGAATTCCGATATACTCACCTGTTATCAGGAGAGAACCCAGTGCTGCATCTTTTAGCTCATCACTGTCCCTGAAAAGTAATTCTAAGCATACTTACCAGTAACTTGTATTTCCTTCCATAGGAATCCAGTGTGTGGTTTTCAGCAGGAAAGTTTCTAAGTGTACATTTTTGAAACGTACAAATATTCCTCTAAAATCAGCCGAACTACGAATTCCGATTTACTCACCTGTTATCAGGAGAGAACCCAGTGCTGGATCTTTTATCCCAGCACTGACCCTGAAAAGTAATTCTAAGCGTACTCACCAGTAACTTGTATTTCCTTCCATAGGAATCCAGTGTGTGGTTTTCAGCATGAAAGTTTCTAAGTGTCCATTTTTGAAATGTACAAATATTCCTCTAAAATCAGCCGAACTATGAATTCCGATTTACTCACCTGTTATCAGGAGAGAACCCAGGGCTGCATCTTTTAGCCCAGCACTGAACCTGAAAAGTAATTGTAAGTGTACTTACCAGAACCTTGTATTTCCTTCCATAGCAATCCATTGTGTGGTTTCACCAGAAAAGTTTCTAAGTGTCCATTTTTGAAACGTACAAATATTCCTCTAAAATCAGCCGAACTACGAATTCCGATTTACTCACCTGTTATCATGAGAGAACCCAGGGCTGCATCTTTTAGCCCAGCACTGAACCTGAAAAGTAATTGTAAGTGTACTTACCAGTAACTTGTATTTCCTTCCATAGGAATCCATTGTGTGGTTTTCACCAGAAAAGTTTCTAAGTGTCCATTTTTGAAACGTACAAATATTCCTCTAAAATCAGCTGAACTACGAATTCCGATTTACTCACCTGTTATCATGAGAGAACCCAGGGCTGCATCTTTTAGCCCAGCACTGAACCTGAAAAGTAATTGTAAGTGTACTTACCAGTAACTTGTATTTCCTTCCATAGGAATCCATTGTGTGGTTTTCACCAGAAAAGTTTCTAAGTGTCCATTTTTGAAACGTACAAATATTCCTCTAAAATCAGCCGAACTACGAATTCCGATATACTCACCTGTTATCAGGAGAGAACCCAGTGCTGCATCTTTTAGCTCATCACTGTCCCTGAAAAGTAATTCTAAGCGTACTTACCAGTAACTTGTATTTCCTTCCATAGGAATCCAGTGTGTGGTTTTCAGCAGGAAAGTTACTAAGTTTCCATTTTTTAAATGTACAAATATTCCTCTATAATCAGCCGAACTACAATTCCGATTTACTCACCTGTTATCAGGAGAGAACCCAGTGCTGCATCTTTTAGCTCAGCACTGTCCCTGAAAAGTAATTCTAAGCGTACTTACCAGTAACTTGTATTTCCTTCCATAGGAATCCATTGTGTGGTTTTCACCAGCAAAGTTTCTAAGTGTCCATTTTTGAAACGTACAAATATTCCTCTAAAATCAGCCGAACTACGAATTCCGATTTACTCACCTGTTATCATGAGAGAACCCAGGGCTGCATCTTTTAGCCCAGCACTGAACCTGAAAAGTAATTGTAAGTGTACTTACCAGTAACTTGTATTTCCTTCCATAGGAATCCATTGTGTGGTTTTCACCAGAAAAGTTTCTAAGTGTCCATTTTTGAAATGTACAAATATTCCTCTAAAATCAGCCGAATTACGAATTCCGATTTACTCACCTGTTATCATGAGAGAACCCAGGGCTGCATCTTTTAGCCCAGCACTGAACCTGAAAAGTAATTGTAAGTGTACTTACCAGTAACTTGTATTTCCTTCCATAGGAATCCATTGTGTGGTTTTCACCTGAAAAGTTTCTAAGTGTCCATTTTTGAAACGTACAAATATTCCTCTAAAATCAGCCGAACTACGAATTCCGATATACTCACCTGTTATCAGGAGAGAACCCAGTGCTGCATCTTTTAGCTCATCACTGTCCCTGAAAAGTAATTCTATGCGTACTTACCAATAACTTGTATTTCCTTCCATAGGAATCCATTGTGTGGTTTCACCAGAAAAGTTTCTAAGTGTCCATTTTTGAAATGTACAAATATTCCTCTAAAATCAGCCGAACTACGAATTCCAATTTACTCACCTGTTATCATGAGAGAACCCAGGGCTGCATCTTTTAGCCCAGCACTGAACCTGAAAAGTAATTGTAAGTGTACTTACCAATAACTTGTATTTCCTTCCATAGGAATCCAGTGTGTGGTTTTCAGCAGGAAAGTTTCTAAGTGTCCATTTTTGAAACGTACAAATATTCCTCTAAAATCAGCCGAACTACGAATTCCGATTTACTCACCTGTTATCAGGAGAGAACCCAGTGCTGCATCTTTTAGCTCATCACTGTCCCTGAAAAGTAATTCTAAGCGTACTTACCAGTAACTTGTATTTCCTTCCATAGGAATCCAGTGTGTGGTTTTCAGCAGGAAAGTTTCTAAGTGTCCATTTTTGAAACGTACAAATATTCCTCTAAAATCAGCCAAACTACGAATTCCGATTTACTCACCTGTTATCAGGAGAGAACCCAAGGCTGCATCTTTTAGCCCAGCACTGAACCTGAAAAGTAATTGTAAGTGTACTTACCAGTAACTTGTATTTCCTTCCATAGGAATCCATTGTGTGGTTTTCACCAGAATAGTTTCTAAGTGTCCATTTTTGAAACATACAAATATTCCTCTAAAATCAGCCGAACTACGAATTCCGATTTACTCACCTGTTATCATGAGAGAACCCAGGGCTGCATCTTTTAGCCCAGCACTGAACCTGAAAAGTAATTGTAAGTGTGCTTACCAGTAACTTGTATTTCCTTCCATAGGAATCCATTGTGTGGTTTTCACCAGAAAAGTTTCTAAGTGTCCATTTTTGAAATGTACAAATATTCCTCTAAAATCAGCCGAAATACGAATTCCGATTTACTCACCTGTTATCAGGAGAGAACCCAGTGCTGCATCTTTTAGCTCATCACTGTCCCTGAAAAGTAATTCTAAGTGTACTTACCAGTAACTTGTATTTCCTTCCATAGGAATCCATTGTGTGGTTTTCACCAGAAAAGTTTCTAAGTGTCCATTTTTGAAACGTACAAATATTCCTCTAAAATCAGCCGAACTACGAATTCAGATTTACTCACCTGTTATCAGGAGAGAACCCAGGGCTGCATCTTTTAGCCCAGCACTGAACCTGAAAAGTAATTGTAAGTGTACTTACCAGTAACTTGTATTTCCTTCCATAGGAATCCATTGTGTGGTTTCACCAGAAAAGTTTCTAAGTGTCCATTTTTGAAACGTACAAATATTCCTCTAAAATCAGCCGAACTACGAATTCCGATTTACTCACCTGTTATCATGAGAGAACCCAGGGCTGCATCTTTTAGCCCAGCACTGAACCTGAAAAGTAATTGTAAGTGTACTTACCAGTAACTTGTATTTCCTTCCATAGGAATCCATTGTGTGGTTTTCACCAGAAAAGTTTCTAAGTGTCCATTTTTGAAACGTACAAATATTCCTCTGAAATCAGCCGAACTACGAATTCCGATTTACTCACCTGTTATCATGAGAGAACCCAGGGCTGCATCTTTTAGCCCAGCACTGAACCTGAAAAGTAATTGTAAGTGTACTTACCAGTAACTTGTATTTCCTTCCATAGGAATCCATTGTGTGGTTTTCACCAGAAAAGTTTCTAAGTGTCCATTTTTGAAACGTACAAATATTCCTCTAAAATCAGCCGAACTACGAATTCCGATATACTCACCTGTTATCAGGAGAGAACCCAGTGCTGCATCTTTTAGCTCATCACTGTCCCTGAAAAGTAATTCTAAGCGTACTTACCAGTAACTTGTATTTCCTTCCATAGGAATCCAGTGTGTGGTTTTCAGCAGGAAAGTTACTAAGTGTCCATTTTTGAAATGTACAAATATTCCTCTATAATCAGCCGAACTACAATTCCGATTTACTCACCTGTTATCAGGAGAGAACCCAGTGCTGCATCGTTTAGCTCAGCACTGTCCCTGAAAAGTAATTCTAAGCGTACTTACCAGTAACTTGTATTTCCTTCCTTAGGAATCCAGTGTGTGGTTTTCAGCAGGAAAGTTACTAAGTGTCCATTTTTGAAATGTACAAATATTCCTCTAAAATCAGCCGAACTACGAATTCCGATTTACTCACCTGTTATCGGGAAAGAACCCAAGGCTGCATCTTTTAGCCCAGCACTGAACCTGAAAAGTAATTGTAAGTGTACTTACCAGTAACTTGTATTTCCTTCCATAGGAATCCATTGTGTGGTTTTCACCAGAAAAGTTTCTAAGTGTCCATTTTTGAAACGTACAAATATTCCTCTAAAATAAGCCGAACTACGAATTCCGATTTACTCACCTGTTATCAGGAGAGAACCCAGTGCTGCATCTTTTAGCTCATCACTGTCCCTGAAAAGTAATTCTAAACGTACTTACCAGTAACTTGTATTTCCTTCCATAGGAATCCAGTGTGTGGTTTTCAGCAGGAAAGTTTCTAAGTGTTCATTTTTTAAACATACCAATATTCCTCTAAAATCAGCCAAACTACGAATTCCGATTTACTCACCTGTTATCAGGAGAAAACCGAATGCTGCATCTTTTAGCCCAGCACTGACTCTGAAAAGTAATTCTAAGCGTACTTACCAGTAACTTGTATTTCCTTCCATAGGAATCCAGTGTTTGGTTTTCAGCAGGAAAGTTTCTAAGTGTCCATTTTTGAAACGTACAAATATTCCTCTAAAATCAGCCGAACTACGAATTCCGATTTACTCACCTATTATCATGAGAGAACCCAGGGCTGCATCTTTTAGCCCACCACTGAACCTGAAAAGTAATTGTTAGTGTACTTACCAGTAACTTGTATTTCCTTCCATAGGAATCCATTGTGTGTTTTTCACCAGAAAAGTTTCTAAGTGTCCATTTTTGAAACGTCCAAATATTCCTCTAAAATCAGCCGAACTACGAATTCCGATATACTCACCTGTTATCAGGAGAGAACCCAGTGCTGCATCTTTTAGCTCATCACTGTCCCTGAAAAGTAATTCTAAGCGTACTTACCAGTAACTTGTATTTCGTTCAATAGGAATCCAGTGTGTGGTTTTCAGCAGGAAAGTTACTAAGTGTCCATTTTTGAAATGTACAAATATTCCTCTATAATCAGCCGAACTACAATTCCGATTTACTCACCTGTTATCAGGAGAGAACCCAGTGCTGCATCTTTTAGCTCAGCACTGTCCCTGAAAAGTAATTCTAAGCGTACTTACCAGTAACTTGTATTTCCTTCCTTAGGAATCCAGTGTGTGGTTTTCAGCAGGAAAGTTACTAAGTGTCCATTTTTGAAATGTACAAATATTCCTCTACAATCAGCCGAACTACGAATTCTGATTTACTCACCTGTTATCAGGAGAGAACTCAAGGCTGCATCTTTTAGCCCAGCACTGAACCTGAAAAGTAATTGTAAGTGTACTTACCAGTAACTTGTATTTCCTTCCATAGGAATCCATTGTGTGGTTTTCACCAGAAAAGTTTCTAAGTGTTCATTTTTGAAACGTACAAATATTCCTCTAAAATCAGCCGAACTACGAATTCCGATATACTCACCTGTTATCAGGAGAGAACCCAGTGCTGCATCTTTTAGCTCATCACTGTCCCTGAAAAGTAATTCTAAGCATACTTACCAGTAACTTGTATTTCCTTCCATAGGAATGCAGTGTGTGGTTTTCAGCAGGAAAGTTTCTAAGTGTCCATTTTTGAAACGTACAAATATTCCTCTAAAATCAGCCGAACTACGAATTCCGATTTACTCACCTGTTATCAGGAGAGAACCCAGTGCTGGATCTTTTATCCCAGCACTGACCCTGAAAAGTAATTCTAAGCGTACTCACCAGTAACTTGTATTTCCTTCCATAGGAATCCAGTGTGTGGTTTTCAGCATGAAAGTTTCTAAGTGTCCATTTTTGAAATGTACAAATATTCCTCTAAAATCAGCCGAACTATGAATTCCGATTTACTCACCTGTTATCAGGAGAGAACACAGGGCTGCATCTTTTAGCCCAGCACTGAACCTGAAAAGTAATTGTAAGTGTACTTACCAGAACCTTGTATTTCCTTCCATAGGAATCCATTGTGTGGTTTCACCAGAAAAGTTTCTAAGTGTCCATTTTTGAAACGTACAAATATTCCTCTAAAATCAGCCGAACTACGAATTCCGATTTACTCACCTGTTATCATGAGAGAACCCAGGGCTGCATCTTTTAGCCCAGCACTGAACCTGAAAAGTAATTGTACGTGTACTTACCAGTAACTTGTATTTCCTTCCATAGGAATCCATTGTGTGGTTTTCACCAGAAAAGTTTCTAAGTGTCCATTTTTGAAACGTACAAATATTCCTCTAAAATCAGCTGAACTACGAATTCCGATTTACTCACCTGTTATCATGAGAGAACCCAGGGCTGCATCTTTTAGCCCAGCACTGAACCTGAAAAGTAATTGTAAGTGTACTTACCAGTAACTTGTATTTCCTTCCATAGGAATCCATTGTGTGGTTTTCACCAGAAAAGTTTCTAAGTGTCCATTTTTGAAACGTACAAATATTCCTCTAAAATCAGCCGAACTACGAATTCCGATATACTCACCTGTTATCAGGAGAGAACCCAGTGCTGCATCTTTTAGCTCATCACTGTCCCTGAAAAGTAATTCTAAGCGTACTTACCAGTAACTTGTATTTCCTTACATAGGAATCCAGTGTGTGGTTTTCAGCAGGAAAGTTACTAAGTTTCCATTTTTGAAATGTACAAATATTCCTCTATAATCAGCCGAACTACAATTCCGATTTACTCACCTGTTATCAGGAGAGAACCCAGTGCTGCATCTTTTAGCTCAGCACTGTCCCTGAAAAGTAATTCTAAGCGTACTTACCAGTAACTTGTATTTCCTTCCTTAGGAATCCAGTGTGTGGTTTTCAGCAGGAAAGTTACTAAGTGTCCATTTTTGAAATGTACAAATATTCCTCTAAAATCAGCCGAACTAGGAATTCCGATTTACTCACCTGTTATCAGGAGAGAACTCAAGGCTGCATCTTTTAGCCCAGCACTGAACCTGAAAAGTAATTGTAAGTGTACTTACCAGTAACTTGTATTTCCTTCCATAGGAATCCATTGTGTGGTTTTCACCAGAAAAGTTTCTAAGTGTCCATTTTTGAAACGTACAAATATTCCTCTAAAATCAGCCGAACTACGAATTCCGATTTACTCACCTGTTATCAGGAGAGAACCCAGTGCTGCATCATTTAGCTCATCACTGTCCCTGAAAAGTAATTCTAAGCGTACTTACCAGTAACTTGTATTTCCTTCCATAGGAATCCAGTGTGTGGTTTTGAGCAGGAAAGTTTCTAAGTGTCCATTTTTGAAACGTACAAATATTCCTCTAAAATCAGCCGAACTACGAATTCCGATTTACTCACCTGTTATCAGGAGAGAACCCAGTGCTGGATCTTTTATTCCAGCACTGACCCTGAAAAGAAATTCTAAGCGTACTTACCAGTAACTTGTATTTCCTTCCATAGGAATCCAGTGTGTGGTTTTCAGCAGGAAAGTTTCTAAGTGTCTATTTTTGAAATGTACAAATATTCCTCTAAAATCAGCCAAACTATGAATTCCGATTTACTCACCTGTTATCAGGAGAGAACCCAGGGCTGCATCTTTTAGCCCAGCACTGAACCTGAAAAGTAATTGTAAGTGTACTTACCAGTAACTTGTATTTCCTTCCATAGGAATCCATTGTGTGGTTTCACCAGAAAAGTTTCTAAGTGTCCATTTTTAAAACGTACAAATATTCCTCTAAAATCAGCCGAATTACGAATTCCGATTTACTCACCTGTTATCATGAGAGAACCCAGGGCTGCATCTTTTAGCCCAGCACTGAACCTGAAAAGTAATTGTAAGTGTACTTACCAGTAACTTGTATTTCCTTCCATAGGAATCCATTGTGTGGTTTTCACCAGAAAAGTTTCTAAGTGTCCATTTTTGAAACGTACAAATATTCCTCTAAAATCAGCCGAACTACGAATTCCGATATACTCACCTGTTATCAGGAGAGAACCCAGTGCTGCATCTTTTAGCTCATCACTGTCCCTGAAAAGTAATTCTATGCGTACTTACCAATAACTTGTATTTCCTTCCATAGGAATCCCGTGTGTGGTTTTCAGCAGGAAAGTTACTAAGTGTCCATTTTTGAAATGTACAAATATTCCTCTATAATCAGCCGAACTACAATTCCGATTTACTCACCTGTTATCAGGAGAGAACCCAGTGCTGCATCTTTTAGCTCATCACTGTCCCTGAAAAGTAATTCTAAGTGTACTTACCAGTAACTTGTATTTCCTTCCATAGGAATCCAGTGTGTGGTTTTCAGCAGGAAAGTTTCTAAGTGTCCATTTTTGAAACGTACAAATATTCCTCTAAAATCAGCTGAACTACGAATTCCGATTTACTCACCTGTTATCATGAGAGAACCCAGGGCTGCATCTTTTAGCCCACCACTGAACCTGAAAAGTAATTGTTAGTGTACTTACCAGTAACTTGTATTTCCTTCCATAGGAATCCATTGTGTGTTTTTCACCAGAAAAGTTTCTAAGTGTCCATTTTTGAAACGTACAAATATTCCTATAAAATCAGCCGAACTACGAATTCCGATTTACTCACCTGTTATCATGAGAGAACCCAGGGCTGCATCTTTTAGCCCAGCACTGAACCTGAAAAGTAATTGTAAGTGTACTTACCAGTAATTTGTAATTCCTTCCATAGGAATCCATTGTGTGGTTTTCACCCGAAAAGTTTCTAAGTGTCCATTTTTGAAACGTACAAATATTCCTCTAAAATCAGCCGAACTACGAATTCCGATATACTCACCTGTTATCAGGAGAGAACCCAGTGCTGCATCTTTTAGCTCATCACTGTCCCTGAAAAGTAATTCTAAGCGTACTTACCAGTAACTTGTATTTCCTTCCATAGGAATCCAGTGTGTGGTTTTCAGCAGGAAAGTTTCTAAGTGTCCATTTTTGAAATGTACAAATATTCCCCTAAATTCAGCCGAACTACGAATTCCGATTTACTCACCTGTTATCAGGAGAGAACCCAAGGCTGCATCTTTTAGCTCATCACTGTCCCTGAAAAGTAATTCTAAGCGTACTTACCAGTAACTTGCATTTCCTTCCATAGGAATCCAGTGTGTGGTTTTCAGCAGGAAAGTTTCTAAGTGTCCATTTTTGAAACGTACAAATATTCCTCTAAAATCAGCCAAACTACGAATTCCGATTTACTCACCTGTTATCAGGAGAGAACCCAGTGCTGCATCTTTTAGCTCATCACTGTCCCTGAAAAGTAAATCTAAGCGTACATACCAGTAACTTGTATTTCCTTCCATAGGAATCCAGTGTGTGGTTTTCAGCAGGAAAGTTTCTAAGTGTCCATTTTTGAAATGTACAAATATTCCTCTAAAATCAGCCGAACTACGAATTCCGATTTACTCACCTGTTATCAGGAGAGAACCCAGGGCTGCATCTTTTAGCCCAGCACTGAACCTGAAAAGTAATTGTAAGTGTACTTACCAGTAACTTGTATTTCCTTCCATAGGAATCCATTGTGTGGTTTTCACCAGAAAAGTTTCTAAGTGTCCATTTTTGAAACGTACAAATATTCCTCTAAAATCAGCCAAACTACGAATTCCGATTTACTCACCTGTTATCAGGAGAGAACCCAGTGCTGCATCTTTTAGCTCATCACTGTCCCTGAAAAGTAATTCTAAGCGTACTTACCAGTAACTTGTATTTCCTTCCATAGGAATCCAGTGTGTGGTTTTCAGCTGGAAAGTTTCTAAGTGTCCATTTTTGAAATGTACAAATATTCCTCTAAAATCTGCCGAACTACAAATTCCGATTTACTCACCTGTTATCAGGAGAGAACCCAGTGCTGCATCTTTTAGCTCAGCACTGTCCCTGAAAAGTAATTCTAAGCGTACTTACCAGTAACTTGTATTTCCTTCCATAGGAATCCATTGTGTGGTTTTCACCAGAAAAGTTTCTAAGTGTCCATTTTTGAAACGTACAAATATTCCTCTAAAATCAGCCGAACTACGAATTCCGATTTACTCACCTGTTATCAGGAGAGAACCCAGGGCTGCATCTTTTAGCCCAGCACTGAACCTGAAAAGTAATTGTAAGTGTACTTACCAGTAACTTGTATTTCCTTCCATAGGAATCCATTGTGTGGTTTTCACCAGAAAAGTTTCTAAGTGTCCATTTTTGAAACGTACAAATATTCCTCTAAAATCAGCCGAACTACGAATTCCGATATACTCACCTGTTATCAGGAGAGAACCCAGTGCTGCATCTTTTAGCTCATCACTGTCCCTGAAAAGTAATTCTAAGCGTACTTACCAGTAACTTGTATTTCCTTCCATAGGAATCCAGTGTGTGGTTTTCAGCAGGAAAGTTACTAAGTGTCCATTTTTGAAATGTACAAATATTCCTCTATAATCAGCCGAACTACAATTCCGATTTACTCACCTGTTATCAGGAGAGAACCCAGTGCTGCATCTTTTAGCTCAGCACTGTCCCTGAAAAGTAATTCTAAGCGTACTTACCAGTAACTTGTATTTCCTTCCTTAGGAATCCAGTGTGTGGTTTTCAGCAGGAAAGTTACTAATTGTCCATTTTTGAAATGTACAAATATTCCTCTAAAATCAGCCGAACTACGAATTCCGATTTACTCACCTGTTATCGGGAAAGAACCCAAGGCTGCATCTTTTAGCCCAGCACTGAACCTGAAAAGTAATTGTAAGTGTACTTACCAGTAACTTGTATTTCCTTCCATAGGAATCCATTGTGTGGTTTTCACCAGAAAAGTTTCTAAGTGTCCATTTTTGAAACGTACAAATATTCCTCTAAAATAAGCCGAACTACGAATTCCGATTTACTCACCTGTTATCAGGAGAGAACCCAGTGCTGCATCTTTTAGCTCATCACTGTCCCTGAAAAGTAATTCTAAACGTACTTACCAGTAACTTGTATTTCCTTCCATAGGAATCCAGTGTGTGGTTTTCAGCAGGAAAGTTTCTAAGTGTTCATTTTTTAAACATACCAATATTCCTCTAAAATCAGCCAAACTACGAATTCCGATTTACTCACCTGTTATCAGGAGAAAACCGAATGCTGCATCTTTTAGCCCAGCACTGACTCTGAAAAGTAATTCTAAGCGTACTTACCAGTAACTTGTATTTCCTTCCATAGGAATCCAGTGTTTGGTTTTCAGCAGGAAAGTTTCTAAGTGTCCATTTTTGAAACGTACAAATATTCCTCTAAAATCAGCCGAACTACGAATTCCGATTTACTCACCTATTATCATGAGAGAACCCAGGGCTGCATCTTTTAGCCCACCACTGAACCTGAAAAGTAATTGTTAGTGTACTTACCAGTAACTTGTATTTCCTTCCATAGGAATCCATTGTGTGTTTTTCACCAGAAAAGTTTCTAAGTGTCCATTTTTGAAACGTCCAAATATTCCTCTAAAATCAGCCGAACTACGAATTCCGATATACTCACCTGTTATCAGGAGAGAACCCAGTGCTGCATCTTTTAGCTCATCACTGTCCCTGAAAAGTAATTCTAAGCGTACTTACCAGTAACTTGTATTTCCTTCAATAGGAATCCAGTGTGTGGTTTTCAGCAGGAAAGTTACTAAGTGTCCATTTTTGAAATGTACAAATATTCCTCTATAATCAGCCGAACTACAATTCCGATTTACTCACCTGTTATCAGGAGAGAACCCAGTGCTGCATCTTTTAGCTCAGCACTGTCCCTGAAAAGTAATTCTAAGCGTACTTACCAGTAACTTGTATTTCCTTCCTTAGGAATCCAGTGTGTGGTTTTCAGCAGGAAAGTTACTAAGTGTCCATTTTTGAAATGTACAAATATTCCTCTACAATCAGCCGAACTACGAATTCTGATTTACTCACCTGTTATCAGGAGAGAACTAAAGGCTGCATCTTTTAGCCCAGCACTGAACCTGAAAAGTAATTGTAAGTGTACTTACCAGTAACTTGTATTTCCTTCCATAGGAATCCATTGTGTGGTTTTCACCAGAAAAGTTTCTAAGTGTTCATTTTTGAAACGTACAAATATTCCTCTAAAATCAGCCGAACTACGAATTCCGATATACTCACCTGTTATCAGGAGAGAACCCAGTGCTGCATCTTTTAGCTCATCACTGTCCCTGAAAAGTAATTCTAAGCATACTTACCAGTAACTTGTATTTCCTTCCATAGGAATCCAGTGTGTGGTTTTCAGCAGGAAAGTTTCTAAGTGTACATTTTTGAAACGTACAAATATTCCTCTAAAATCAGCCGAACTACGAATTCCGATTTACTCACCTGTTATCAGGAGAGAACCCAGTGCTGGATCTTTTATCCCAGCACTGACCCTGAAAAGTAATTCTAAGCGTACTCACCAGTAACTTGTATTTCCTTCCATAGGAATCCAGTGTGTGGTTTTCAGCATGAAAGTTTCTAAGTGTCCATTTTTGAAATGTACAAATATTCCTCTAAAATCAGCCGAACTATGAATTCCGATTTACTCACCTGTTATCAGGAGAGAACCCAGGGCTGCATCTTTTAGCCCAGCACTGAACCTGAAAAGTAATTGTAAGTGTACTTACCAGAACCTTGTATTTCCTTCCATAGCAATCCATTGTGTGGTTTCACCAGAAAAGTTTCTAAGTGTCCATTTTTGAAACGTACAAATATTCCTCTAAAATCAGCCGAACTACGAATTCCGATTTACTCACCTGTTATCATGAGAGAACCCAGGGCTGCATCTTTTAGCCCAGCACTGAACCTGAAAAGTAATTGTAAGTGTACTTACCAGTAACTTGTATTTCCTTCCATAGGAATCCATTGTGTGGTTTTCACCAGAAAAGTTTCTAAGTGTCCATTTTTGAAACGTACAAATATTCCTCTAAAATCAGCTGAACTACGAATTCCGATTTACTCACCTGTTATCATGAGAGAACCCAGGGCTGCATCTTTTAGCCCAGCACTGAACCTGAAAAGTAATTGTAAGTGTACTTACCAGTAACTTGTATTTCCTTCCATAGGAATCCATTGTGTGGTTTTCACCAGAAAAGTTTCTAAGTGTCCATTTTTGAAACGTACAAATATTCCTCTAAAATCAGCCGAACTACGAATTCCGATATACTCACCTGTTATCAGGAGAGAACCCAGTGCTGCATCTTTTAGCTCATCACTGTCCCTGAAAAGTAATTCTAAGCGTACTTACCAGTAACTTGTATTTCCTTCCATAGGAATCCAGTGTGTGGTTTTCAGCAGGAAAGTTACTAAGTTTCCATTTTTTAAATGTACAAATATTCCTCTATAATCAGCCGAACTACAATTCCGATTTACTCACCTGTTATCAGGAGAGAACCCAGTGCTGCATCTTTTAGCTCAGCACTGTCCCTGAAAAGTAATTCTAAGCGTACTTACCAGTAACTTGTATTTCCTTCCATAGGAATCCATTGTGTGGTTTTCACCAGAAAAGTTTCTAAGTGTCCATTTTTGAAACGTACAAATATTCCTCTAAAATCAGCCGAACTACGAATTCCGATTTACTCACCTGTTATCATGAGAGAACCCAGGGCTGCATCTTTTAGCCCAGCACTGAACCTGAAAAGTAATTGTAAGTGTACTTACCAGTAACTTGTATTTCCTTCCATAGGAATCCATTGTGTGGTTTTCACCAGAAAAGTTTCTAAGTGTCCATTTTTGAAATGTACAAATATTCCTCTAAAATCAGCCGAATTACGAATTCCGATTTACTCACCTGTTATCATGAGAGAACCCAGGGCTGCATCTTTTAGCCCAGCACTGAACCTGAAAAGTAATTGTAAGTGTACTTACCAGTAACTTGTATTTCCTTCCATAGGAATCCATTGTGTGGTTTTCACCTGAAAAGTTTCTAAGTGTCCATTTTTGAAACGTACAAATATTCCTCTAAAATCAGCCGAACTACGAATTCCGATATACTCACCTGTTATCAGGAGAGAACCCAGTGCTGCATCTTTTAGCTCATCACTGTCCCTGAAAAGTAATTCTATGCGTACTTACCAATAACTTGTATTTCCTTCCATAGGAATCCATTGTGTGGTTTCACCAGAAAAGTTTCTAAGTGTCCATTTTTGAAATGTACAAATATTCCTCTAAAATCAGCCGAACTACGAATTCCAATTTACTCACCTGTTATCATGAGAGAACCCAGGGCTGCATCTTTTAGCCCAGCACTGAACCTGAAAAGTAATTGTAAGTGTACTTACCAATAACTTGTATTTCCTTCCATAGGAATCCAGTGTGTGGTTTTCAGCAGGAAAGTTTCTAAGTGTCCATTTTTGAAACGTACAAATATTCCTCTAAAATCAGCCGAACTACGAATTCCGATTTACTCACCTGTTATCAGGAGAGAACCCAGTGCTGCATCTTTTAGCTCATCACTGTCCCTGAAAAGTAATTCTAAGCGTACTTACCAGTAACTTGTATTTCCTTCCATAGGAATCCAGTGTGTGGTTTTCAGCAGGAAAGTTTCTAAGTGTCCATTTTTGAAACGTACAAATATTCCTCTAAAATCAGCCAAACTACGAATTCCGATTTACTCACCTGTTATCAGGAGAGAACCCAAGGCTGCATCTTTTAGCCCAGCACTGAACCTGAAAAGTAATTGTAAGTGTACTTACCAGTAACTTGTATTTCCTTCCATAGGAATCCATTGTGTGGTTTTCACCAGAATAGTTTCTAAGTGTCCATTTTTGAAACATACAAATATTCCTCTAAAATCAGCCGAACTACGAATTCCGATTTACTCACCTGTTATCATGAGAGAACCCAGGGCTGCATCTTTTAGCCCAGCACTGAACCTGAAAAGTAATTGTAAGTGTGCTTACCAGTAACTTGTATTTCCTTCCATAGGAATCCATTGTGTGGTTTTCACCAGAAAAGTTTCTAAGTGTCCATTTTTGAAATGTACAAATATTCCTCTAAAATCAGCCGAAATACGAATTCCGATTTACTCACCTGTTATCAGGAGAGAACCCAGTGCTGCATCTTTTAGCTCATCACTGTCCCTGAAAAGTAATTCTAAGTGTACTTACCAGTAACTTGTATTTCCTTCCATAGGAATCCATTGTGTGGTTTTCACCAGAAAAGTTTCTAAGTGTCCATTTTTGAAACGTACAAATATTCCTCTAAAATCAGCCGAACTACGAATTCAGATTTACTCACCTGTTATCAGGAGAGAACCCAGGGCTGCATCTTTTAGCCCAGCACTGAACCTGAAAAGTAATTGTAAGTGTACTTACCAGTAACTTGTATTTCCTTCCATAGGAATCCATTGTGTGGTTTCACCAGAAAAGTTTCTAAGTGTCCATTTTTGAAACGTACAAATATTCCTCTAAAATCAGCCGAACTACGAATTCCGATTTACTCACCTGTTATCATGAGAGAACCCAGGGCTGCATCTTTTAGCCCAGCACTGAACCTGAAAAGTAATTGTAAGTGTACTTACCAGTAACTTGTATTTCCTTCCATAGGAATCCATTGTGTGGTTTTCACCAGAAAAGTTTCTAAGTGTCCATTTTTGAAACGTACAAATATTCCTCTGAAATCAGCCGAACTACGAATTCCGATTTACTCACCTGTTATCATGAGAGAACCCAGGGCTGCATCTTTTAGCCCAGCACTGAACCTGAAAAGTAATTGTAAGTGTACTTACCAGTAACTTGTATTTCCTTCCATAGGAATCCATTGTGTGGTTTTCACCAGAAAAGTTTCTAAGTGTCCATTTTTGAAACGTACAAATATTCCTCTAAAATCAGCCGAACTACGAATTCCGATATACTCACCTGTTATCAGGAGAGAACCCAGTGCTGCATCTTTTAGCTCATCACTGTCCCTGAAAAGTAATTCTAAGCGTACTTACCAGTAACTTGTATTTCCTTCCATAGGAATCCAGTGTGTGGTTTTCAGCAGGAAAGTTACTAAGTGTCCATTTTTGAAATGTACAAATATTCCTCTATAATCAGCCGAACTACAATTCCGATTTACTCACCTGTTATCAGGAGAGAACCCAGTGCTGCATCGTTTAGCTCAGCACTGTCCCTGAAAAGTAATTCTAAGCGTACTTACCAGTAACTTGTATTTCCTTCCTTAGGAATCCAGTGTGTGGTTTTCAGCAGGAAAGTTACTAAGTGTCCATTTTTGAAATGTACAAATATTCCTCTAAAATCAGCCGAACTACGAATTCCGATTTACTCACCTGTTATCGGGAAAGAACCCAAGGCTGCATCTTTTAGCCCAGCACTGAACCTGAAAAGTAATTGTAAGTGTACTTACCAGTAACTTGTATTTCCTTCCATAGGAATCCATTGTGTGCTTTTCACCAGAAAAGTTTCTAAGTGTCCATTTTTGAAACGTACAAATATTCCTCTAAAATAAGCCGAACTACGAATTCCGATTTACTCACCTGTTATCAGGAGAGAACCCAGTGCTGCATCTTTTAGCTCATCACTGTCCCTGAAAAGTAATTCTAAACGTACTTACCAGTAACTTGTATTTCCTTCCATAGGAATCCAGTGTGTGGTTTTCAGCAGGAAAGTTTCTAAGTGTTCATTTTTTAAACATACCAATATTCCTCTAAAATCAGCCAAACTACGAATTCCGATTTACTCACCTGTTATCAGGAGAAAACCGAATGCTGCATCTTTTAGCCCAGCACTGACTCTGAAAAGTAATTCTAAGCGTACTTACCAGTAACTTGTATTTCCTTCCATAGGAATCCAGTGTTTGGTTTTCAGCAGGAAAGTTTCTAAGTGTCCATTTTTGAAACGTACAAATATTCCTCTAAAATCAGCCGAACTACGAATTCCGATTTACTCACCTATTATCATGAGAGAACCCAGGGCTGCATCTTTTAGCCCACCACTGAACCTGAAAAGTAATTGTTAGTGTACTTACCAGTAACTTGTATTTCCTTCCATAGGAATCCATTGTGTGTTTTTCACCAGAAAAGTTTCTAAGTGTCCATTTTTGAAACGTCCAAATATTCCTCTAAAATCAGCCGAACTACGAATTCCGATATACTCACCTGTTATCAGGAGAGAACCCAGTGCTGCATCTTTTAGCTCATCACTGTCCCTGAAAAGTAATTCTAAGCGTACTTACCAGTAACTTGTATTTCGTTCAATAGGAATCCAGTGTGTGGTTTTCAGCAGGAAAGTTACTAAGTGTCCATTTTTGAAATGTACAAATATTCCTCTATAATCAGCCGAACTACAATTCCGATTTACTCACCTGTTATCAGGAGAGAACCCAGTGCTGCATCTTTTAGCTCAGCACTGTCCCTGAAAAGTAATTCTAAGCGTACTTACCAGTAACTTGTATTTCCTTCCTTAGGAATCCAGTGTGTGGTTTTCAGCAGGAAAGTTACTAAGTGTCCATTTTTGAAATGTACAAATATTCCTCTACAATCAGCCGAACTACGAATTCTGATTTACTCACCTGTTATCAGGAGAGAACTCAAGGCTGCATCTTTTAGCCCAGCACTGAACCTGAAAAGTAATTGTAAGTGTACTTACCAGTAACTTGTATTTCCTTCCATAGGAATCCATTGTGTGGTTTTCACCAGAAAAGTTTCTAAGTGTTCATTTTTGAAACGTACAAATATTCCTCTAAAATCAGCCGAACTACGAATTCCGATATACTCACCTGTTATCAGGAGAGAACCCAGTGCTGCATCTTTTAGCTCATCACTGTCCCTGAAAAGTAATTCTAAGCATACTTACCAGTAACTTGTATTTCCTTCCATAGGAATGCAGTGTGTGGTTTTCAGCAGGAAAGTTTCTAAGTGTCCATTTTTGAAACGTACAAATATTCCTCTAAAATCAGCCGAACTACGAATTCCGATTTACTCACCTGTTATCAGGAGAGAACCCAGTGCTGGATCTTTTATCCCAGCACTGACCCTGAAAAGTAATTCTAAGCGTACTCACCAGTAACTTGTATTTCCTTCCATAGGAATCCAGTGTGTGGTTTTCAGCATGAAAGTTTCTAAGTGTCCATTTTTGAAATGTACAAATATTCCTCTAAAATCAGCCGAACTATGAATTCCGATTTACTCACCTGTTATCAGGAGAGAACACAGGGCTGCATCTTTTAGCCCAGCACTGAACCTGAAAAGTAATTGTAAGTGTACTTACCAGAACCTTGTATTTCCTTCCATAGGAATCCATTGTGTGGTTTCACCAGAAAAGTTTCTAAGTGTCCATTTTTGAAACGTACAAATATTCCTCTAAAATCAGCCGAACTACGAATTCCGATTTACTCACCTGTTATCATGAGAGAACCCAGGGCTGCATCTTTTAGCCCAGCACTGAACCTGAAAAGTAATTGTACGTGTACTTACCAGTAACTTGTATTTCCTTCCATAGGAATCCATTGTGTGGTTTTCACCAGAAAAGTTTCTAAGTGTCCATTTTTGAAACGTACAAATATTCCTCTAAAATCAGCTGAACTACGAATTCCGATTTACTCACCTGTTATCATGAGAGAACCCAGGGCTGCATCTTTTAGCCCAGCACTGAACCTGAAAAGTAATTGTAAGTGTACTTACCAGTAACTTGTATTTCCTTCCATAGGAATCCATTGTGTGGTTTTCACCAGAAAAGTTTCTAAGTGTCCATTTTTGAAACGTACAAATATTCCTCTAAAATCAGCCGAACTACGAATTCCGATATACTCACCTGTTATCAGGAGAGAACCCAGTGCTGCATCTTTTAGCTCATCACTGTCCCTGAAAAGTAATTCTAAGCGTACTTACCAGTAACTTGTATTTCCTTACATAGGAATCCAGTGTGTGGTTTTCAGCAGGAAAGTTACTAAGTTTCCATTTTTGAAATGTACAAATATTCCTCTATAATCAGCCGAACTACAATTCCGATTTACTCACCTGTTATCAGGAGAGAACCCAGTGCTGCATCTTTTAGCTCAGCACTGTCCCTGAAAAGTAATTCTAAGCGTACTTACCAGTAACTTGTATTTCCTTCCTTAGGAATCCAGTGTGTGGTTTTCAGCAGGAAAGTTACTAAGTGTCCATTTTTGAAATGTACAAATATTCCTCTAAAATCAGCCGAACTAGGAATTCCGATTTACTCACCTGTTATCAGGAGAGAACTCAAGGCTGCATCTTTTAGCCCAGCACTGAACCTGAAAAGTAATTGTAAGTGTACTTACCAGTAACTTGTATTTCCTTCCATAGGAATCCATTGTGTGGTTTTCACCAGAAAAGTTTCTAAGTGTCCATTTTTGAAACGTACAAATATTCCTCTAAAATCAGCCGAACTACGAATTCCGATTTACTCACCTGTTATCAGGAGAGAACCCAGTGCTGCATCATTTAGCTCATCACTGTCCCTGAAAAGTAATTCTAAGCGTACTTACCAGTAACTTGTATTTCCTTCCATAGGAATCCAGTGTGTGGTTTTGAGCAGGAAAGTTTCTAAGTGTCCATTTTTGAAACGTACAAATATTCCTCTAAAATCAGCCGAACTACGAATTCCGATTTACTCACCTGTTATCAGGAGAGAACCCAGTGCTGGATCTTTTATTCCAGCACTGACCCTGAAAAGAAATTCTAAGCGTACTTACCAGTAACTTGTATTTCCTTCCATAGGAATCCAGTGTGTGGTTTTCAGCAGGAAAGTTTCTAAGTGTCTATTTTTGAAATGTACAAATATTCCTCTAAAATCAGCCAAACTATGAATTCCGATTTACTCACCTGTTATCAGGAGAGAACCCAGGGCTGCATCTTTTAGCCCAGCACTGAACCTGAAAAGTAATTGTAAGTGTACTTACCAGTAACTTGTATTTCCTTCCATAGGAATCCATTGTGTGGTTTCACCAGAAAAGTTTCTAAGTGTCCATTTTTAAAACGTACAAATATTCCTCTAAAATCAGCCGAATTACGAATTCCGATTTACTCACCTGTTATCATGAGAGAACCCAGGGCTGCATCTTTTAGCCCAGCACTGAACCTGAAAAGTAATTGTAAGTGTACTTACCAGTAACTTGTATTTCCTTCCATAGGAATCCATTGTGTGGTTTTCACCAGAAAAGTTTCTAAGTGTCCATTTTTGAAACGTACAAATATTCCTCTAAAATCAGCCGAACTACGAATTCCGATATACTCACCTGTTATCAGGAGAGAACCCAGTGCTGCATCTTTTAGCTCATCACTGTCCCTGAAAAGTAATTCTATGCGTACTTACCAATAACTTGTATTTCCTTCCATAGGAATCCCGTGTGTGGTTTTCAGCAGGAAAGTTACTAAGTGTCCATTTTTGAAATGTACAAATATTCCTCTATAATCAGCCGAACTACAATTCCGATTTACTCACCTGTTATCAGGAGAGAACCCAGTGCTGCATCTTTTAGCTCATCACTGTCCCTGAAAAGTAATTCTAAGTGTACTTACCAGTAACTTGTATTTCCTTCCATAGGAATCCAGTGTGTGGTTTTCAGCAGGAAAGTTTCTAAGTGTCCATTTTTGAAACGTACAAATATTCCTCTAAAATCAGCTGAACTACGAATTCCGATTTACTCACCTGTTATCATGAGAGAACCCAGGGCTGCATCTTTTAGCCCACCACTGAACCTGAAAAGTAATTGTTAGTGTACTTACCAGTAACTTGTATTTCCTTCCATAGGAATCCATTGTGTGTTTTTCACCAGAAAAGTTTCTAAGTGTCCATTTTTGAAACGTACAAATATTCCTATAAAATCAGCCGAACTACGAATTCCGATTTACTCACCTGTTATCATGAGAGAACCCAGGGCTGCATCTTTTAGCCCAGCACTGAACCTGAAAAGTAATTGTAAGTGTACTTACCAGTAATTTGTAATTCCTTCCATAGGAATCCATTGTGTGGTTTTCACCCGAAAAGTTTCTAAGTGTCCATTTTTGAAACGTACAAATATTCCTCTAAAATCAGCCGAACTACGAATTCCGATATACTCACCTGTTATCAGGAGAGAACCCAGTGCTGCATCTTTTAGCTCATCACTGTCCCTGAAAAGTAATTCTAAGCGTACTTACCAGTAACTTGTATTTCCTTCCATAGGAATCCAGTGTGTGGTTTTCAGCAGGAAAGTTTCTAAGTGTCCATTTTTGAAATGTACAAATATTCCCCTAAATTCAGCCGAACTACGAATTCCGATTTACTCACCTGTTATCAGGAGAGAACCCAAGGCTGCATCTTTTAGCTCATCACTGTCCCTGAAAAGTAATTCTAAGCGTACTTACCAGTAACTTGCATTTCCTTCCATAGGAATCCAGTGTGTGGTTTTCAGCAGGAAAGTTTCTAAGTGTCCATTTTTGAAACGTACAAATATTCCTCTAAAATCAGCCAAACTACGAATTCCGATTTACTCACCTGTTATCAGGAGAGAACCCAGTGCTGCATCTTTTAGCTCATCACTGTCCCTGAAAAGTAAATCTAAGCGTACATACCAGTAACTTGTATTTCCTTCCATAGGAATCCAGTGTGTGGTTTTCAGCAGGAAAGTTTCTAAGTGTCCATTTTTGAAATGTACAAATATTCCTCTAAAATCAGCCGAACTACGAATTCCGATTTACTCACCTGTTATCAGGAGAGAACCCAGGGCTGCATCTTTTAGCCCAGCACTGAACCTGAAAAGTAATTGTAAGTGTACTTACCAGTAACTTGTATTTCCTTCCATAGGAATCCATTGTGTGGTTTTCACCAGAAAAGTTTCTAAGTGTCCATTTTTGAAACGTACAAATATTCCTCTAAAATCAGCCAAACTACGAATTCCGATTTACTCACCTGTTATCAGGAGAGAACCCAGTGCTGCATCTTTTAGCTCATCACTGTCCCTGAAAAGTAATTCTAAGCGTACTTACCAGTAACTTGTATTTCCTTCCATAGGAATCCAGTGTGTGGTTTTCAGCTGGAAAGTTTCTAAGTGTCCATTTTTGAAATGTACAAATATTCCTCTAAAATCTGCCGAACTACAAATTCCGATTTACTCACCTGTTATCAGGAGAGAACCCAGTGCTGCATCTTTTAGCTCAGCACTGTCCCTGAAAAGTAATTCTAAGCGTACTTACCAGTAACTTGTATTTCCTTCCATAGGAATCCATTGTGTGGTTTTCACCAGAAAAGTTTCTAAGTGTCCATTTTTGAAACGTACAAATATTCCTCTAAAATCAGCCGAACTACGAATTCCGATTTACTCACCTGTTATCAGGAGAGAACCCAGGGCTGCATCTTTTAGCCCAGCACTGAACCTGAATAGTAATTGTAAGTGTACTTACCAGTAACTTGTATTTCCTTCCATAGGAATCCATTGTGTGGTTTTCACCAGAAAAGTTTCTAAGTGTCCATTTTTGAAACATACAAATATTCCTCTAAAATCAGCCGAACTACGAATTCCGATTTACTCACCTGCTATCAGGAGAGAACCCAGTGCTGCATCTTTTAGCTCATCACTGTCCCTGAAAAGTAATTCTAAGCGTACTTACCAGTAACTTGTATTTCCTTCCTTAGGAATCCAGTGTGTGGTTTTCAGCAGGAAAGTTACTAAGTGTCCATTTTTGAAATGTACAAATATTCCTCTAAAATCAGCCGAACTACGAATTCCGATTTACTCACCTGTTATCGGGAAAGAACCCAAGGCTGCATCTTTTAGCCCAGCACTGAACCTGAAAAGTAATTGTAAGTGTACTTACCAGTAACTTGTATTTCCTTCCATAGGAATCCATTGTGTGGTTTTCACCAGAAAAGTTTCTAAGTGTCCATTTTTGAAACGTACAAATATTCCTCTAAAATAAGCCGAACTACGAATTCCGATTTACTCACCTGTTATCAGGAGAGAACCCAGTGCTGCATCTTTTAGCTCATCACTGTCCCTGAAAAGTAATTCTAAACGTACTTACCAGTAACTTGTATTTCCTTCCATAGGAATCCAGTGTGTGGTTTTCAGCAGGAAAGTTTCTAAGTGTTCATTTTTTAAACATACCAATATTCCTCTAAAATCAGCCAAACTACGAATTCCGATTTACTCACCTGTTATCAGGAGAAAACCGAATGCTGCATCTTTTAGCCCAGCACTGACTCTGAAAAGTAATTCTAAGCGTACTTACCAGTAACTTGTATTTCCTTCCATAGGAATCCAGTGTTTGGTTTTCAGCAGGAAAGTTTCTAAGTGTCCATTTTTGAAACGTACAAATATTCCTCTAAAATCAGCCGAACTACGAATTCCGATTTACTCACCTATTATCATGAGAGAACCCAGGGCTGCATCTTTTAGCCCACCACTGAACCTGAAAAGTAATTGTTAGTGTACTTACCAGTAACTTGTATTTCCTTCCATAGGAATCCATTGTGTGTTTTTCACCAGAAAAGTTTCTAAGTGTCCATTTTTGAAACGTCCAAATATTCCTCTAAAATCAGCCGAACTACGAATTCCGATATACTCACCTGTTATCAGGAGAGAACCCAGTGCTGCATCTTTTAGCTCATCACTGTCCCTGAAAAGTAATTCTAAGCGTACTTACCAGTAACTTGTATTTCGTTCAATAGGAATCCAGTGTGTGGTTTTCAGCAGGAAAGTTACTAAGTGTCCATTTTTGAAATGTACAAATATACCTCTATAATCAGCCGAACTACAATTCCGATTTACTCACCTGTTATCAGGAGAGAACCCAGTGCTGCATCTTTTAGCTCAGCACTGTCCCTGAAAAGTAATTCTAAGCGTACTTACCAGTAACTTGTATTTCCTTCCTTAGGAATCCAGTGTGTGGTTTTCAGCAGGAAAGTTACTAAGTGTCCATTTTTGAAATGTACAAATATTCCTCTACAATCAGCCGAACTACGAATTCTGATTTACTCACCTGTTATCAGGAGAGAACTCAAGGCTGCATCTTTTAGCCCAGCACTGAACCTGAAAAGTAATTGTAAGTGTACTTACCAGTAACTTGTATTTCCTTCCATAGGAATCCATTGTGTGGTTTTCACCAGAAAAGTTTCTAAGTGTTCATTTTTGAAACGTACAAATATTCCTCTAAAATCAGCCGAACTACGAATTCCGATATACTCACCTGTTATCAGGAGAGAACCCAGTGCTGCATCTTTTAGCTCATCACTGTCCCTGAAAAGTAATTCTAAGCATACTTACCAGTAACTTGTATTTCCTTCCATAGGAATGCAGTGTGTGGTTTTCAGCAGGAAAGTTTCTAAGTGTCCATTTTTGAAACGTACAAATATTCCTCTAAAATCAGCCGAACTACGAATTCCGATTTACTCACCTGTTATCAGGAGAGAACCCAGTGCTGGATCTTTTATCCCAGCACTGACCCTGAAAAGTAATTCTAAGCGTACTCACCAGTAACTTGTATTTCCTTCCATAGGAATCCAGTGTGTGGTTTTCAGCATGAAAGTTTCTAAGTGTCCATTTTTGAAATGTACAAATATTCCTCTAAAATCAGCCGAACTACGAATTCCGATTTACTCACCTGTTATCATGAGAGAACCCAGGGCTGCATCTTTTAGCCCAGCACTGAACCTGAAAAGTAATTGTAAGTGTACTTACCAGAACCTTGTATTTCCTTCCATAGGAATCCATTGTGTGGTTTTCACCAGAAAAGTTTCTAAGTGTCCATTTTTGAAACGTACAAATATTCCTCTAAAATCAGCTGAACTCCGAATTCCGATTTACTCACCTGTTATCATGAGAGAACCCAGGGCTGCATCTTTTAGCCCAGCACTGAACCTGAAAAGTAATTGTAAGTGTACTTACCAGTAACTTGTATTTCCTTCCATAGGAATCCATTGTGTGGTTTTCACCAGAAAAGTTTCTAAGTGTCCATTTTTGAAACGTACAAATATTCCTCTAAAATCAGCCGAACTACGAATTCCGATATACTCACCTGTTATCAGGAGAGAACCCAGTGCTGCATCTTTTAGCTCATCACTGTCCCTGAAAAGTAATTCTAAGCGTACTTACCAGTAACTTGTATTTCCTTACATAGGAATCCAGTGTGTGGTTTTCAGCAGGAAAGTTACTAAGTTTCCATTTTTGAAATGTACAAATATTCCTCTATAATCAGCCGAACTACAATTCCGATTTACTCACCTGTTATCAGGAGAGAACCCAGTGCTGCATCTTTTAGCTCAGCACTGTCCCTGAAAAGTAATTCTAAGCGTACTTACCAGTAACTTGTATTTCCTTCCTTAGGAATCCAGTGTGTGGTTTTCAGCAGGAAAGTTACTAAGTGTCCATTTTTGAAATGTACAAATATTCCTCTAAAATCAGCCGAACTAGGAATTCCGATTTACTCACCTGTTATCAGGAGAGAACTCAAGGCTGCATCTTTTAGCCCAGCACTGAACCTGAAAAGTAATTGTAAGTGTACTTACCAGTAACTTGTATTTCCTTCCATAGGAATCCATTGTGTGGTTTTCACCAGAAAAGTTTCTAAGTGTCCATTTTTGAAACGTACAAATATTCCTCTAAAATCAGCCGAACTACGAATTCCGATTTACTCACCTGTTATCAGGAGAGAACCCAGTGCTGCATCATTTAGCTCATCACTGTCCCTGAAAAGTAATTCTAAGCGTACTTACCAGTAACTTGTATTTCCTTCCATAGGAATCCAGTGTGTGGTTTTGAGCAGGAAAGTTTCTAAGTGTCCATTTTTGAAACGTACAAATATTCCTCTAAAATCAGCCGAACTACGAATTCCGATTTACTCACCTGTTATCAGGAGAGAACCCAGTGCTGGATCTTTTATTCCAGCACTGACCCTGAAAAGAAATTCTAAACGTACTTACCAGTAACTTGTATTTCCTTCCATAGGAATCCAGTGTGTGGTTTTCAGCAGGAAAGTTTCTAAGTGTCTATTTTTGAAATGTACAAATATTCCTCTAAAATCAGCCAAACTATGAATTCCGATTTACTCACCTGTTATCAGGAGAGAACCCAGGGCTGCATCTTTTAGCCCAGCACTGAACCTGAAAAGTAATTGTAAGTGTACTTACCAGTAACTTGTATTTCCTTCCATAGGAATCCATTGTGTGGTTTCACCAGAAAAGTTTCTAAGTGTCCATTTTTAAAACGTACAAATATTCCTCTAAAATCAGCCGAATTACGAATTCCGATTTACTCACCTGTTATCATGAGAGAACCCAGGGCTGCATCTTTTAGCCCAGCACTGAACCTGAAAAGTAATTGTAAGTGTACTTACCAGTAACTTGTATTTCCTTCCATAGGAATCCATTGTGTGGTTTTCACCAGAAAAGTTTCTAAGTGTCCATTTTTGAAACGTACAAATATTCCTCTAAAATCAGCCGAACTACGAATTCCGATATACTCACCTGTTATCAGGAGAGAACCCAGTGCTGCATCTTTTAGCTCATCACTGTCCCTGAAAAGTAATTCTATGCGTACTTACCAATAACTTGTATTTCCTTCCATAGGAATCCCGTGTGTGGTTTTCAGCAGGAAAGTTACTAAGTGTCCATTTTTGAAATGTACAAATATTCCTCTATAATCAGCCGAACTACAATTCCGATTTACTCACCTGTTATCAGGAGAGAACCCAGTGCTGCATCTTTTAGCTCATCACTGTCCCTGAAAAGTAATTCTAAGTGTACTTACCAGTAACTTGTATTTCCTTCCATAGGAATCCAGTGTGTGGTTTTCAGCAGGAAAGTTTCTAAGTGTCCATTTTTGAAACGTACAAATATTCCTCTAAAATCAGCTGAACTACGAATTCCGATTTACTCACCTGTTATCATGAGAGAACCCAGGGCTGCATCTTTTAGCCCACCACTGAACCTGAAAAGTAATTGTTAGTGTACTTACCAGTAACTTGTATTTCCTTCCATAGGAATCCATTGTGTGTTTTTCACCAGAAAAGTTTCTAAGTGTCCATTTTTGAAACGTACAAATATTCCTATAAAATCAGCCGAACTACGAATTCCGATTTACTCACCTGTTATCATGAGAGAACCCAGGGCTGCATCTTTTAGCCCAGCACTGAACCTGAAAAGTAATTGTAAGTGTACTTACCAGTAATTTGTAATTCCTTCCATAGGAATCCATTGTGTGGTTTTCACCCGAAAAGTTTCTAAGTGTCCATTTTTGAAACGTACAAATATTCCTCTAAAATCAGCCGAACTACGAATTCCGATATACTCACCTGTTATCAGGAGAGAACCCAGTGCTGCATCTTTTAGCTCATCACTGTCCCTGAAAAGTAATTCTAAGCGTACTTACCAGTAACTTGTATTTCCTTCCATAGGAATCCAGTGTGTGGTTTTCAGCAGGAAAGTTTCTAAGTGTCCATTTTTGAAATGTACAAATATTCCCCTAAATTCAGCCGAACTACGAATTCCGATTTACTCACCTGTTATCAGGAGAGAACCCAAGGCTGCATCTTTTAGCTCATCACTGTCCCTGAAAAGTAATTCTAAGCGTACTTACCAGTAACTTGCATTTCCTTCCATAGGAATCCAGTGTGTGGTTTTCAGCAGGAAAGTTTCTAAGTGTCCATTTTTGAAACGTACAAATATTCCTCTAAAATCAGCCAAACTACGAATTCCGATTTACTCACCTGTTATCAGGAGAGAACCCAGTGCTGCATCTTTTAGCTCATCACTGTCCCTGAAAAGTAAATCTAAGCGTACATACCAGTAACTTGTATTTCCTTCCATAGGAATCCAGTGTGTGGTTTTCAGCAGGAAAGTTTCTAAGTGTCCATTTTTGAAATGTACAAATATTCCTCTAAAATCAGCCGAACTACGAATTCCGATTTACTCACCTGTTATCAGGAGAGAACCCAGGGCTGCATCTTTTAGCCCAGCACTGAACCTGAAAAGTAATTGTAAGTGTACTTACCAGTAACTTGTATTTCCTTCCATAGGAATCCATTGTGTGGTTTTCACCAGAAAAGTTTCTAAGTGTCCATTTTTGAAACGTACAAATATTCCTCTAAAATCAGCCAAACTACGAATTCCGATTTACTCACCTGTTATCAGGAGAGAACCCAGTGCTGCATCTTTTAGCTCATCACTGTCCCTGAAAAGTAATTCTAAGCGTACTTACCAGTAACTTGTATTTCCTTCCATAGGAATCCAGTGTGTGGTTTTCAGCTGGAAAGTTTCTAAGTGTCCATTTTTGAAATGTACAAATATTCCTCTAAAATCTGCCGAACTACAAATTCCGATTTACTCACCTGTTATCAGGAGAGAACCCAGTGCTGCATCTTTTAGCTCAGCACTGTCCCTGAAAAGTAATTCTAAGCGTACTTACCAGTAACTTGTATTTCCTTCCATAGGAATCCATTGTGTGGTTTTCACCAGAAAAGTTTCTAAGTGTCCATTTTTGAAACGTACAAATATTCCTCTAAAATCAGCCGAACTACGAATTCCGATTTACTCACCTGTTATCAGGAGAGAACCCAGGGCTGCATCTTTTAGCCCAGCACTGAACCTGAATAGTAATTGTAAGTGTACTTACCAGTAACTTGTATTTCCTTCCATAGGAATCCATTGTGTGGTTTTCACCAGAAAAGTTTCTAAGTGTCCATTTTTGAAACATACAAATATTCCTCTAAAATCAGCCGAACTACGAATTCCGATTTACTCACCTGCTATCAGGAGAGAACCCAGGGCTGCATCTTTTAGCCCAGCACTGAACCTGAAAAGTAATTGTAAGTGTACTTACCAGTAACTTGTATTTCCTTCCATAGGAATCTATTGTGTGGTTTTCACCAGAAAAGTTTCTAAGTGTCCATTTTTGAAACGTACAAATATTCCTCTAAAATCAGCCGAACTACGAATTCCGATTTACTCACCTGTTATCATGAGAGAACCAGGGCTGCATCTTTTAGCCCAGCACTGAACCTGAAAAGTAATTGTAAGTGTACTTACCAGTAACTTGTATTTCCTTCCATAGGAATCCATTGTGTGGTTTTCACCAGAAAAGTTTCTAAGTGTCCATTTTTTGAAACATACAAATATTCCTCTAAACTCAGCCGAACTACGAATTCCGATTTACTCACCTGCTATCAGGAGAGAACCCAGGGCTGCATCTTTTAGCCCAGCACTGTCCCTGAAAAGTAATTCTAAGTGTACTTACCAGTAACTCGTATTTCCTTCCATAGGAATCCATTGTGTGGTTTTCACCAGAAAAGTTTCTAAGTGTCCATTTTTGAAACGTACAAATATTCCTCTAAAATCAGCCGAACTACGAATTCCAATTTACTCACCTGTTATCATGAGAGAACCCAGGGCTGCATCTTTTAGCCCAGCACTGAACCTGAAAAGTAATTGTAAGTGTACTTACCAATAACTTGTATTTCCTTCCATAGGAATCCAGTGTGTGGTTTTCAGCAGGAAAGTTTCTAAGTGTCCATTTTTGAAATGTACAAATATTCCTCTAAAATCAGCCGAACTACGAATTCCGATTTACTCACCTGTTATCAGGAGAGAACCCAGTGCTGCATCTTTTAGCTCATCACTGTCCCTGAAAAGTAATTCTAAGCGTACTTACCAGTAACTTGTATTTCCTTCCATAGGAATCCAGTGTGTGGTTTTCAGCAGGAAAGTTTCTAAGTGTCCATTTTTGAAATGTACAAATATTCCTCTAAAATCAGCCGAACTACAAATTCCGATTTACTCACCTGTTATCAGGAGAGAACCCAGTGCTGCATCTTTTAGCTCAGCACTGTCCCTGAAAAGTAATTCTAAGCGTACTTACCAGTAACTTGTATTTCCTTCCATAGGAATCCATTGTGTGGTTTTCACCAGAAAAGTTTCTAAGTGTCCATTTTTGAAACGTACAAATATTCCTCTAAAATCAGCCGAACTACGAATTCCGATTTACTCACCTGTTATCAGGTGAGATCCCAGCACTGACCCTGAAAAGTAATTCTAAGCGTACTTACCAGTAACTTGTATTTCCTTCCATAGGAATCCAGTGTGTGGTTTTCAGCAGGAAAGTTTCTAAGTGTCCATTTTTGAAATGTACAAATATTCCTCTAAAATCAGCCGAACTACAAATTCCGATTTACTCACCTGTTATCAAGAGAGAACCCAGGGCTGCATCTTTTAGCCCAGCACTGAACCTGAAAAGTAATTGTAAGTGTACTTACCAGTAACTTGTATTTCCTTCCATAGGAATCCATTGTGTGGTTTTCACCAGAAAAGTTTCTAAGTGTCCATTTTTGAAACGTACAAATTTTCCTCTAAAATCAGCGAAACTACGAATTCCGATTTACTCACCTGTTATCATGAGAGAACCCAGGGCTGCATCTTTTAGCCCAGCACTGAACCTGAAAAGTAATTGTAAGTGTACTTACCAGTAACTTGTATTTCCTTCCATAGGAATCCATTATGTGGTTTTCACCAGAAAAGTTTCTAAGTGTCCATTTTTGAAACATACAAATATTCCTCTAAAATCAGCCGAACTACGAATTCCGATTTACTCACCTGTTATCAGGAGAGAACCCAGTGCTGCATCTTTTAGCTCATCACTGTCCCTGAAAAGTAATTCTAAGCGTACTTACCAGTAACTTGTATTTCCTTCCATAGGAATCCAGTGTGTGGTTTTCGGCAGGAAAGTTTCTAAGTGTCCATTTTTGAAATGTACAAATATTCCTCTAAAATCAGCCGAACTACAAATTCCGATTTACTCACCTGTTATCAGGAGAGAACCCAGTGCTGCATCTTTTAGCTCAGCACTGTCCCTGAAAACTAATTCTAAGCGTACTTACCAGTAACTTGTATTTCCTTCCATAGGAATCCATTGTGTGGTTTTCACCAGAAAAGTTTCTAAGTGTCCATTTTTGAAACGTACAAATATTCCTCTAAAATCAGCCGAACTACGAATTCCGATTTACTCACCTGTTATCAGGCGAGAACCCAGTGCTGGATCTTTTATCCCAGCACTGACCCTGAAAAGTAATTCTAAGCGTACTTACCAGTAACTTGTATTTCCTTCCATAGGAATCCAGTGTGTGGTTTTCAGCAGGAATGTTTCTAAGTGTCCATTTTTGAAATGTACAAATATTCCTCTAAAATCAGCCGAACTACGAATTCCGATTTACTCACCTGTTATCAGGAGAGAACCCAGGGCTGCATCTTTTAGCCCAGCACTGAACCTGAATAGTAATTGTAAGTGTACTTACCAGTAACTTGTATTTCCTTCCATAGGAATCCATTGTGTGGTTTTCACCAGAAAAGTTTCTAAGTGTCCATTTTTGAAACATACAAATATTCCTCTAAAATCAGCCGAACTACGAATTCCGATTTACTCACCTGCTATCAGGAGAGAACCCAGGGCTGCATCTTTTAGCCCAGCACTGAACCTGAAAAGTAATTGTAAGTGTACTTACCAGTAACTTGTATTTCCTTCCATAGGAATCTATTGTGTGGTTTTCACCAGAAAAGTTTCTAAGTGTCCATTTTTGAAACGTACAAATATTCCTCTAAAATCAGCCGAACTACGAATTCCGATTTACTCACCTGTTATCATGAGAGAACCAGGGCTGCATCTTTTAGCCCAGCACTGAACCTGAAAAGTAATTGTAAGTGTACTTACCAGTAACTTGTATTTCCTTCCATAGGAATCCATTGTGTGGTTTTCACTAGAAAAGTTTCTAAGTGTCCATTTTTGAAACGTCCAAATATTCCTCTAAAATCAGCCGAACTACGAATTCCGATATACTCACCTGTTATCAGGAGAGAACCCAGTGCTGCATCTTTTAGCTCATCACTGTCCCTGAAAAGTAATTCTAAGCGTACTTACCAGTAACTTGTATTTCGTTCAATAGGAATCCAGTGTGTGGTTTTCAGCAGGAAAGTTACTAAGTGTCCATTTTTGAAATGTACAAATATTCCTCTATAATCAGCCGAACTACAATTCCGATTTACTCACCTGTTATCAGGAGAGAACCCAGTGCTGCATCTTTTAGCTCAGCACTGTCCCTGAAAAGTAATTCTAAGCGTACTTACCAGTAACTTGTATTTCCTTCCTTAGAAATCCAGTGTGTGGTTTTCAGCAGGAAAGTTACTAAGTGTCCATTTTTGAAATGTACAAATATTCCTCTACAATCAGCCGAACTACGAATTCTGATTTACTCACCTGTTATCAGGAGAGAACTCAAGGCTGCATCTTTTAGCCCAGCACTGAACCTGAAAAGTAATTGTAAGTGTACTTACCAGTAACTTGTATTTCCTTCCATAGGAATTCATTGTGTGGTTTTCACCAGAAAAGTTTCTAAGTGTTCATTTTTGAAACGTACAAATATTCCTCTAAAATCAGCCGAACTACGAATTCCGATATACTCACCTGTTATCAGGAGAGAACCCAGTGCTGCATCTTTTAGCTCATCACTGTCCCTGAAAAGTAATTCTAAGCATACTTACCAGTAACTTGTATTTCCTTCCATAGGAATCCAGTGTGTGGTTTTCAGCAGGAAAGTTTCTAAGTGTCCATTTTTGAAACGTACAAATATTCCTCTAAAATCAGCCGAACTACGAATTCCGATTTACTCACCTGTTATCAGGAGAGAACCCAGTGCTGGATCTTTTATCCCAGCACTGACCCTGAAAAGTAATTCTAAGCGTACTCACCAGTAACTTGTATTTCCTTCCATAGGAATCCAGTGTGTGGTTTTCAGCATGAAAGTTTCTAAGTGTCCATTTTTGAAATGTACAAATATTCCTCTAAAATCAGCCGAACTATGAATTCCGATTTACTCACCTGTTATCAGGAGAGAACACAGGGCTGCATCTTTTAGCCCAGCACTGAACCTGAAAAGTAATTGTAAGTGTACTTACCAGAACCTTGTATTTCCTTCCATAGGAATCCATTGTGTGGTTTCACCAGAAAAGTTTCTAAGTGTCCATTTTTGAAACGTACAAATATTCCTCTAAAATCAGCCGAACTACGAATTCCGATTTACTCACCTGTTATCATGAGAGAACCCAGGGCTGCATCTTTTAGCCCAGCACTGAACCTGAAAAGTAATTGTACGTGTACTTACCAGTAACTTGTATTTCCTTCCATAGGAATCCATTGTGTGGTTTTCACCAGAAAAGTTTCTAAGTGTCCATTTTTGAAACGTACAAATATTCCTCTAAAATCAGCTGAACTATGAATTCCGATTTACTCACCTGTTATCATGAGAGAACCCAGGGCTGCATCTTTTAGCCCAGCACTGAACCTGAAAAGTAATTGTAAGTGTACTTACCAGTAACTTGTATTTCCTTCCATAGGAATCCATTGTGTGGTTTTCACCAGAAAAGTTTCTAAGTGTCCATTTTTGAAACGTACAAATATTCCTCTAAAATCAGCCGAACTACGAATTCCGATATACTCACCTGTTATCAGGAGAGAACCCAGTGCTGCATCTTTTAGCTCATCACTGTCCCTGAAAAGTAATTCTAAGCGTACTTACCAGTAACTTGTATTTCCTTCCATAGGAATCCAGTGTGTGGTTTTCAGCAGGAAAGTTACTAAGTTTCCATTTTTGAAATGTACAAATATTCCTCTATAATCAGCCGAACTACAATTCCGATTTACTCACCTGTTATCAGGAGAGAACCCAGTGCTGCATCTTTTAGCTCAGCACTGTCCCTGAAAAGTAGTTCTAAGCGTACTTACCAGTAACTTGTATTTCCTTCCTTAGGAATCCAGTGTGTGGTTTTCAGCAGGAAAGTTACTAAGTGTCCATTTTTGAAATGTACAAATATTCCTCTAAAATCAGCCGAACTAGGAATTCCGATTTACTCACCTGTTATCAGGAGAGAACTCAAGGCTGCATCTTTTAGCCCAGCACTGAACCTGAAAAGTAATTGTAAGTGTACTTACCAGTAACTTGTATTTCCTTCCATAGGAATCCATTGTGTGGTTTTCACCAGAAAAGTTTCTAAGTGTCCATTTTTGAAACGTACAAATATTCCTCTAAAATCAGCCGAACTACGAATTCCGATTTACTCACCTGTTATCAGGAGAGAACCCAGTGCTGCATCATTTAGCTCATCACTGTCCCTGAAAAGTAATTCTAAGCGTACTTACCAGTAACTTGTATTTCCTTCCATAGGAATCCAGTGTGTGGTTTTGAGCAGGAAAGTTTCTAAGTGTCCATTTTTGAAACGTACAAATATTCCTCTAAAATCAGCCTAACTACGAATTCCGATTTACTCACCTGTTATCAGGAGAGAACCCAGTGCTGGATCTTTTATCCCAGCACTGACCCTGAAAAGAAATTCTAAGCGTACTTACCAGTAACTTGTATTTCCTTCCATAGGAATCCAGTGTGTGGTTTTCAGCAGGAAAGTTTCTAAGTGTCTATTTTTAAAATGTACAAATATTCCTCTAAAATCAGCCAAACTATGAATTCCGATTTACTCACCTGTTATCAGGAGAGAACCCAGGGCTGCATCTTTTAGCCCAGCACTGAACCTGAAAAGTAATTGTAAGTGTACTTACCAGTAACTTGTATTTCCTTCCATAGGAATCCATTGTGTGGTTTCACCAGAAAAGTTTCTAAGTGTCCATTTTTAAAACGTACAAATATTCCTCTAAAATCAGCCGAATTACGAATTCCGATTTACTCACCTGTTATCATGAGAGAACCCAGGGCTGCATCTTTTAGCCCAGCACTGAACCTGAAAAGTAATTGTAAGTGTACTTACCAGTAACTTGTATTTCCTTCCATAGGAATCCATTGTGTGGTTTTCACCAGAAAAGTTTCTAAGTGTCCATTTTTGAAACGTACAAATATTCCTCTAAAATCAGCCGAACTACGAATTCCGATATACTCACCTGTTATCAGGAGAGAACCCAGTGCTGCATCTTTTAGCTCATCACTGTCCCTGAAAAGTAATTCTATGCGTACTTACCAATAACTTGTATTTCCTTCCATAGGAATCCCGTGTGTGGTTTTCAGCAGGAAAGTTACTAAGTGTCCATTTTTGAAATGTACAAATATTCCTCTATAATCAGCCGAACTACAATTCCGATTTACTCACCTGTTATCAGGAGAGAACCCAGTGCTGCATCTTTTAGCTCATCACTGTCCCTGAAAAGTAATTCTAAGTGTACTTACCAGTAACTTGTATTTCCTTCCATAGGAATCCAGTGTGTGGTTTTCAGCAGGAAAGTTTCTAAGTGTCCATTTTTGAAACGTACAAATATTCCTCTAAAATCAGCTGAACTACGAATTCCGATTTACTCACCTGTTATCATGAGAGAACCCAGGGCTGCATCTTTTAGCCCACCACTGAACCTGAAAAGTAATTGTTAGTGTACTTACCAGTAACTTGTATTTCCTTCCATAGGAATCCATTGTGTGTTTTTCACCAGAAAAGTTTCTAAGTGTCCATTTTTGAAACGTACAAATATTCCTATAAAATCAGCCGAACTACGAATTCCGATTTACTCACCTGTTATCATGAGAGAACCCAGGGCTGCATCTTTTAGCCCAGCACTGAACCTGAAAAGTAATTGTAAGTGTACTTACCAGTAATTTGTAATTCCTTCCATAGGAATCCATTGTGTGGTTTTCACCCGAAAAGTTTCTAAGTGTCCATTTTTGAAACGTACAAATATTCCTCTAAAATCAGCCGAACTACGAATTCCGATATACTCACCTGTTATCAGGAGAGAACCCAGTGCTGCATCTTTTAGCTCATCACTGTCCCTGAAAAGTAATTCTAAGCGTACTTACCAGTAACTTGTATTTCCTTCCATAGGAATCCAGTGTGTGGTTTTCAGCAGGAAAGTTTCTAAGTGTCCATTTTTGAAATGTACAAATATTCCCCTAAATTCAGCCGAACTACGAATTCCGATTTACTCACCTGTTATCAGGAGAGAACCCAAGGCTGCATCTTTTAGCTCATCACTGTCCCTGAAAAGTAATTCTAAGCGTACTTACCAGTAACTTGCATTTCCTTCCTTAGGAATCCAGTGTGTGGTTTTCAGCAGGAAAGTTTCTAAGTGTCCATTTTTGAAACGTACAAATATTCCTCTAAAATCAGCCAAACTACGAATTCCGATTTACTCACCTGTTATCAGGAGAGAACCCAGTGCTGCATCTTTTAGCTCATCACTGTCCCTGAAAAGTAAATCTAAGCGTACATACCAGTAACTTGTATTTCCTTCCATAGGAATCCAGTGTGTGGTTTTCAGCAGGAAAGTTTCTAAGTGTCCATTTTTGAAATGTACAAATATTCCTCTAAAATCAGCCGAACTACGAATTCCGATTTACTCACCTGTTATCAGGAGAGAACCCAGGGCTGCATCTTTTAGCCCAGCACTGAACCTGAAAAGTAATTGTAAGTGTACTTACCAGTAACTTGTATTTCCTTCCATAGGAATCCATTGTGTGGTTTTCACCAGAAAAGTTTCTAAGTGTCCATTTTTGAAACGTACAAATATTCCTCTAAAATCAGCCAAACTACGAATTCCGATTTACTCACCTGTTATCAGGAGAGAACCCAGTGCTGCATCTTTTAGCTCATCACTGTCCCTGAAAAGTAATTCTAAGCGTACTTACCAGTAACTTGTATTTCCTTCCATAGGAATCCAGTGTGTGGTTTTCAGCTGGAAAGTTTCTAAGTGTCCATTTTTGAAATGTACAAATATTCCTCTAAAATCTGCCGAACTACAAATTCCGATTTACTCACCTGTTATCAGGAGAGAACCCAGTGCTGCATCTTTTAGCTCAGCACTGTCCCTGAAAAGTAATTCTAAGCGTACTTACCAGTAACTTGTATTTCCTTCCATAGGAATCCATTGTGTGGTTTTCACCAGAAAAGTTTCTAAGTGTCCATTTTTGAAACGTACAAATATTCCTCTAAAATCAGCCGAACTACGAATTCCGATTTACTCACCTGTTATCAGGAGAGAACCCAGGGCTGCATCTTTTAGCCCAGCACTGAACCTGAATAGTAATTGTAAGTGTACTTACCAGTAACTTGTATTTCCTTCCATAGGAATCCATTGTGTGGTTTTCACCAGAAAAGTTTCTAAGTGTCCATTTTTGAAACATACAAATATTCCTCTAAAATCAGCCGAACTACGAATTCCGATTTACTCACCTGCTATCAGGAGAGAACCCAGGGCTGCATCTTTTAGCCCAGCACTGAACCTGAAAAGTAATTGTAAGTGTACTTACCAGTAACTTGTATTTCCTTCCATAGGAATCTATTGTGTGGTTTTCACCAGAAAAGTTTCTAAGTGTCCATTTTTGAAACGTACAAATATTCCTCTAAAATCAGCCGAACTACGAATTCCGATTTACTCACCTGTTATCATGAGAGAACCAGGGCTGCATCTTTTAGCCCAGCACTGAACCTGAAAAGTAATTGTAAGTGTACTTACCAGTAACTTGTATTTCCTTCCATAGGAATCCATTGTGTGGTTTTCACCAGAAAAGTTTCTAAGTGTCCATTTTTTGAAACATACAAATATTCCTCTAAACTCAGCCGAACTACGAATTCCGATTTACTCACCTGCTATCAGGAGAGAACCCAGGGCTGCATCTTTTAGCCCAGCACTGTCCCTGAAAAGTAATTCTAAGTGTACTTACCAGTAACTCGTATTTCCTTCCATAGGAATCCATTGTGTGGTTTTCACCAGAAAAGTTTCTAAGTGTCCATTTTTGAAACGTACAAATATTCCTCTAAAATCAGCCGAACTACGAATTCCAATTTACTCACCTGTTATCATGAGAGAACCCAGGGCTGCATCTTTTAGCCCAGCACTGAACCTGAAAAGTAATTGTAAGTGTACTTACCAATAACTTGTATTTCCTTCCATAGGAATCCAGTGTGTGGTTTTCAGCAGGAAAGTTTCTAAGTGTCCATTTTTGAAATGTACAAATATTCCTCTAAAATCAGCCGAACTACGAATTCCGATTTACTCACCTGTTATCAGGAGAGAACCCAGTGCTGCATCTTTTAGCTCATCACTGTCCCTGAAAAGTAATTCTAAGCGTACTTACCAGTAACTTGTATTTCCTTCCATAGGAATCCAGTGTGTGGTTTTCAGCAGGAAAGTTTCTAAGTGTCCATTTTTGAAATGTACAAATATTCCTCTAAAATCAGCCGAACTACAAATTCCGATTTACTCACCTGTTATCAGGAGAGAACCCAGTGCTGCATCTTTTAGCTCAGCACTGTCCCTGAAAAGTAATTCTAAGCGTACTTACCAGTAACTTTTATTTCCTTCCATAGGAATCCATTGTGTGGTTTTCACCAGAAAAGTTTCTAAGTGTCCATTTTTGAAACGTACAAATATTCCTCTAAAATCAGCCGAACTACGAATTCCGATTTACTCACCTGTTATCAGGTGAGATCCCAGCACTGACCCTGAAAAGTAATTCTAAGCGTACTTACCAGTAACTTGTATTTCCTTCCATAGGAATCCAGTGTGTGGTTTTCAGCAGAAAAGTTTCTAAGTGTCCATTTTTGAAATGTACAAATATTCCTCTAAAATCAGCCGAACTACGAATTCCGATTTACTCACCTGTTATCAAGAGAGAACCCAGGGCTGCATCTTTTAGCCCAGCACTGAACCTGAAAAGTAATTGTAAGTGTACTTACCAGTAACTTGTATTTCCTTCCATAGGAATCCATTGTGTGGTTTTCACCAGAAAAGTTTCTAAGTGTCCATTTTTGAAACGTACAAATTTTCCTCTAAAATCAGCGAAACTACGAATTCCGATTTACTCACCTGTTATCATGAGAGAACCCAGGGCTGCATCTTTTAGCCCAGCACTGAACCTGAAAAGTAATTGTAAGTGTACTTACCAGTAACTTGTATTTCCTTCCATAGGAATCCATTATGTGGTTTTCACCAGAAAAGTTTCTAAGAGTCCATTTTTGAAACATACAAATATTCCTCTAAAATCAGCCGAACTACGAATTCCGATTTACTCACCTGTTATCAGGAGAGAACCCAGTGCTGCATCTTTTAGCTCATCACTGTCCCTGAAAAGTAATTCTAAGCGTACTTACCAGTAACTTGTATTTCCTTCCATAGGAATCCAGTGTGTGGTTTTCGGCAGGAAAGTTTCTAAGTGTCCATTTTTGAAATGTACAAATATTCCTCTAAAATCAGCCGAACTACAAATTCCGATTTACTCACCTGTTATCAGGAGAGAACCCAGTGCTGCATCTTTTAGCTCAGCACTGTCCCTGAAAACTAATTCTAAGCGTACTTACCAGTAACTTGTATTTCCTTCCATAGGAATCCATTGTGTGGTTTTCACCAGAAAAGTTTCTAAGTGTCCATTTTTGAAACGTACAAATATTCCTCTAAAATCAGCCGAACTACGAATTCCGATTTACTCACCTGTTATCAGGAGAGAACCCAGTGCTGGATCTTTTATCCCAGCACTGACCCTGAAAAGTAATTCTAAGCGTACTTACCAGTAACTTGTATTTCCTTCCATAGGAATCCAGTGTGTGGTTTTCAGCAGGAATGTTTCTAAGTGTCCATTTTTGAAATGTACAAATATTCCTCTAAAATCAGCCGAACTACGAATTCCGATTTACTCACCTGTTATCAGGAGAGAACCCAGGGCTGCATCTTTTAGCCCAGCACTGAACCTGAATAGTAATTGTAAGTGTACTTACCAGTAACTTGTATTTCCTTCCATAGGAATCCATTGTGTGGTTTTCACCAGAAAAGTTTCTAAGTGTCCATTTTTGAAACATACAAATATTCCTCTAAAATCAGCCGAACTACGAATTCCGATTTACTCACCTGCTATCAGGAGAGAACCCAGGGCTGCATCTTTTAGCCCAGCACTGAACCTGAAAAGTAATTGTAAGTGTACTTACCAGTAACTTGTATTTCCTTCCATAGGAATCTATTGTGTGGTTTTCACCAGAAAAGTTTCTAAGTGTCCATTTTTGAAACGTACAAATATTCCTCTAAAATCAGCCGAACTACGAATTCCGATTTACTCACCTGTTATCATGAGAGAACCAGGGCTGCATCTTTTAGCCCAGCACTGAACCTGAAAAGTAATTGTAAGTGTACTTACCAGTAACTTGTATTTCCTTCCATAGGAATCCATTGTGTGGTTTTCACCAGAAAAGTTTCTAAGTGTCCATTTTTGAAACATACAAATATTCCTCTAAACTCAGCCGAACTACGAATTCCGATTTACTCACCTGCTATCAGGAGAGAACCCAGGGCTGCATCTTTTAGCCCAGCACTGTCCCTGAAAAGTAATTCTAAGTGTACTTACCAGTAACTCGTATTTCCTTCCATAGGAATCCATTGTGTGGTTTTCACCAGAAAAGTTTCTAAGTGTCCATTTTTGAAACGTACAAATATTCCTCTAAAATCAGCCGAACTACGAATTCCAATTTACTCACCTGTTATCATGAGAGAACCCAGGGCTGCATCTTTTAGCCCAGCACTGAACCTGAAAAGTAATTGTAAGTGTACTTACCAATAACTTGTATTTCCTTCCATAGGAATCCAGTGTGTGGTTTTCAGCAGGAAAGTTTCTAAGTGTCCATTTTTGAAATGTACAAATATTCCTCTAAAATCAGCCGAACTACGAATTCCGATTTACTCACCTGTTATCAGGAGAGAACCCAGTGCTGCATCTTTTAGCTCATCACTGTCCCTGAAAAGTAATTCTAAGCGTACTTACCAGTAACTTGTATTTCCTTCCATAGGAATCCAGTGTGTGGTTTTCAGCAGGAAAGTTTCTAAGTGTCCATTTTTGAAATGTACAAATATTCCTCTAAAATCAGCCGAACTACAAATTCCGATTTACTCACCTGTTATCAGGAGAGAACCCAGTGCTGCATCTTTTAGCTCAGCACTGTCCCTGAAAAGTAATTCTAAGCGTACTTACCAGTAACTTGTATTTCCTTCCATAGGAATCCATTGTGTGGTTTTCACCAGAAAAGTTTCTAAGTGTCCATTTTTGAAACGTACAAATATTCCTCTAAAATCAGCCGAACTACGAATTCCGATTTACTCACCTGTTATCAGGTGAGATCCCAGCACTGACCCTGAAAAGTAATTCTAAGCGTACTTACCAGTAACTTGTATTTCCTTCCATAGGAATCCAGTGTGTGGTTTTCAGCAGGAAAGTTTCTAAGTGTCCATTTTTGAAATGTACAAATATTCCTCTAAAATCAGCCGAACTACGAATTCCGATTTACTCACCTGTTATCAAGAGAGAACCCAGGGCTGCATCTTTTAGCCCAGCACTGAACCTGAAAAGTAATTGTAAGTGTACTTACCAGTAACTTGTATTTCCTTCCATAGGAATCCATTGTGTGGTTTTCACCAGAAAAGTTTCTAAGTGTCCATTTTTGAAACGTACAAATTTTCCTCTAAAATCAGCGAAACTACGAATTCCGATTTACTCACCTGTTATCATGAGAGAACCCAGGGCTGCATCTTTTAGCCCAGCACTGAACCTGAAAAGTAATTGTAAGTGTACTTACCAGTAACTTGTATTTCCTTCCATAGGAATCCATTGTGTGGTTTTCACCAGAAAAGTTTCTAAGTGTCCATTTTTGAAACATACAAATATTCCTCTAAAATCAGCCGAACTACGAATTCCGATTTACTCACCTGTTATCAGGAGAGAACCCAGTGCTGCATCTTTTAGCTCATCACTGTCCCTGAAAAGTAATTCTAAGCGTACTTACCAGTAACTTGTATTTCCTTCCATAGGAATCCAGTGTGTGGTTTTCGGCAGGAAAGTTTCTAAGTGTCCATTTTTGAAATGTACAAATATTCCTCTAAAATCAGCCGAACTACAAATTCCGATTTACTCACCTGTTATCAGGAGAGAACCCAGTGCTGCATCTTTTAGCTCAGCACTGTCCCTGAAAACTAATTCTAAGCGTACTTACCAGTAACTTGTATTTCCTTCCATAGGAATCCATTGTGTGGTTTTCACCAGAAAAGTTTCTAAGTGTCCATTTTTGAAACGTACAAATATTCCTCTAAAATCAGCCGAACTACGAATTCCGATTTACTCACCTGTTATCAGGTGAGATCCCAGCACTGACCCTGAAAAGTAATTCTAAGCATACTTACCAGTAACTTGTATTTCCTTCTATAGGAATCCAGTGTGTGGTTTTCAGCAGGAAAGTTTCTAAGTGTCCATTTTTGAAATGTACAAATATTCCTCTAAAATCAGCCGAACTACGAATTCCGATTTACTCACCTGTTATCAAGAGAGAACCCAGGGCTGCATCTTTTAGCCCAGCACTGAACCTGAAAAGTAATTGTAAGTGTACTTACCAGTAACTTGTATTTCCTTCCATAGGAATCCATTGTGTGGTTTTCACCAGAAAAGTTTCTAAGTGTCCATTTTTGAAACGTACAAATTTTCCTCTAAAATCAGCGAAACTACGAATTCCGATTTACTCACCTGTTATCATGAGAGAACCCAGGGCTGCATCTTTTAGCCCAGCACTGAACCTGAAAAGTAATTGTAAGTGTACTTACCAGTAACTTGTATTTCCTTCCATAGGAATCCATTGTGTGGTTTTCACCAGAAAAGTTTCTAAGTGTCCATTTTTGAAACATACAAATATTCCTCTAAAATCAGCCGAACTACGAATTCCGATTTACTCACCTGTTATCAGGAGAGAACCCAGTGCTGCATCTTTTAGCTCATCACTGTCCCTGAAAAGTAATTCTAAGCGTACTTACCAGTAACTTGTATTTCCTTCCATAGGAATCCAGTGTGTGGTTTTCGGCAGGAAAGTTTCTAAGTGTCCATTTTTGAAATGTACAAATATTCCTCTAAAATCAGCCGAACTACAAATTCCGATTTACTCACCTGTTATCAGGAGAGAACCCAGTGCTGCATCTTTTAGCTCAGCACTGTCCCTGAAAACTAATTCTAAGCGTACTTACCAGTAACTTGTATTTCCTTCCATAGGAATCCATTGTGTGGTTTTCACCAGAAAAGTTTCTAAGTGTCCATTTTTGAAACGTACAAATATTCCTCTAAAATCAGCCGAACTACGAATTCCGATTTACTCACCTGTTATCAGGAGAGAACCCAGTGCTGGATCTTTTATCCCAGCACTGACCCTGAAAAGTAATTCTAAGCGTACTTACCAGTAACTTGTATTTCCTTCCATAGGAATCCAGTGTGTGGTTTTCAGCAGGAATGTTTCTAAGTGTCCATTTTTGAAATGTACAAATATTCCTCTAAAATCAGCCGAACTACGAATTCCGATTTACTCACCTGTTATCAGGAGAGAACCCAGGGCTGCATCTTTTAGCCCAGCACTGAACCTGAATAGTAATTGTAAGTGTACTTACCAGTAACTTGTATTTCCTTCCATAGGAATCCATTGTGTGGTTTTCACCAGAAAAGTTTCTAAGTGTCCATTTTTGAAACATACAAATATTCCTCTAAAATCAGCCGAACTACGAATTCCGATTTACTCACCTGCTATCAGGAGAGAACCCAGGGCTGCATCTTTTAGCCCAGCACTGAACCTGAAAAGTAATTGTATGTGTACTTACCAGTAACTTGTATTTCCTTCCATAGGAATCTATTGTGTGGTTTTCACCAGAAAAGTTTCTAAGTGTCCATTTTTGAAACGTACAAATATTCCTCTAAAATCAGCCGAACTACGAATTCCGATTTACTCACCTGTTATCATGAGAGAACCAGGGCTGCATCTTTTAGCCCAGCACTGAACCTGAAAAGTAATTGTAAGTTGACTTACCAGTAACTTGTATTTCCTTCCATAGGAATCCATTGTGTGGTTTTCACCAGAAAAGTTTCTAAGTGTCCATTTTTGAAACATACAAATATTCCTCTAAACTCAGCCGAACTACGAATTCCGATTTACTCACCTGCTATCAGGAGAGAACCCAGGGCTGCATCTTTTAGCCCAGCACTGTCCCTGAAAAGTAATTCTAAGTGTACTTACCAGTAACTCGTATTTCCTTCCATAGGAATCCATTGTGTGGTTTTCACCAGAAAAGTTTCTAAGTGTCCATTTTTGAAACGTACAAATATTCCTCTAAAATCAGCCGAACTACGAATTCCAATTTACTCACCTGTTATCATGAGAGAACCCAGGGCTGCATCTTTTAGCCCAGCACTGAACCTGAAAAGTAATTGTAAGTGTACTTACCAATAACTTGTATTTCCTTCCATAGGAATCCAGTGTGTGGTTTTCAGCAGGAAAGTTTCTAAGTGTCCATTTTTGAAATGTACAAATATTCCTCTAAAATCAGCCGAACTACGAATTCCGATTTACTCACCTGTTATCAGGAGAGAACCCAGTGCTGCATCTTTTAGCTCATCACTGTCCCTGAAAAGTAATTCTAAGCGTACTTACCAGTAACTTGTATTTCCTTCCATAGGAATCCAGTGTGTGGTTTTCAGCAGGAAAGTTTCTAAGTGTCCATTTTTGAAATGTACAAATATTCCTCTAAAATCAGCCGAACTACAAATTCCGATTTACTCACCTGTTATCAGGAGAGAACCCAGTGCTGCATCTTTTAGCTCAGCACTGTCCCTGAAAAGTAATTCTAAGCGTACTTACCAGTAACTTGTATTTCCTTCCATAGGAATCCATTGTGTGGTTTTCACCAGAAAAGTTTCTAAGTGTCCATTTTTGAAACGTACAAATATTCCTCTAAAATCAGCCGAACTACGAATTCCGATTTACTCACCTGTTATCAGGTGAGATCCCAGCACTGACCCTGAAAAGTAATTCTAAGCGTACTTACCAGTAACTTGTATTTCCTTCCATAGGAATCCAGTGTGTGGTTTTCAGCAGGAAAGTTTCTAAGTGTCCATTTTTGAAATGTACAAATATTCCTCTAAAATCAGCCGAACTACGAATTCCGATTTACTCACCTGTTATCAAGAGAGAACCCAGGGCTGCATCTTTTAGCCCAGCACTGAACCTGAAAAGTAATTGTAAGTGTACTTACCAGTAACTTGTATTTCCTTCCATAGGAATCCATTGTGTGGTTTTCACCAGAAAAGTTTCTAAGTGTCCATTTTTGAAACGTACAAATTTTCCTCTAAAATCAGCGAAACTACGAATTCCGATTTACTCACCTGTTATCATGAGAGAACCCAGGGCTGCATCTTTTAGCCCAGCACTGAACCTGAAAAGTAATTGTAAGTGTACTTACCAGTAACTTGTATTTCCTTCCATAGGAATCCATTGTGTGGTTTTCACCAGAAAAGTTTCTAAGTGTCCATTTTTGAAACATACAAATATTCCTCTAAAATCAGCCGAACTACGAATTCCGATTTACTCACCTGTTATCAGGAGAGAACCCAGTGCTGCATCTTTTAGCTCATCACTGTCCCTGAAAAGTAATTCTAAGCGTACTTACCAGTAACTTGTATTTCCTTCCATAGGAATCCAGTGTGTGGTTTTCGGCAGGAAAGTTTCTAAGTGTCCATTTTTGAAATGTACAAATATTCCTCTAAAATCAGCCGAACTACAAATTCCGATTTACTCACCTGTTATCAGGAGAGAACCCAGTGCTGCATCTTTTAGCTCAGCACTGTCCCTGAAAACTAATTCTAAGCGTACTTACCAGTAACTTGTATTTCCTTCCATAGGAATCCATTGTGTGGTTTTCACCAGAAAAGTTTCTAAGTGTCCATTTTTGAAACGTACAAATATTCCTCTAAAATCAGCCGAACTACGAATTCCGATTTACTCACCTGTTATCAGGAGAGAACCCAGTGCTGGATCTTTTATCCCAGCACTGACCCTGAAAAGTAATTCTAAGCGTACTTACCAGTAACTTGTATTTCCTTCCATAGGAATCCAGTGTGTGGTTTTCAGCAGGAATGTTTCTAAGTGTCCATTTTTGAAATGTACAAATATTCCTCTAAAATCAGCCGAACTACGAATTCCGATTTACTCACCTGTTATCAGGAGAGAACCCAGGGCTGCATCTTTTAGCCCAGCACTGAACCTAAAAAGTAATTGTAAGTGTACTTACCAGTAACTTGTATTTCCTTCCATAGGAATCCATTGTGTGGTTTTCACCAGAAAAGTTTCTAAGTGTCCATTTTTGAAACGTACAAAAATTCCTCTAAAATCAGCCGAACTACGAATTCTGATTTACTCACCTGTTATCATGAGAGAACCCAGGGCTGCATCTTTTAGCCCAGCACTGAACCTGAAAAGTAATTGTAAGTGTACTTACCAGTAACTTGTATTTCCTTCCATAGGAATCCATTGTGTGGTTTTCACCAGAAAAGTTTCTAAGTGTCTATTTTTGAAACGTACAAATATTCCTCTAAAATCAGCCGAACTACGAATTCCGATTTACTCACCTGTTATCATGAGAGAACCCAGGGCTGCATCTTTTAGCCCAGCACTGAACCTGAAAAGTAATTGTAAGTGTACTTACCAGTAACTTGTATTTCCTTCCATAGAAATCCATTGTGTGGTTTTCACCAGAAAAGTTTCTAAGTGTCCATTTTTGAAACGTACAAATATTCCTCTTAACTCAGCCGAACTACGAATTCCGATATACTCACCTGCTATCAGGTGAGAACCCAGTGCTGCATCTTTTAGCTCATCACTGTCCCTGAAAAGTAATTCTAAGCATACTTACCAGTAACTTGTATTTCCTTCCATAGGAATCCAGTGTGTGGTTTTCAGCAGGAAAGTTACTAAGTGTCCATTTTTGAAATGTACAAATATTCCTCTAAAATCAGCCGAACTACGAATTCCGATTTACTCACCTGTTATCAGGAGAGAACCCAAGGCTGCATCTTTTAGCCCAGCACTGAACCTGAAAAGTAATTGTAAGTGTACTTACCAGTAACTTGTATTTCCTTCCATAGGAATTCATTGTGTGGTTTTCACCAGAAAAGTTTCCAAGTGTCCATTTTTGAAACGTACAAATATTCCTCTAAAATCAGCCGAACTACGAATTCCGATTTACTCACCTGTTATCAGGAGAGAACCCAGTGCTGGATCTTTTATCCCAGCACTGACCCTGAAAAGTAATTCTAAGCGTACTTACCAGTAACTTGTATTTCCTTCCATAGGAATCCAGTGTGTGGTTTTCAGCAGGAAAGTTTCTAAGTGTCCATTTTTGAAATGTACAAATATTAATCTAAAATCAGCTGAACTATGAATTCCGATTTACTCACCTGTTATCAGGAGAGAACCCAGGGCTGCATCTTTTAGCCCAGCACTGAACCTGAAAAGTAATTGTAAGTGTACTTACCAGTAACTTGTATTTCCTTCCATAGGAATCTATTGTGTGGTTTTCACCAGAAAAGTTTCTAAGTGTCCATTTTTGAAACGTACAAATATTCCTCTAAAATCAGCCGAACTACGAATTCCGATTTACTCACCTGTTATCATGAGAGAACCCAGGGATGCATCTTTTAGCCCAGCACTGAACCTGAAAAGTAATTGTAAGAGTACTTACCAGTAACTTGTATTTCCTTCCATAGGAATCCATTGTGTGGTTTTCACCAGAAAAGTTTCTAAGTGTCCATTTTTGAAATGTACAAATATTCCTCTAAAATCAGCCGAAATACGAATTCCGATTTACTCACCTGTTATCAGGAGAGAACCCAGTGCTGCATCTTTTAGCTCATCACTGTCCCTGAAAAGTAATTCTAAGTGTACTTACCAGTAACTTGTATTTCCTTCCATAGGAATCCATTGTGTGGTTTTCACCAGAAAAGTTTCTAAGTGTCCATTTTTGAAACGTACAAATATTCCTCTAAAATCAGCCGAACTACGAATTCCGATTTACTCACCTGTTATCATGAGAGAACCCAGGGCTGCATCTTTTAGCCCAGCACTGAACCTGAAAAGTAATTGTAAGTGTACTTACCAATAACTTGTATTTCCTTCCATAGGAATCCATTGTGTGGTTTTCAACAGAAAAGTTTCTAAGTGTCCATTTTTGAAACGTACAAATATTCCTCTAAAATCAGCCGAACTACGAATTCCGATATACTCACCTGTTATCAGAAGAGAACCCAGTGCTGCATCTTTTAGCTCATCACTGTCCCTGAAAAGTAATTCTAAGCGTACTTACCAGTAACTTGTATTTCCTTCCATAGGAATCCAGTGTGTGGTTTTCAGCAGGAAAGTTTCTAAGTGTCCATTTTTGAAATGTACAAATTTTCCTCTAAAATCAGCCGAACTACAAATTCCGATTTACTCACCTGTTATCAGGAGAGAACCCAGTGCTGCATCTTTTAGCTCAGCACTGTCCCTGAAAAGTAATTCTAAGCGTACTTACCAGTAACTTGTATTTCCTTCCATAGGAATCCAGTGTGTGGTTTTCAGCAGGAAAGTTTCTAAGTGTCCATTTTTGAAATATACAAATATTCCTCTAAAATCAGCCGAACTACGAATTCCGATTTACTCACCTGTTATCAAGAGAGAACCCAGGGCTGCATCTTTTAGCCCAGCACTGAACCTGAAAAGAAATTGTAAGTGTACTTACCAGTAACTTGTATTTCCTTCCATAGGAATCCATTGTGTGGTTTTCACCAGAAAAGTTTCTAAGTGTCCTTTTTTGAAATGTACAAATATTCCTCTAAAATCAGCCGAACTACGAATTCCGATTTACTCACCTGTTATCATGAAAGAACCCAGTGCTGCATCTTTTAGCTCATCACTGTCCCTGAAAAGTAATTCTAAGCGTACTTACCAGTAACTTGTATTTCCTTCCATAGGAATCCAGTGTGTGGTTTTCAGCAGGAAAGTTACTAAGTGTCCATTTTTGAAATGTACAAATATTCCTCTATAATCAGCCGAACTACAATTCCGATTTACTCACCTGTTATCAGGAGAGAACCCAGTGCTGCATCTTTTAGCTCAGCACTGTCCCTGAAAAGTAATTCTAAGCGTACTTACCAGTAACTTGTATTTCCTTCCTTAGGAATCCAGTGTGTGGTTTTCAGCAGGAAAGTTACTAAGTGTCCATTTTTGAAATGTACAAATATTCCTCTACAATCAGCCGAACTACGAATTCTGATTTACTCACCTGTTATCAGGAGAGAACTCAAGGCTGCATCTTTTAGCCCAGCACTGAACCTGAAAAGTAATTGTAAGTGTACTTACCAGTAACTTGTATTTCCTTCCATAGGAATCCATTGTGTGGTTTTCACCAGAAAAGTTTCTAAGTGTTCATTTTTGAAACGTACAAATATTCCTCTAAAATCAGCCGAACTACGAATTCCGATATACTCACCTGTTATCAGGAGAGAACCCAGTGCTGCATCTTTTAGCTCATCACTGTCCCTGAAAAGTAATTCTAAGCGTACTTACCAGTAACTTGTATTTCCTTCCATAGGAATCCAGTGTGTGGTTTTCAGCAGGAAAGTTTCTAAGTGTCCATTTTTGAAATGTACAAATGTTCCTCTAAAATCAGCCGAACTACGAATTCCGATTTACTCACCTGTTATCAGGAGAGAACCCAGTGCTGCATCTTTTAGCTCATCACTGTCCCTGAAAAGTAATTCTAAGCGTACTTACCAGTAACTTGTATTTCCTTCCATAGGAATCCAGTGTGTGGTTTTCAGCAGGAAAGTTTCTAAGTGTCCATTTTTGAAACGTACAAATATTCCTCTAAAATCAGCCGAACTACGAATTCCGATTTACTCACCTGTTATCAGGAGAGAACCCAGTGCTGGATCTTTTATCCCAGCACTGACCCTGAAAAGTAATTCTAAGCGTACTCACCAGTAACTTGTATTTCCTTCCATAGGAATCCAGTGTGTGGTTTTCAGCATGAAAGTTTCTAAGTGTCCATTTTTGAAATGTACAAATATTCCTCTAAAATCAGCCGAACTATGAATTCCGATTTACTCACCTGTTATCAGGAGAGAACACAGGGCTGCATCTTTTAGCCCAGCACTGAACCTGAAAAGTAATTGTAAGTGTACTTACCAGAACCTTGTATTTCCTTCCATAGGAATCCATTGTGTGGTTTCACCAGAAAAGTTTCTAAGTGTCCATTTTTGAAACGTACAAATATTCCTCTAAAATCAGCCGAACTACGAATTCCGATTTACTCACCTGTTATCATGAGAGAACCCAGGGCTGCATCTTTTAGCCCAGCACTGAACCTGAAAAGTAATTGTACGTGTACTTACCAGTAACTTGTATTTCCTTCCATAGGAATCCATTGTGTGGTTTTCACCAGAAAAGTTTCTAAGTGTCCATTTTTGAAACGTACAAATATTCCTCTAAAATCAGCTGAACTATGAATTCCGATTTACTCACCTGTTATCATGAGAGAACCCAGGGCTGCATCTTTTAGCCCAGCACTGAACCTGAAAAGTAATTGTAAGTGTACTTACCAGTAACTTGTATTTCCTTCCATAGGAATCCATTGTGTGGTTTTCACCAGAAAAGTTTCTAAGTGTCCATTTTTGAAACGTACAAATATTCCTCTAAAATCAGCCGAACTACGAATTCCGATATACTCACCTGTTATCAGGAGAGAACCCAGTGCTGCATCTTTTAGCTCATCACTGTCCCTGAAAAGTAATTCTAAGCGTACTTACCAGTAACTTGTATTTCCTTCCATAGGAATCCAGTGTGTGGTTTTCAGCAGGAAAGTTACTAAGTTTCCATTTTTGAAATGTACAAATATTCCTCTATAATCAGCCGAACTACAATTCCGATTTACTCACCTGTTATCAGGAGAGAACCCAGTGCTGCATCTTTTAGCTCAGCACTGTCCCTGAAAAGTAGTTCTAAGCGTACTTACCAGTAACTTGTATTTCCTTCCTTAGGAATCCAGTGTGTGGTTTTCAGCAGGAAAGTTACTAAGTGTCCATTTTTGAAATGTACAAATATTCCTCTAAAATCAGCCGAACTAGGAATTCCGATTTACTCACCTGTTATCAGGAGAGAACTCAAGGCTGCATCTTTTAGCCCAGCACTGAACCTGAAAAGTAATTGTAAGTGTACTTACCAGTAACTTGTATTTCCTTCCATAGGAATCCATTGTGTGGTTTTCACCAGAAAAGTTTCTAAGTGTCCATTTTTGAAACGTACAAATATTCCTCTAAAATCAGCCGAACTACGAATTCCGATTTACTCACCTGTTATCAGGAGAGAACCCAGTGCTGCATCATTTAGCTCATCACTGTCCCTGAAAAGTAATTCTAAGCGTACTTACCAGTAACTTGTATTTCCTTCCATAGGAATCCAGTGTGTGGTTTTGAGCAGGAAAGTTTCTAAGTGTCCATTTTTGAAACGTACAAATATTCCTCTAAAATCAGCCTAACTACGAATTCCGATTTACTCACCTGTTATCAGGAGAGAACCCAGTGCTGGATCTTTTATCCCAGCACTGACCCTGAAAAGAAATTCTAAGCGTACTAACCAGTAACTTGTATTTCCTTCCATAGGAATCCAGTGTGTGGTTTTCAGCAGGAAAGTTTCTAAGTGTCTATTTTTAAAATGTACAAATATTCCTCTAAAATCAGCCAAACTATGAATTCCGATTTACTCACCTGTTATCAGGAGAGAACCCAGGGCTGCATCTTTTAGCCCAGCACTGAACCTGAAAAGTAATTGTAAGTGTACTTACCAGTAACTTGTATTTCCTTCCATAGGAATCCATTGTGTGGTTTCACCAGAAAAGTTTCTAAGTGTCCATTTTTAAAACGTACAAATATTCCTCTAAAATCAGCCGAATTACGAATTCCGATTTACTCACCTGTTATCATGAGAGAACCCAGGGCTGCATCTTTTAGCCCAGCACTGAACCTGAAAAGTAATTGTAAGTGTACTTACCAGTAACTTGTATTTCCTTCCATAGGAATCCATTGTGTGGTTTTCACCAGAAAAGTTTCTAAGTGTCCATTTTTGAAACGTACAAATATTCCTCTAAAATCAGCCGAACTACGAATTCCGATATACTCACCTGTTATCAGGAGAGAACCCAGTGCTGCATCTTTTAGCTCATCACTGTCCCTGAAAAGTAATTCTATGCGTACTTACCAATAACTTGTATTTCCTTCCATAGGAATCCCGTGTGTGGTTTTCAGCAGGAAAGTTACTAAGTGTCCATTTTTGAAATGTACAAATATTCCTCTATAATCAGCCGAACTACAATTCCGATTTACTCACCTGTTATCAGGAGAGAACCCAGTGCTGCATCTTTTAGCTCATCACTGTCCCTGAAAAGTAATTCTAAGTGTACTTACCAGTAACTTGTATTTCCTTCCATAGGAATCCAGTGTGTGGTTTTCAGCAGGAAAGTTTCTAAGTGTCCATTTTTGAAACGTACAAATATTCCTCTAAAATCAGCTGAACTACGAATTCCGATTTACTCACCTGTTATCATGAGAGAACCCAGGGCTGCATCTTTTAGCCCACCACTGAACCTGAAAAGTAATTGTTAGTGTACTTACCAGTAACTTGTATTTCCTTCCATAGGAATCCATTGTGTGTTTTTCACCAGAAAAGTTTCTAAGTGTCCATTTTTGAAACGTACAAATATTCCTATAAAATCAGCCGAACTACGAATTCCGATTTACTCACCTGTTATCATGAGAGAACCCAGGGCTGCATCTTTTAGCCCAGCACTGAACCTGAAAAGTAATTGTAAGTGTACTTACCAGTAATTTGTAATTCCTTCCATAGGAATCCATTGTGTGGTTTTCACCCGAAAAGTTTCTAAGTGTCCATTTTTGAAACGTACAAATATTCCTCTAAAATCAGCCGAACTACGAATTCCGATATACTCACCTGTTATCAGGAGAGAACCCAGTGCTGCATCTTTTAGCTCATCACTGTCCCTGAAAAGTAATTCTAAGCGTACTTACCAGTAACTTGTATTTCCTTCCATAGGAATCCAGTGTGTGGTTTTCAGCAGGAAAGTTTCTAAGTGTCCATTTTTGAAATGTACAAATATTCCCCTAAATTCAGCCGAACTACGAATTCCGATTTACTCACCTGTTATCAGGAGAGAACCCAAGGCTGCATCTTTTAGCTCATCACTGTCCCTGAAAAGTAATTCTAAGCGTACTTACCAGTAACTTGCATTTCCTTCCTTAGGAATCCAGTGTGTGGTTTTCAGCAGGAAAGTTTCTAAGTGTCCATTTTTGAAACGTACAAATATTCCTCTAAAATCAGCCAAACTACGAATTCCGATTTACTCACCTGTTATCAGGAGAGAACCCAGTGCTGCATCTTTTAGCTCATCACTGTCCCTGAAAAGTAAATCTAAGCGTACATACCAGTAACTTGTATTTCCTTCCATAGGAATCCAGTGTGTGGTTTTCAGCAGGAAAGTTTCTAAGTGTCCATTTTTGAAATGTACAAATATTCCTCTAAAATCAGCCGAACTACGAATTCCGATTTACTCACCTGTTATCAGGAGAGAACCCAGGGCTGCATCTTTTAGCCCAGCACTGAACCTGAAAAGTAATTGTAAGTGTACTTACCAGTAACTTGTATTTCCTTCCATAGGAATCCATTGTGTGGTTTTCACCAGAAAAGTTTCTAAGTGTCCATTTTTGAAACGTACAAATATTCCTCTAAAATCAGCCAAACTACGAATTCCGATTTACTCACCTGTTATCAGGAGAGAACCCAGTGCTGCATCTTTTAGCTCATCACTGTCCCTGAAAAGTAATTCTAAGCGTACTTACCAGTAACTTGTATTTCCTTCCATAGGAATCCAGTGTGTGGTTTTCAGCTGGAAAGTTTCTAAGTGTCCATTTTTGAAATGTACAAATATTCCTCTAAAATCTGCCGAACTACAAATTCCGATTTACTCACCTGTTATCAGGAGAGAACCCAGTGCTGCATCTTTTAGCTCAGCACTGTCCCTGAAAAGTAATTCTAAGCGTACTTACCAGTAACTTGTATTTCCTTCCATAGGAATCCATTGTGTGGTTTTCACCAGAAAAGTTTCTAAGTGTCCATTTTTGAAACGTACAAATATTCCTCTAAAATCAGCCGAACTACGAATTCCGATTTACTCACCTGTTATCAGGAGAGAACCCAGGGCTGCATCTTTTAGCCCAGCACTGAACCTGAATAGTAATTGTAAGTGTACTTACCAGTAACTTGTATTTCCTTCCATAGGAATCCATTGTGTGGTTTTCACCAGAAAAGTTTCTAAGTGTCCATTTTTGAAACATACAAATATTCCTCTAAAATCAGCCGAACTACGAATTCCGATTTACTCACCTGCTATCAGGAGAGAACCCAGGGCTGCATCTTTTAGCCCAGCACTGAACCTGAAAAGTAATTGTAAGTGTACTTACCAGTAACTTGTATTTCCTTCCATAGGAATCTATTGTGTGGTTTTCACCAGAAAAGTTTCTAAGTGTCCATTTTTGAAACGTACAAATATTCCTCTAAAATCAGCCGAACTACGAATTCCGATTTACTCACCTGTTATCATGAGAGAACCAGGGCTGCATCTTTTAGCCCAGCACTGAACCTGAAAAGTAATTGTAAGTGTACTTACCAGTAACTTGTATTTCCTTCCATAGGAATCCAGTGTGTGGTTTTCGGCAGGAAAGTTTCTAAGTGTCCATTTTTGAAATGTACAAATATTCCTCTAAAATCAGCCGAACTACAAATTCCGATTTACTCACCTGTTATCAGGAGAGAACCCAGTGCTGCATCTTTTAGCTCAGCACTGTCCCTGAAAACTAATTCTAAGCGTACTTACCAGTAACTTGTATTTCCTTCCATAGGAATCCATTGTGTGGTTTTCACCAGAAAAGTTTCTAAGTGTCCATTTTTGAAACGTACAAATATTCCTCTAAAATCAGCCGAACTACGAATTCCGATTTACTCACCTGTTATCAGGAGAGAACCCAGTGCTGGATCTTTTATCCCAGCACTGACCCTGAAAAGTAATTCTAAGCGTACTTACCAGTAACTTGTATTTCCTTCCATAGGAATCCAGTGTGTGGTTTTCAGCAGGAATGTTTCTAAGTGTCCATTTTTGAAATGTACAAATATTCCTCTAAAATCAGCCGAACTACGAATTCCGATTTACTCACCTGTTATCAGGAGAGAACCCAGGGCTGCATCTTTTAGCCCAGCACTGAACCTGAATAGTAATTGTAAGTGTACTTACCAGTAACTTGTATTTCCTTCCATAGGAATCCATTGTGTGGTTTTCACCAGAAAAGTTTCTAAGTGTCCATTTTTGAAACATACAAATATTCCTCTAAAATCAGCCGAACTACGAATTCCGATTTACTCACCTGCTATCAGGAGAGAACCCAGGGCTGCATCTTTTAGCCCAGCACTGAACCTGAAAAGTAATTGTAAGTGTACTTACCAGTAACTTGTATTTCCTTCCATAGGAATCTATTGTGTGGTTTTCACCAGAAAAGTTTCTAAGTGTCCATTTTTGAAACGTACAAATATTCCTCTAAAATCAGCCGAACTACGAATTCCGATTTACTCACCTGTTATCATGAGAGAACCAGGGCTGCATCTTTTAGCCCAGCACTGAACCTGAAAAGTAATTGTAAGTGTACTTACCAGTAACTTGTATTTCCTTCCATAGGAATCCATTGTGTGGTTTTCACCAGAAAAGTTTCTAAGTGTCCATTTTTGAAACATACAAATATTCCTCTAAACTCAGCCGAACTACGAATTCCGATTTACTCACCTGCTATCAGGAGAGAACCCAGGGCTGCATCTTTTAGCCCAGCACTGTCCCTGAAAAGTAATTCTAAGTGTACTTACCAGTAACTCGTATTTCCTTCCATAGGAATCCATTGTGTGGTTTTCACCAGAAAAGTTTCTAAGTGTCCATTTTTGAAACGTACAAATATTCCTCTAAAATCAGCCGAACTACGAATTCCAATTTACTCACCTGTTATCATGAGAGAACCCAGGGCTGCATCTTTTAGCCCAGCACTGAACCTGAAAAGTAATTGTAAGTGTACTTACCAATAACTTGTATTTCCTTCCATAGGAATCCAGTGTGTGGTTTTCAGCAGGAAAGTTTCTAAGTGTCCATTTTTGAAATGTACAAATATTCCTCTAAAATCAGCCGAACTACGAATTCCGATTTACTCACCTGTTATCAGGAGAGAACCCAGTGCTGCATCTTTTAGCTCATCACTGTCCCTGAAAAGTAATTCTAAGCGTACTTACCAGTAACTTGTATTTCCTTCCATAGGAATCCAGTGTGTGGTTTTCAGCAGGAAAGTTTCTAAGTGTCCATTTTTGAAATGTACAAATATTCCTCTAAAATCAGCCGAACTACAAATTCCGATTTACTCACCTGTTATCAGGAGAGAACCCAGTGCTGCATCTTTTAGCTCAGCACTGTCCCTGAAAAGTAATTCTAAGCGTACTTACCAGTAACTTGTATTTCCTTCCATAGGAATCCATTGTGTGGTTTTCACCAGAAAAGTTTCTAAGTGTCCATTTTTGAAACGTACAAATATTCCTCTAAAATCAGCCGAACTACGAATTCCGATTTACTCACCTGTTATCAGGTGAGATCCCAGCACTGACCCTGAAAAGTAATTCTAAGCGTACTTACCAGTAACTTGTATTTCCTTCCATAGGAATCCAGTGTGTGGTTTTCAGCAGGAAAGTTTCTAAGTGTCCATTTTTGAAATGTACAAATATTCCTCTAAAATCAGCCGAACTACGAATTCCGATTTACTCACCTGTTATCAAGAGAGAACCCAGGGCTGCATCTTTTAGCCCAGCACTGAACCTGAAAAGTAATTGTAAGTGTACTTACCAGTAACTTGTATTTCCTTCCATAGGAATCCATTGTGTGGTTTTCACCAGAAAAGTTTCTAAGTGTCCATTTTTGAAACGTACAAATTTTCCTCTAAAATCAGCGAAACTACGAATTCCGATTTACTCACCTGTTATCATGAGAGAACCCAGGGCTGCATCTTTTAGCCCAGCACTGAACCTGAAAAGTAATTGTAAGTGTACTTACCAGTAACTTGTATTTCCTTCCATAGGAATCCATTGTGTGGTTTTCACCAGAAAAGTTTCTAAGTGTCCATTTTTGAAACATACAAATATTCCTCTAAAATCAGCCGAACTACGAATTCCGATTTACTCACCTGTTATCAGGAGAGAACCCAGTGCTGCATCTTTTAGCTCATCACTGTCCCTGAAAAGTAATTCTAAGCGTACTTACCAGTAACTTGTATTTCCTTCCATAGGAATCCAGTGTGTGGTTTTCGGCAGGAAAGTTTCTAAGTGTCCATTTTTGAAATGTACAAATATTCCTCTAAAATCAGCCGAACTACAAATTCCGATTTACTCACCTGTTATCAGGAGAGAACCCAGTGCTGCATCTTTTAGCTCAGCACTGTCCCTGAAAACTAATTCTAAGCGTACTTACCAGTAACTTGTATTTCCTTCCATAGGAATCCATTGTGTGGTTTTCACCAGAAAAGTTTCTAAGTGTCCATTTTTGAAACGTACAAATATTCCTCTAAAATCAGCCGAACTACGAATTCCGATTTACTCACCTGTTATCAGGTGAGATCCCAGCACTGACCCTGAAAAGTAATTCTAAGCGTACTTACCAGTAACTTGTATTTCCTTCCATAGGAATCCAGTGTGTGGTTTTCAGCAGGAAAGTTTCTAAGTGTCCATTTTTGAAATGTACAAATATTCCTCTAAAATCAGCCGAACTACGAATTCCGATTTACTCACCTGTTATCAAGAGAGAACCCAGGGCTGCATCTTTTAGCCCAGCACTGAACCTGAAAAGTAATTGTAAGTGTACTTACCAGTAACTTGTATTTCCTTCCATAGGAATCCATTGTGTGGTTTTCACCAGAAAAGTTTCTAAGTGTCCATTTTTGAAACGTACAAATTTTCCTCTAAAATCAGCGAAACTACGAATTCCGATTTACTCACCTGTTATCATGAGAGAACCCAGGGCTGCATCTTTTAGCCCAGCACTGAACCTGAAAAGTAATTGTAAGTGTACTTACCAGTAACTTGTATTTCCTTCCATAGGAATCCATTGTGTGGTTTTCACCAGAAAAGTTTCTAAGTGTCCATTTTTGAAACATACAAATATTCCTCTAAAATCAGCCGAACTACGAATTCCGATTTACTCACCTGTTATCAGGAGAGAACCCAGTGCTGCATCTTTTAGCTCATCACTGTCCCTGAAAAGTAATTCTAAGCGTACTTACCAGTAACTTGTATTTCCTTCCATAGGAATCCAGTGTGTGGTTTTCGGCAGGAAAGTTTCTAAGTGTCCATTTTTGAAATGTACAAATATTCCTCTAAAATCAGCCGAACTACAAATTCCGATTTACTCACCTGTTATCAGGAGAGAACCCAGTGCTGCATCTTTTAGCTCAGCACTGTCCCTGAAAACTAATTCTAAGCGTACTTACCAGTAACTTGTATTTCCTTCCATAGGAATCCATTGTGTGGTTTTCACCAGAAAAGTTTCTAAGTGTCCATTTTTGAAACGTACAAATATTCCTCTAAAATCAGCCGAACTACGAATTCCGATTTACTCACCTGTTATCAGGTGAGATCCCAGCACTGACCCTGAAAAGTAATTCTAAGCATACTTACCAGTAACTTGTATTTCCTTCTATAGGAATCCAGTGTGTGGTTTTCAGCAGGAAAGTTTCTAAGTGTCCATTTTTGAAATGTACAAATATTCCTCTAAAATCAGCCGAACTACGAATTCCGATTTACTCACCTGTTATCAAGAGAGAACCCAGGGCTGCATCTTTTAGCCCAGCACTGAACCTGAAAAGTAATTGTAAGTGTACTTACCAGTAACTTGTATTTCCTTCCATAGGAATCCATTGTGTGGTTTTCACCAGAAAAGTTTCTAAGTGTCCATTTTTGAAACGTACAAATTTTCCTCTAAAATCAGCGAAACTACGAATTCCGATTTACTCACCTGTTATCATGAGAGAACCCAGGGCTGCATCTTTTAGCCCAGCACTGAACCTGAAAAGTAATTGTAAGTGTACTTACCAGTAACTTGTATTTCCTTCCATAGGAATCCATTGTGTGGTTTTCACCAGAAAAGTTTCTAAGTGTCCATTTTTGAAACATACAAATATTCCTCTAAAATCAGCCGAACTACGAATTCCGATTTACTCACCTGTTATCAGGAGAGAACCCAGTGCTGCATCTTTTAGCTCATCACTGTCCCTGAAAAGTAATTCTAAGCGTACTTACCAGTAACTTGTATTTCCTTCCATAGGAATCCAGTGTGTGGTTTTCGGCAGGAAAGTTTCTAAGTGTCCATTTTTGAAATGTACAAATATTCCTCTAAAATCAGCCGAACTACAAATTCCGATTTACTCACCTGTTATCAGGAGAGAACCCAGTGCTGCATCTTTTAGCTCAGCACTGTCCCTGAAAACTAATTCTAAGCGTACTTACCAGTAACTTGTATTTCCTTCCATAGGAATCCATTGTGTGGTTTTCACCAGAAAAGTTTCTAAGTGTCCATTTTTGAAACGTACAAATATTCCTCTAAAATCAGCCGAACTACGAATTCCGATTTACTCACCTGTTATCAGGAGAGAACCCAGTGCTGGATCTTTTATCCCAGCACTGACCCTGAAAAGTAATTCTAAGCGTACTTACCAGTAACTTGTATTTCCTTCCATAGGAATCCAGTGTGTGGTTTTCAGCAGGAATGTTTCTAAGTGTCCATTTTTGAAATGTACAAATATTCCTCTAAAATCAGCCGAACTACGAATTCCGATTTACTCACCTGTTATCAGGAGAGAACCCAGGGCTGCATCTTTTAGCCCAGCACTGAACCTGAATAGTAATTGTAAGTGTACTTACCAGTAACTTGTATTTCCTTCCATAGGAATCCATTGTGTGGTTTTCACCAGAAAAGTTTCTAAGTGTCCATTTTTGAAACATACAAATATTCCTCTAAAATCAGCCGAACTACGAATTCCGATTTACTCACCTGCTATCAGGAGAGAACCCAGGGCTGCATCTTTTAGCCCAGCACTGAACCTGAAAAGTAATTGTATGTGTACTTACCAGTAACTTGTATTTCCTTCCATAGGAATCTATTGTGTGGTTTTCACCAGAAAAGTTTCTAAGTGTCCATTTTTGAAACGTACAAATATTCCTCTAAAATCAGCCGAACTACGAATTCCGATTTACTCACCTGTTATCATGAGAGAACCAGGGCTGCATCTTTTAGCCCAGCACTGAACCTGAAAAGTAATTGTAAGTTGACTTACCAGTAACTTGTATTTCCTTCCATAGGAATCCATTGTGTGGTTTTCACCAGAAAAGTTTCTAAGTGTCCATTTTTGAAACATACAAATATTCCTCTAAACTCAGCCGAACTACGAATTCCGATTTACTCACCTGCTATCAGGAGAGAACCCAGGGCTGCATCTTTTAGCCCAGCACTGTCCCTGAAAAGTAATTCTAAGTGTACTTACCAGTAACTCGTATTTCCTTCCATAGGAATCCATTGTGTGGTTTTCACCAGAAAAGTTTCTAAGTGTCCATTTTTGAAACGTACAAATATTCCTCTAAAATCAGCCGAACTACGAATTCCAATTTACTCACCTGTTATCATGAGAGAACCCAGGGCTGCATCTTTTAGCCCAGCACTGAACCTGAAAAGTAATTGTAAGTGTACTTACCAATAACTTGTATTTCCTTCCATAGGAATCCAGTGTGTGGTTTTCAGCAGGAAAGTTTCTAAGTGTCCATTTTTGAAATGTACAAATATTCCTCTAAAATCAGCCGAACTACGAATTCCGATTTACTCACCTGTTATCAGGAGAGAACCCAGTGCTGCATCTTTTAGCTCATCACTGTCCCTGAAAAGTAATTCTAAGCGTACTTACCAGTAACTTGTATTTCCTTCCATAGGAATCCAGTGTGTGGTTTTCAGCAGGAAAGTTTCTAAGTGTCCATTTTTGAAATGTACAAATATTCCTCTAAAATCAGCCGAACTACAAATTCCGATTTACTCACCTGTTATCAGGAGAGAACCCAGTGCTGCATCTTTTAGCTCAGCACTGTCCCTGAAAAGTAATTCTAAGCGTACTTACCAGTAACTTGTATTTCCTTCCATAGGAATCCATTGTGTGGTTTTCACCAGAAAAGTTTCTAAGTGTCCATTTTTGAAACGTACAAATATTCCTCTAAAATCAGCCGAACTACGAATTCCGATTTACTCACCTGTTATCAGGTGAGATCCCAGCACTGACCCTGAAAAGTAATTCTAAGCGTACTTACCAGTAACTTGTATTTCCTTCCATAGGAATCCAGTGTGTGGTTTTCAGCAGGAAAGTTTCTAAGTGTCCATTTTTGAAATGTACAAATATTCCTCTAAAATCAGCCGAACTACGAATTCCGATTTACTCACCTGTTATCAAGAGAGAACCCAGGGCTGCATCTTTTAGCCCAGCACTGAACCTGAAAAGTAATTGTAAGTGTACTTACCAGTAACTTGTATTTCCTTCCATAGGAATCCATTGTGTGGTTTTCACCAGAAAAGTTTCTAAGTGTCCATTTTTGAAACGTACAAATTTTCCTCTAAAATCAGCGAAACTACGAATTCCGATTTACTCACCTGTTATCATGAGAGAACCCAGGGCTGCATCTTTTAGCCCAGCACTGAACCTGAAAAGTAATTGTAAGTGTACTTACCAGTAACTTGTATTTCCTTCCATAGGAATCCATTGTGTGGTTTTCACCAGAAAAGTTTCTAAGTGTCCATTTTTGAAACATACAAATATTCCTCTAAAATCAGCCGAACTACGAATTCCGATTTACTCACCTGTTATCAGGAGAGAACCCAGTGCTGCATCTTTTAGCTCATCACTGTCCCTGAAAAGTAATTCTAAGCGTACTTACCAGTAACTTGTATTTCCTTCCATAGGAATCCAGTGTGTGGTTTTCGGCAGGAAAGTTTCTAAGTGTCCATTTTTGAAATGTACAAATATTCCTCTAAAATCAGCCGAACTACAAATTCCGATTTACTCACCTGTTATCAGGAGAGAACCCAGTGCTGCATCTTTTAGCTCAGCACTGTCCCTGAAAACTAATTCTAAGCGTACTTACCAGTAACTTGTATTTCCTTCCATAGGAATCCATTGTGTGGTTTTCACCAGAAAAGTTTCTAAGTGTCCATTTTTGAAACGTACAAATATTCCTCTAAAATCAGCCGAACTACGAATTCCGATTTACTCACCTGTTATCAGGAGAGAACCCAGTGCTGGATCTTTTATCCCAGCACTGACCCTGAAAAGTAATTCTAAGCGTACTTACCAGTAACTTGTATTTCCTTCCATAGGAATCCAGTGTGTGGTTTTCAGCAGGAATGTTTCTAAGTGTCCATTTTTGAAATGTACAAATATTCCTCTAAAATCAGCCGAACTACGAATTCCGATTTACTCACCTGTTATCAGGAGAGAACCCAGGGCTGCATCTTTTAGCCCAGCACTGAACCTAAAAAGTAATTGTAAGTGTACTTACCAGTAACTTGTATTTCCTTCCATAGGAATCCATTGTGTGGTTTTCACCAGAAAAGTTTCTAAGTGTCCATTTTTGAAACGTACAAAAATTCCTCTAAAATCAGCCGAACTACGAATTCTGATTTACTCACCTGTTATCATGAGAGAACCCAGGGCTGCATCTTTTAGCCCAGCACTGAACCTGAAAAGTAATTGTAAGTGTACTTACCAGTAACTTGTATTTCCTTCCATAGGAATCCATTGTGTGGTTTTCACCAGAAAAGTTTCTAAGTGTCTATTTTTGAAACGTACAAATATTCCTCTAAAATCAGCCGAACTACGAATTCCGATTTACTCACCTGTTATCATGAGAGAACCCAGGGCTGCATCTTTTAGCCCAGCACTGAACCTGAAAAGTAATTGTAAGTGTACTTACCAGTAACTTGTATTTCCTTCCATAGAAATCCATTGTGTGGTTTTCACCAGAAAAGTTTCTAAGTGTCCATTTTTGAAACGTACAAATATTCCTCTTAACTCAGCCGAACTACGAATTCCGATATACTCACCTGCTATCAGGTGAGAACCCAGTGCTGCATCTTTTAGCTCATCACTGTCCCTGAAAAGTAATTCTAAGCATACTTACCAGTAACTTGTATTTCCTTCCATAGGAATCCAGTGTGTGGTTTTCAGCAGGAAAGTTACTAAGTGTCCATTTTTGAAATGTACAAATATTCCTCTAAAATCAGCCGAACTACGAATTCCGATTTACTCACCTGTTATCAGGAGAGAACCCAAGGCTGCATCTTTTAGCCCAGCACTGAACCTGAAAAGTAATTGTAAGTGTACTTACCAGTAACTTGTATTTCCTTCCATAGGAATTCATTGTGTGGTTTTCACCAGAAAAGTTTCCAAGTGTCCATTTTTGAAACGTACAAATATTCCTCTAAAATCAGCCGAACTACGAATTCCGATTTACTCACCTGTTATCAGGAGAGAACCCAGTGCTGGATCTTTTATCCCAGCACTGACCCTGAAAAGTAATTCTAAGCGTACTTACCAGTAACTTGTATTTCCTTCCATAGGAATCCAGTGTGTGGTTTTCAGCAGGAAAGTTTCTAAGTGTCCATTTTTGAAATGTACAAATATTAATCTAAAATCAGCTGAACTATGAATTCCGATTTACTCACCTGTTATCAGGAGAGAACCCAGGGCTGCATCTTTTAGCCCAGCACTGAACCTGAAAAGTAATTGTAAGTGTACTTACCAGTAACTTGTATTTCCTTCCATAGGAATCTATTGTGTGGTTTTCACCAGAAAAGTTTCTAAGTGTCCATTTTTGAAACGTACAAATATTCCTCTAAAATCAGCCGAACTACGAATTCCGATTTACTCACCTGTTATCATGAGAGAACCCAGGGATGCATCTTTTAGCCCAGCACTGAACCTGAAAAGTAATTGTAAGAGTACTTACCAGTAACTTGTATTTCCTTCCATAGGAATCCATTGTGTGGTTTTCACCAGAAAAGTTTCTAAGTGTCCATTTTTGAAATGTACAAATATTCCTCTAAAATCAGCCGAAATACGAATTCCGATTTACTCACCTGTTATCAGGAGAGAACCCAGTGCTGCATCTTTTAGCTCATCACTGTCCCTGAAAAGTAATTCTAAGTGTACTTACCAGTAACTTGTATTTCCTTCCATAGGAATCCATTGTGTGGTTTTCACCAGAAAAGTTTCTAAGTGTCCATTTTTGAAACGTACAAATATTCCTCTAAAATCAGCCGAACTACGAATTCCGATTTACTCACCTGTTATCATGAGAGAACCCAGGGCTGCATCTTTTAGCCCAGCACTGAACCTGAAAAGTAATTGTAAGTGTACTTACCAATAACTTGTATTTCCTTCCATAGGAATCCATTGTGTGGTTTTCAACAGAAAAGTTTCTAAGTGTCCATTTTTGAAACGTACAAATATTCCTCTAAAATCAGCCGAACTACGAATTCCGATATACTCACCTGTTATCAGAAGAGAACCCAGTGCTGCATCTTTTAGCTCATCACTGTCCCTGAAAAGTAATTCTAAGCGTACTTACCAGTAACTTGTATTTCCTTCCATAGGAATCCAGTGTGTGGTTTTCAGCAGGAAAGTTTCTAAGTGTCCATTTTTGAAATGTACAAATTTTCCTCTAAAATCAGCCGAACTACAAATTCCGATTTACTCACCTGTTATCAGGAGAGAACCCAGTGCTGCATCTTTTAGCTCAGCACTGTCCCTGAAAAGTAATTCTAAGCGTACTTACCAGTAACTTGTATTTCCTTCCATAGGAATCCAGTGTGTGGTTTTCAGCAGGAAAGTTTCTAAGTGTCCATTTTTGAAATATACAAATATTCCTCTAAAATCAGCCGAACTACGAATTCCGATTTACTCACCTGTTATCAAGAGAGAACCCAGGGCTGCATCTTTTAGCCCAGCACTGAACCTGAAAAGAAATTGTAAGTGTACTTACCAGTAACTTGTATTTCCTTCCATAGGAATCCATTGTGTGGTTTTCACCAGAAAAGTTTCTAAGTGTCCTTTTTTGAAATGTACAAATATTCCTCTAAAATCAGCCGAACTACGAATTCCGATTTACTCACCTGTTATCATGAAAGAACCCAGTGCTGCATCTTTTAGCTCATCACTGTCCCTGAAAAGTAATTCTAAGCGTACTTACCAGTAACTTGTATTTCCTTCCATAGGAATCCAGTGTGTGGTTTTCAGCAGGAAAGTTACTAAGTGTCCATTTTTGAAATGTACAAATATTCCTCTATAATCAGCCGAACTACAATTCCGATTTACTCACCTGTTATCAGGAGAGAACCCAGTGCTGCATCTTTTAGCTCAGCACTGTCCCTGAAAAGTAATTCTAAGCGTACTTACCAGTAACTTGTATTTCCTTCCTTAGGAATCCAGTGTGTGGTTTTCAGCAGGAAAGTTACTAAGTGTCCATTTTTGAAATGTACAAATATTCCTCTACAATCAGCCGAACTACGAATTCTGATTTACTCACCTGTTATCAGGAGAGAACTCAAGGCTGCATCTTTTAGCCCAGCACTGAACCTGAAAAGTAATTGTAAGTGTACTTACCAGTAACTTGTATTTCCTTCCATAGGAATCCATTGTGTGGTTTTCACCAGAAAAGTTTCTAAGTGTTCATTTTTGAAACGTACAAATATTCCTCTAAAATCAGCCGAACTACGAATTCCGATATACTCACCTGTTATCAGGAGAGAACCCAGTGCTGCATCTTTTAGCTCATCACTGTCCCTGAAAAGTAATTCTAAGCGTACTTACCAGTAACTTGTATTTCCTTCCATAGGAATCCAGTGTGTGGTTTTCAGCAGGAAAGTTTCTAAGTGTCCATTTTTGAAATGTACAAATGTTCCTCTAAAATCAGCCGAACTACGAATTCCGATTTACTCACCTGTTATCAGGAGAGAACCCAGTGCTGCATCTTTTAGCTCATCACTGTCCCTGAAAAGTAATTCTAAGCGTACTTACCAGTAACTTGTATTTCCTTCCATAGGAATCCAGTGTGTGGTTTTCAGCAGGAAAGTTTCTAAGTGTCCATTTTTGAAACGTACAAATATTCCTCTAAAATCAGCCGAACTACGAATTCCGATTTACTCACCTGTTATCAGGAGAGAACCCAGTGCTGGATCTTTTATCCCAGCACTGACCCTGAAAAGTAATTCTAAGCGTACTCACCAGTAACTTGTATTTCCTTCCATAGGAATCCAGTGTGTGGTTTTCAGCATGAAAGTTTCTAAGTGTCCATTTTTGAAATGTACAAATATTCCTCTAAAATCAGCCGAACTATGAATTCCGATTTACTCACCTGTTATCAGGAGAGAACCCAGGGCTGCATCTTTTAGCCCAGCACTGAACCTGAAAAGTTATTGTAAGTGTACTTACCAGAACCTTGTATTTCCTTCCATAGGAATCCATTGTGTGGTTTCACCAGAAAAGTTTCTAAGTGTACATTTTTGAAACGTACAAATATTCCTCTAAAATCAGCTGAACTACGAATTCCGATTTACTCACCTGTTATCATGAGAGAACCCAGGGCTGCATCTTTTAGCCCAGCACTGAACCTGAAAAGTAATTGTAAGTGTACTTACCAGTAACTTGTATTTCCTTCCATAGGAATCCATTGTGTGGTTTTCACCAGAAAAGTTTCTAAGTGCCCATTTTTGAAACGTACAAATATTCCTCTAAAATCAGCTGAACTACGAATTCCGATTTACTCACCTGTTATCATGAGAGAACCCAGGGCTGCATCTTTTAGCCCAGCACTGAACCTGAAAAGTAATTGTAAGTGTACTTACCAGTAACTTGTATTTCCTTCCATAGGAATCCATTGTGTGGTTTTCACCAGAAAAGTTTCTAAGTGTCCATTTTTGAAACGTACAAATATTCCTCTAAAATCAGCCGAACTACGAATTCCGATATACTCACCTGTTATCAGGAGAGAACCCAGTGCTGCATCTTTTAGCTCATCACTGTCCCTGAAAAGTAATTCTAAGCGTACTTACCAGTAACTTGTATTTCCTTCCATAGGAATCCAGTGTGTGGTTTTCAGCAGGAAAGTTACTAAGTGTCCATTTTTGAAATGTACAAATATTCCTCTATAATCAGCCGAACTACAATTCCGATTTACTCACCTGTTATCAGGAGAGAACCCAGTGCTGCATCTTTTAGCTCAGCACTGTCCCTGAAAAGTAATTCTAAGCGTACTTACCAGTAACTTGTATTTCCTTCCTTAGGAATCCAGTGTGTGGTTTTCAGCAGGAAATTTACTAAGTGTCCATTTTTGAAATGTACAAATATTCCTCTAAAATCAGCCGAACTACGAATTCCGATTTACTCACCTGTTATCAGGAGAGAACTCAAGGCTGCATCTTTTAGCCCAGCACTGAACCTGAAAAGTAATTGTAAGTGTACTTACCAGTAACTTGTATTTCCTTCCATAGGAATCCATTGTGTGGTTTTCACCAGAAAAGTTTCTAAGTGTCCATTTTTGAAACGTACAAATATTCCTCTAAAATCAGCCGAACTACGAATTCCGATATACTCACCTGTTATCAGGAGAGAACCCAGTGCTGCATCTTTTAGCTCATCACTGTCCCTGAAAAGTAATTCTATGCGTACTTACCAATAACTTGTATTTCCTTCCATAGGAATCCAGTGTGTGGTTTTCAGCAGGAAAGTTACTAAGTGTCCATTTTTGAAATGTACAAATATTCCTCTATAATCAGCCGAACTACAATTCCGATTTACTCACCTGTTATCAGGAGAGAACCCAGTGCTGCATCTTTTAGCTCAGCACTGTCCCTGAAAAGTAATTCTAAGCGTACTTACCAGTAACTTGTATTTCCTTCCATAGGAATCCAGTGTGTGGTTTTCAGCAGGAAAGTTTCTAAGTGTCCATTTTTGAAATGTACAAATATTCCTCTAAAATCAGCCAAACTACGAATTCCGATTTACTCACCTGTTATCAGGAGAGAACCCAGTGCTGCATCTTTTAGCTCATCACTGTCCCTGAAAAGTAATTCTAAGAGTACTTACCAGTAACTTGTATTTCCTTCCATAGGAATCCAGTGTGTGGTTTTCAGCTGGAAAGTTTCTAAGTGTCCATTTTTGAAATGTACAAATATTCCTCTAAAATCTGCCGAACTACAAATTCCGATTTACTCACCTGTTATCAGGAGAGAACCCAGTGCTGCATCTTTTAGCTCAGCACTGTCCCTGAAAAGTAATTCTAAGCGTACTTACCAGTAACTTGTATTTCCTTCCATAGGAATCCATTGTGTGGTTTTCACCAGAAAAGTTTCTAAGTGTCCATTTTTGAAACGTACAAATATTCCTCTAAAATCAGCCGAACTACGAATTCCGATTTACTCACCTGTTATCAGGAGAGAACCCAGGGCTGCATCTTTTAGCCCAGCACTGAACCTGAATAGTAATTGTAAGTGTACTTACCAGTAACTTGTATTTCCTTCCATAGGAATCCATTGTGTGGTTTTCACCAGAAAAGTTTCTAAGTGTCCATTTTTGAAACATACAAATATTCCTCTAAAATCAGCCGAACTACGAATTCCGATTTACTCACCTGCTATCAGGAGAGAACCCAGGGCTGCATCTTTTAGCCCAGCACTGAACCTGAAAAGTAATTGTAAGTGTACTTACCAGTAACTTGTATTTCCTTCCATAGGAATCTATTGTGTGGTTTTCACCAGAAAAGTTTCTAAGTGTCCATTTTTGAAACGTACAAATATTCCTCTAAAATCAGCCGAACTACAAATTCCGATTTACTCACCTGTTATCAGGTGAGATCCCAGCACTGACCCTGAAAAGTAATTCTAAGCGTACTTACCAGTAACTTGTATTTCCTTCCATAGGAATCCAGTGTGTGGTTTTCAGCAGGAAAGTTTCTAAGTGTCCATTTTTGAAATGTACAAATATTCCTCTAAAATCAGCCGAACTACGAATTCCGATTTACTCACCTGTTATCAAGAGAGAACCCAGGGCTGCATCTTTTAGCCCAGCACTGAACCTGAAAAGTAATTGTAAGTGTACTTACCAGTAACTTGTATTTCATTCCATAGGAATCCATTGTGTGGTTTTCACCAGAAAAGTTTCTAAGTGTCCATTTTTGAAACATACAAATATTCCTCTAAAATCAGCCGAACTACGAATTCCGATTTACTCACCTGTTATCAGGAGAGAACCCAGTGCTGCATCTTTTAGCTCATCACTGTCCCTGAAAAGTAATTCTAAGCGTACTTACCAGTAACTTGTATTTCCTTCCATAGGAATCCAGTGTGTGGTTTTCGGCAGGAAAGTTTCTAAGTGTCCATTTTTGAAATGTACAAATATTCCTCTAAAATCAGCCGAACTACAAATTCCGATTTACTCACCTGTTATCAGGAGAGAACCCAGTGCTGCATCTTTTAGCTCAGCACTGTCCCTGAAAACTAATTCTAAGCGTACTTACCAGTAACTTGTATTTCCTTCCATAGGAATCCATTGTGTGGTTTTCACCAGAAAAGTTTCTAAGTGTCCATTTTTGAAACGTACAAATATTCCTCTAAAATCAGCCGAACTACGAATTCCGATTTACTCACCTGTTATCAGGAGAGAACCCAGTGCTGGATCTTTTATCCCAGCACTGACCCTGAAAAGTAATTCTAAGCGTACTTACCAGTAACTTGTATTTCCTTCCATAGGAATCCAGTGTGTGGTTTTCAGCAGGAATGTTTCTAAGTGTCCATTTTTGAAATGTACAAATATTCCTCTAAAATCAGCCGAACTACGAATTCCGATTTACTCACCTGTTATCAGGAGAGAACCCAGGGCTGCATCTTTTAGCCCAGCACTGAACCTAAAAAGTAATTGTAAGTGTACTTACCAGTAACTTGTATTTCCTTCCATAGGAATCCATTGTGTGGTTTTCACCAGAAAAGTTTCTAAGTGTCCATTTTTGAAACATACAAAAATTCCTCTAAAATCAGCCGAACTACGAATTCTGATTTACTCACCTGTTATCATGAGAGAACCCAGGGCTGCATCTTTTAGCCCAGCACTGAACCTGAAAAGTAATTGTAAGTGTACTTACCAGTAACTTGTATTTCCTTCCATAGGAATCCATTGTGTGGTTTTCACCAGAAAAGTTTCTAAGTGTCTATTTTTGAAACGTACAAATATTCCTCTAAAATCAGCCGAACTACGAATTCCGATTTACTCACCTGTTATCATGAGAGAACCCAGGGCTGCATCTTTTAGCCCAGCACTGAACCTGAAAAGTAATTGTAAGTGTACTTACCAGTAACTTGTATTTCCTTCCATAGAAATCCATTGTGTGGTTTTCACCAGAAAAGTTTCTAAGTGTCCATTTTTGAAACGTACAAATATTCCTCTTAACTCAGCCGAACTACGAATTCCGATATACTCACCTGCTATCAGGTGAGAACCCAGTGCTGCATCTTTTAGCTCATCACTGTCCCTGAAAAGTAATTCTAAGCATACTTACCAGTAACTTGTATTTCCTTCCATAGGAATCCAGTGTGTGGTTTTCAGCAGGAAAGTTACTAAGTGTCCATTTTTGAAATGTACAAATATTCCTCTATAATCAGCCGAACTACAATTCCGATTTACTCACCTGTTATCAGGAGAGAGCCCAGTGCTGCATCTTTTAGCTCAGCACTGTCCCTGAAAAGTAATTCTAAGCGTACTTAGCAGTAACTTGTATTTCCTTTAATAGGAATCCAGTGTGTGGTTTTCAGCAGGAAAGTTACTAAGTGTCCATTTTTGAAATGTACAAATATTCCTCTAAAATCAGCCGAACTACGAATTCCGATTTACTCACCTGTTATCAGGAGAGAACCCAAGGCTGCATCTTTTAGCCCAGCACTGAACCTGAAAAGTAATTGTAAGTGTACTTACCAGTAACTTGTATTTCCTTCCATAGGAATCCATTGTGTGGTTTTCACCAGAAAAGTTTCAAAGTGTCCATTTTTGAAACGTACAAATATTCCTCTAAAATCAGCCGAACTACGAATTCCGATTTACTCACCTGTTATCAGGAGAGAACCCAGTGCTGGATCTTTTATCCCAGCACTGACCCTGAAAAGTAATTCTAAGCGTACTTACCAGTAACTTGTATTTCCTTCCATAGGAATCCAGTGTGTGGTTTTCAGCAGGAAAGTTTCTAAGTGTCCATTTTTGAAATGTACAAATATTCCTCTAAAATCAGCCGAACTATGAATTCCGATTTACTCACCTGTTATCAGGAGAGAACCCAGGGCTGCATCTTTTAGCCCAGCACTGAACCTGAAAAGTAATTGTAAGTGTACTTACCAGTAACTTGTATTTCCTTCCATAGGAATCTATTGTGTGGTTTTCACCAGAAAAGTTTCTAAGTGTCCATTTTTGAAACGTACAAATATTCCTCTAAAATCAGCCGAACTACGAATTCCGATTTACTCACCTGTTATCATGAGAGAACCCAGGGATGCATCTTTTAGCCCAGCACTGAACCTGAAAAGTAATTGTAAGAGTACTTACCAGTAACTTGTATTTCCTTCCATAGGAATCCATTGTGTGGTTTTCACCAGAAAAGTTTCTAAGTGTCCATTTTTGAAATGTACAAATATTCCTCTAAAATCAGCCGAAATACGAATTCCGATTTACTCACCTGTTATCAGGAGAGAACCCAGTGCTGCATCTTTTAGCTCATCACTGTCCCTGAAAAGTAATTCTAAGTGTACTTACCAGTAACTTGTATTTCCTTCCATAGGAATCCATTGTGTGGTTTTCACCAGAAAAGTTTCTAAGTGTCCATTTTTGAAACGTACAAATATTCCTCTAAAATCAGCCGAACTACGAATTAAGATTTACTCACCTGTTATCATGAGAGAACCCAGGGCTGCATCTTTTAGCCCAGCACTGAACCTGAAAAGTAATTGTAAGTGTACTTACCAATAACTTGTATTTCCTTCCATAGGAATCCATTGTGTGGTTTTCAACAGAAAAGTTTCTAAGTGTCCATTTTTGAAACGTACAAATATTCCTCTAAAATCAGCCGAACTACGAATTCCGATATACTCACCTGTTATCAGAAGAGAACCCAGTGCTGCATCTTTTAGCTCATCACTGTCCCTGAAAAGTAATTCTAAGCGTACTTACCAGTAACTTGTATTTCCTTCCATAGGAATCCAGTGTGTTGTTTTCAGCAGGAAAGTTTCTAAGTGTCCATTTTTGAAATGTACAAATATTCCTCTAAAATCAGCTGAACTACGAATTCCGATTTACTCAACTGTTATCAGGAGAGAACCCAGTGCTGCATCTTTTAGCTCATCACTGTCCCTGAAAAGTAATTCTAAGCGTACTTACCAGTAACTTGTATTTCCTTCCATAGGAATCCAGTGTGTGGTTTTCAGCAGGAAAGTTTCTAAGTGTCCATTTTTGAAATGTACAAATTTTCCTCTAAAATCAGCCGAACTACAAATTCCGATTTACTCACCTGTTATCAGGAGAGAACCCAGTGCTGCATCTTTTAGCTCAGCACTGTCCCTGAAAAGTAATTCTAAGCGTACTTACCAGTAACTTGTATTTCCTTCCATAGGAATCCAGTGTGTGGTTTTCAGCAGGAAAGTTTCTAAGTGTCCATTTTTGAAATATACAAATATTCCTCTAAAATCAGCCGAACTACGAATTCTGATTTACTCACCTGTTATCAAGAGAGAACCCAGGGCTGCATCTTTTAGCCCAGCACTGAACCTGAAAAGTAATTGTAAGTGTACTTACCAGTAACTTGTATTTCCTTCCATAGGAATCCATTGTGTGGTTTTCACCAGAAAAGTTTCTAAGTGTCCTTTTTTGAAACGTACAAATATTCCTCTAAAATCAGCCGAACTACGAATTCCGATTTACTCACCTGTTATCATGAAAGAACCCAGTGCTGCATCTTTTAGCTCATCACTGTCCCTGAAAAGTAATTCTAAGCGTACTTACCAGTAACTTGTATTTCCTTCCATAGGAATCCAGAGTGGTTTTCAGCAGGAAAGTTACTAAGTGTCCATTTTTGAAATGTACAAATATTCCTCTATAATCAGCCGAACTACAATTCCGATTTACTCACCTGTTATCAGTAGAGAACCCAGTGCTGCATCTTTTAGCTCAGCACTGTCCCTGAAAAGTAATTCTAAGCGTACTTACCAGTAACTTGTATTTCCTTCCTTAGGAATCCAGTGTGTGGTTTTCAGCAGGAAAGTTACTAAGTGTCCATTTTTGAAATGTACAAATATTCCTCTACAATCAGCCGAACTACGAATTCTGATTTACTCACCTGTTATCAGGAGAGAACTCAAGGCTGCATCTTTTAGCCCAGCACTGAACCTGAAAAGTAATTGTAAGTGTACTTACCAGTAACTTGTATTTCCTTCCATAGGAATCCATTGTGTGGTTTTCACCAGAAAAGTTTCTAAGTGTTCATTTTTGAAACGTACAAATATTCCTCTAAAATCAGCCGAACTACGAATTCCGATATACTCACTTGTTATCAGGAGAGAACCCAGTGCTGCATCTTTTAGCTCATCACTGTCCCTGAAAAGTAATTCTAAGCGTACTTACCAGTAACTTGTATTTCCTTCCATAGGAATCCAGTGTGTGGTTTTCAGCAGGAAAGTTTCTAAGTGTCCATTTTTGAAATGTACAAATGTTCCTCTAAAATCAGCCGAACTACGAATTCCGATTTACTCACCTGTTATCAGGAGAGAACCCAGTGCTGCATCTTTTAGCTCATCACTGTCCCTGAAAAGTAATTCTAAGCGTACTTACCAGTAACTTGTATTTCCTTCCATAGGAATCCAGTGTGTGGTTTTCAGCAGGAAAGTTTCTAAGTGTCCATTTTTGAAACGTACAAATATTCCTCTAAAATCAGCCGAACTACGAATTCCGATTTACTCACCTGTTATCAGGAGAGAACCCAGTGCTGGATCTTTTATCCCAGCACTGACCCTGAAAAGTAATTCTAAGCGTACTCACCAGTAACTTGTATTTCCTTCCATAGCCAGTGTGTGGTTTTCAGCATGAAAGTTTCTAAGTGTCCATTTTTGAAATGTACAAATATTCCTCTAAAATCAGCCGAACTATGAATTCCGATTTACTCACCTGTTATCAGGAGAGAACCCAGGGCTGCATCTTTTAGCCCAGCACTGAACCTGAAAAGTAATTGTAAGTGTACTTACCAGAACCTTGTATTTCCTTCCATAGGAATCCATTGTGTGGTTTCACCAGAAAAGTTTCTAAGTGTACATTTTTGAAACGTACAAATATTCCTCTAAAATCAGCTGAACTACGAATTCCGATTTACTCACCTGTTATCATGAGAGAACCCAGGGCTGCATCTTTTAGCCCAGCACTGAACCTGAAAAGTAATTGTAAGTGTACTTACCAGTAACTTGTATTTCCTTCCATAGGAATCCATTGTGTGGTTTTCACCAGAAAAGTTTCTAAGTGTCCATTTTTGAAACGTACAAATATTCCTCTAAAATCAGCTGAACTACGAATTCCGATTTACTCACCTGTTATCATGAGAGAACCCAGGGCTGCATCTTTTAGCCCAGCACTGAACCTGAAAAGTAATTGTAAGTGTACTTACCAGTAACTTGTATTTCCTTCCATAGGAATCCATTGTGGGTTTTCACCAGAAAAGTTTCTAAGTGTCCATTTTTGAAACGTACAAATATTCCTCCAAATCAGCCGAACTACGAATTCCGATTTACTCACCTGTTATCAGGAGAGAACCCAGTGCTGCATCTTTTAGCTCAGCACTGTCCCTGAAAAGTAATTCTAAGCGTACTTACCAGTAACTTGTATTTCCTTCCTTAGGAATCCAGTGTGTGGTTTTCAGCAGGAAAGTTACTAAGTGTCCATTTTTGAAATGTACAAATATTCCTCTATAATCAGCCGAACTACAATTCCGATTTACTCACCTGTTATCAGGAGAGAACCCAGTGCTGCATCTTTTAGCTCAGCACTGTCCCTGAAAAGTAATTCTAAGCGTACTTACCAGTAACTTGTATTTCCTTCCTTAGGAATCCAGTGTGTGGTTTTCAGCAGGAAAGTTACTAAGTGTCCATTTTTGAAATGTACAAATATTCCTCTAAAATCAGCCGAACTACGAATTCCGATTTACTCACCTGTTATCAGGAGAGAACTCAAGGCTGCATCTTTTAGCCCAGCACTGAACCTGAAAAGTAATTGTAAGTGTACTTACCAGTAACTTGTATTTCCTTCCATAGGAATCCATTGTGTGGTTTTCACCAGAAAAGTTTCTAAGTGTCCATTTTTGAAACGTACAAATATTCCTCTAAAATCAGCCGAACTACGAATTCCGATTTACTCACCTGTTATCAGGAGAGAACCCAGTGCTGCATCTTTTAGCTCATCACTGTCCCTGAAAAGTAATCCTAAGCGTACTTACCAGTAACTTGTATTTCCTTCCATAGGAATCCAGTGTGTGGTTTTGAGCAGGAAAGTTTCTAAGTGTCCATTTTTGAAACGTACAAATATTCCTCTAAAATCAGCCGAACTACGAATTCTGATTTACTCACCTGTTATCAGGAGAGAACACAGTGCTGGATCTTTTATCCCAGCACTGACCCTGAAAAGTAATTCTAAGCGTACTTACCAGTAACTTGTATTTCCTTCCATAGGAATCCAGTGTGTGGTTTTCAGCAGGAAAGTTTCTAAGTGTCCATTTTTGAAATGTACAAATATTCCTCTAAAATCAGCCAAACTATGAATTCCGATTTACTCACCTGTTATCAGGAGAGAACCCAGGGCTGCATCTTTTAGCCCAGCACTGAACCTGAAAAGTAATTGTAAGTGTACTTACCAGTAACTTGTATTTCCTTCCATAGGAATCCATTGTGTGGTTTCACCAGAAAAGTTTCTAAGTGTCCATTTTTGAAACGTACAAATATTCCTCTAAAATCAGCCGAATTACGAATTCCGATTTACTCACCTGTTATCATGAGAGAACCCAGGGCTGCATCTTTTAGCCCAGCACTGAACCTGAAAAGTAATTGTAAGTGTACTTACCAGTAACTTGTATTTCCTTCCATAGGAATCCATTGCGTGGTTTTCACCAGAAAAGTTTCTAAGTGTCCATTTTTGAAACGTACAAATATTCCTCTAAAATCAGCCGAACTACGAATTCCGATATACTCACCTGTTATCAGGAGAGAACCCAGTGCTGCATCTTTTAGCTCATCACTGTCCCTGAAAAGTAATTCTATGCGTACTTACCAATAACTTGTATTTCCTTCCATAGGAATCCAGTGTGTGGTTTTCAGCAGGAAAGTTACTAAGTGTCCATTTTTGAAATGTACAAATATTCCTCTATAATCAGCCAAACTACAATTCCGATTTACTCACCTGTTATCAGGAGAGAACCCAGTGCTGCATCTTTTAGCTCAGCACTGTCCCTGAAAAGTAATTCTAAGCGTACTTACCAGTAACTTGTATTTCCTTCCATAGGAATCCAGTGTGTGGTTTTCAGCAGGAAAGTTTGTAAGTGTCCATTTTTGAAATGTACAAATATTCCTCTAAAATCAGCCAAACTACGAATTCCGATTTACTCACCTGTTATCAGGAGAGAACCCAGTGCTGCATCTTTTAGCTCATCACTGTCCCTGAAAAGTAATTCTAAGCGTACTTACCAGTAACTTGTATTTCCTTCCATAGGAATCCAGTGTGTGGTTTTCAGCTGGAAAGTTTCTAAGTGTCCATTTTTGAAATGTACAAATATTCCTCTAAAATCTGCCGAACTACAAATTCCGATTTACTCACCTGTTATCAGGAGAGAACCCAGTGCTGCATCTTTTAGCTCAGCACTGTCCCTGAAAAGTAATTCTAAGCGTACTTACCAGTAACTTGTATTTCCTTCCATAGGAATCCATTGTGTGGTTTTCACCAGAAAAGTTTCTAAGTGTCCATTTTTGAAACGTACAAATATTCCTCTAAAATCAGCCGAACTACGAATTCCGATTTACTCACCTGTTATTAGGAGAGAACCCAGGGCTGCATCTTTTAGCCCAGCACTGAACCTGAATAGTAATTGTAAGTGTACTTACCAGTAACTTGTATTTCCTTCCATAGGAATCCATTGTGTGGTTTTCACCAGAAAAGTTTCTAAGTGTCCATTTTTGAAACATACAAATATTCCTCTAAAATCAGCCGAACTACGAATTCCGATTTACTCACCTGCTATCAGGAGAGAACCCAGGGCTGCATCTTTTAGCCCAGCACTGAACCTGAAAAGTAATTGTAAGTGTACTTACCAGTAACTTGTATTTCCTTCCATAGGAATCTATTGTGTGGTTTTCACCAGAAAAGTTTCTAAGTGTCCATTTTTGAAACGTACAAATATTCCTCTAAAATCAGCCGAACTACGAATTCCGATTTACTCACCTGTTATCATGAGAGAACCAGGGCTGCATCTTTTAGCCCAGCACTGAACCTGAAAAGTAATTGTAAGTGTACTTACCAGTAACTTGTATTTCCTTCCATAGGAATCCATTGTGTGGTTTTCACCAGAAAAGTTTCTAAGTGTCCATTTTTGAAACATACAAATATTCCTCTAAACTCAGCCGAACTACGAATTCCGATTTACTCACCTGCTATCAGGAGAGAACCCAGGGCTGCATCTTTTAGCCCAGCACTGTCCCTGAAAAGTAATTCTAAGTGTACTTACCAGTAACTCGTATTTCCTTCCATAGGAATCCATTGTGTGGTTTTCACCAGAAAAGTTTCTAAGTGTCCATTTTTGAAACGTACAAATATTCCTCTAAAATTAGCCGAACTACGAATTCCAATTTACTCACCTGTTATCATGAGAGAACCCAGGGCTGCATCTTTTAGCCCAGCACTGAACCTGAAAAGTAATTGTAAGTGTACTTACCAATAACTTGTATTTCCTTCCATAGGAATCCAGTGTGTGGTTTTCAGCAGGAAAGTTTCTAAGTGTCCATTTTTGAAATGTACAAATATTCCTCTAAAATCAGCCAAACTATGAATTCCGATTTACTCACCTGTTATCAGGAGAGAACCCAGGGCTGCATCTTTTAGCCCAGCACTGAACCTGAAAAGTAATTGTAAGTGTACTTACCAGTAACTTGTATTTCCTTCCATAGGAATCCATTGTGTGGTTTCACCAGAAAAGTTTCTAAGTGTCCATTTTTGAAACGTACAAATATTCCTCTAAAATCAGCCGAATTACGAATTCCGATTTACTCACCTGTTATCATGAGAGAACCCAGGGCTGCATCTTTTAGCCCAGCACTGAACCTGAAAAGTAATTGTAAGTGTACTTACCAGTAACTTGTATTTCCTTCCATAGGAATCCATTGTGTGGTTTTCACCAGAAAAGTTTCTAAGTGTCCATTTTTGAAACGTACAAATATTCCTCTAAAATCAGCCGAACTACGAATTCCGATATACTCACCTGTTATCAGGAGAGAACCCAGTGCTGCATCTTTTAGCTCATCACTGTCCCTGAAAAGTAATTCTATGCGTACTTACCAATAACTTGTATTTCCTTCCATAGGAATCCAGTGTGTGGTTTTCAGCAGGAAAGTTACTAAGTGTCCATTTTTGAAATGTACAAATATTCCTCTATAATCAGCCGAACTACAATTCCGATTTACTCACCTGTTATCAGGAGAGAACCCAGTGCTGCATCTTTTAGCTCAGCACTGTCCCTGAAAAGTAATTCTAAGCGTACTTACCAGTAACTTGTATTTCCTTCCATAGGAATCCAGTGTGTGGTTTTCAGCAGGAAAGTTTCTAAGTGTCCATTTTTGAAATGTACAAATATTCCTCTAAAATCAGCCAAACTACGAATTCCGATTTACTCACCTGTTATCAGGAGAGAACCCAGTGCTGCATCTTTTAGCTCATCACTGTCCCTGAAAAGTAATTCTAAGCGTACTTACCAGTAACTTGTATTTCCTTCCATAGGAATCCAGTGTGTGGTTTTCAGCTGGAAAGTTTCTAAGTGTCCATTTTTGAAATGTACAAATATTCCTCTAAAATCTGCCGAACTACAAATTCCGATTTACTCACCTGTTATCAGGAGAGAACCCAGTGCTGCATCTTTTAGCTCAGCACTGTCCCTGAAAAGTAATTCTAAGCGTACTTACCAGTAACTTGTATTTCCTTCCATAGGAATCCATTGTGTGGTTTTCACCAGAAAAGTTTCTAAGTGTCCATTTTTGAAACGTACAAATATTCCTCTAAAATCAGCCGAACTACGAATTCCGATTTACTCACCTGTTATTAGGAGAGAACCCAGGGCTGCATCTTTTAGCCCAGCACTGAACCTGAATAGTAATTGTAAGTGTACTTACCAGTAACTTGTATTTCCTTCCATAGGAATCCATTGTGTGGTTTTCACCAGAAAAGTTTCTAAGTGTCCATTTTTGAAACATACAAATATTCCTCTAAAATCAGCCGAACTACGAATTCCGATTTACTCACCTGCTATCAGGAGAGAACCCAGGGCTGCATCTTTTAGCCCAGCACTGAACCTGAAAAGTAATTGTAAGTGTACTTACCAGTAACTTGTATTTCCTTCCATAGGAATCCATTGTGTGGTTTTCACCAGAAAAGTTTCTAAGTGTCCATTTTTGAAACATACAAATATTCCTCTAAACTCAGCCGAACTACGAATTCCGATTTACTCACCTGCTATCAGGAGAGAACCCAGGGCTGCATCTTTTAGCCCAGCACTGTCCCTGAAAAGTAATTCTAAGTGTACTTACCAGTAACTCGTATTTCCTTCCATAGGAATCCATTGTGTGGTTTTCACCAGAAAAGTTTCTAAGTGTCCATTTTTGAAACGTACAAATATTCCTCTAAAATCAGCCGAACTACGAATTCCAATTTACTCACCTGTTATCATGAGAGAACCCAGGGCTGCATCTTTTAGCCCAGCACTGAACCTGAAAAGTAATTGTAAGTGTACTTACCAATAACTTGTATTTCCTTCCATAGGAATCCAGTGTGTGGTTTTCAGCAGGAAAGTTTCTAAGTGTCCATTTTTGAAATGTACAAATATTCCTCTAAAATCAGCCGAACTACGAATTCCGATTTACTCACCTGTTAACAGGAGAGAACCCAGTGCTGCATCTTCTAGCTCATCACTGTCCCTGAAAAGTAATTCTAAGCGTACTTACCAGTAACTTGTATTTCCTTCCATAGGAATCCAGTGTGTGGTTTTCAGCAGGAAAGTTTCTAAGTGTCCATTTTTGAAACGAACAAATATTCCTCTAAAATCAGCCGAACTACGAATTCCGATTTACTCACCTGTTATCAGGAGAGAACCCAGTGCTGGATCTTTTATCCCAGCACTGACCCTGAAAAGTAATTCTAAGCGTACTCACCAGTAACTTGTATTTCCTTCCATAGGAATCCAGTGTGTGGTTTTCAGCATGAAAGTTTCTAAGTGTCCATTTTTGAAATGTACAAATATTCCTCTAAAATCAGCCGAACTATGAATTCCGATTTACTCACCTGTTATCAGGAGAGAACCCAGGGCTGCATCTTTTAGCCCAGCACTGAACCTGAAAAGTAATTGTAAGTGTACTTACCAGAACCTTGTATTTCCTTCCATAGGAATCCATTGTGTGGTTTCACCAGAAAAGTTTCTAAGTGTACATTTTTGAAACGTACAAATATTCCTCTAAAATCAGCTGAACTACGAATTCCGATTTACTCACCTGTTATCATGAGAGAACCCAGGGCTGCATCTTTTAGCCCAGCACTGAACCTGAAAAGTAATTGTAAGTGTACTTACCAGTAACTTGTATTTCCTTCCATAGGAATCCATTGTGTGGTTTTCACCAGAAAAGTTTCTAAGTGTCCATTTTTGAAACGTACAAATATTCCTCTAAAATCAGCTGAACTACGAATTCCGATTTACTCACCTGTTATCATGAGAGAACCCAGGGCTGCATCTTTTAGCCCAGCACTGAACCTGGAAAGTAATTGTAAGTGTACTTACCAGTAACTTGTATTTCCTTCCATAGGAATCCATTGTGGGTTTTCACCAGAAAAGTTTCTAAGTGTCCATTTTTGAAACGTACAAATATTCCTCCAAATCAGCCGAACTACGAATTCCGATATACTCACCTGTTATCAGGAGAGAACCCAGTGCTGCATCTTTTAGCTCATCACTGTCCCTGAAAAGTAATTCTAAGCGTACTTACCAGTAACTTGTATTTCCTTCCATAGGAATCCAGTGTGTGGTTTTCAGCAGGAAAGTTACTAAGTGTCCATTTTTGAAATGTACAAATATTCCTCTATAATCAGCCGAACTACAATTCCGATTTACTCACCTGTTATCAGGAGAGAACCCAGTGCTGCATCTTTTAGCTCAGCACTGTCCCTGAAAAGTAATTCTAAGCGTACTTACCAGTAACTTGTATTTCCTTCCTTAGGAATCCAGTGTGTGGTTTTCAGCAGGAAAGTTACTAAGTGTCCATTTTTGAAATGTACAAATATTCCTCTAAAATCAGCCGAACTACGAATTCCGATTTACTCACCTGTTATCAGGAGAGAACTCAAGGCTGCATCTTTTAGCCCAGCACTGAACCTGAAAAGTAATTGTAAGTGTACTTACCAGTAACTTGTATTTCCTTCCATAGGAATCCATTGTGTGGTTTTCACCAGAAAAGTTTCTAAGTGTCCATTTTTGAAACGTACAAATATTCGTCTAAAATCAGCCGAACTACGAATTCCGATTTACTCACCTGTTATCAGGAGAGAACCCAGTGCTGCATCTTTTAGCTCATCACTGTCCCTGAAAAGTAATCCTAAGCGTACTTACCAGTAACTTGTATTTCCTTCCATAGGAATCCAGTGTGTGGTTTTGAGCAGGAAAGTTTCTAAGTGTCCATTTTTTAAACGTACAAATATTCCTCTAAAATCAGCCGAACTACGAATTCTGATTTACTCACCTGTTATCAGGAGAGAACACAGTGCTGGATCTTTTATCCCAGCACTGACCCTGAAAAGTAATTCTAAGCGTACTTACCAGTAACTTGTATTTCCTTCCATAGGAATCCAGTGTGTGGTTTTCAGCAGGAAAGTTTCTAAGTGTCCATTTTTGAAATGTACAAATATTCCTCTAAAATCAGCCAAACTATGAATTCCGATTTACTCACCTGTTATCAGGAGAGAACCCAGGGCTGCATCTTTTAGCCCAGCACTGAACCTGAAAAGTAATTGTAAGTGTACTTACCAGTAACTTGTATTTCCTTCCATAGGAATCCATTGTGTGGTTTCACCAGAAAAGTTTCTAAGTGTCCATTTTTGAAACGTACAAATATTCCTCTAAAATCAGCCAAATTACGAATTCCGATTTACTCACCTGTTATCATGAGAGAACCCAGGGCTGCATCTTTTAGCCCAGCACTGAACCTGAAAAGTAATTGTAAGTGTACTTACCAGTAACTTGTATTTCCTTCCATAGGAATCCATTGTGTGGTTTTCACCAGAAAAGTTTCTAAGTGTCCATTTTTGAAACGTACAAATATTCCTCTAAAATCAGCCGAACTACGAATTCCGATATACTCACCTGTTATCAGGAGAGAACCCAGTGCTGCATCTTTTAGCTCATCACTGTCCCTGAAAAGTAATTCTATGCGTACTTACCAATAACTTGTATTTCCTTCCATAGGAATCCAGTGTGTGGTTTTCAGCAGGAAAGTTACTAAGTGTCCATTTTTGAAATGTACAAATATTCCTCTATAATCAGCCGAACTACAATTCCGATTTACTCACCTGTTATCAGGAGAGAACCCAGTGCTGCATCTTTTAGCTCAGCACTGTCCCTGAAAAGTAATTCTAAGCGTACTTACCAGTAACTTGTATTTCCTTCCATAGGAATCCAGTGTGTGGTTTTCAGCAGGAAAGTTTCTAAGTGTCCATTTTTGAAATGTACAAATATTCCTCTAAAATCAGCCAAACTACGAATTCCGATTTACTCACCTGTTATCAGGAGAGAACCCAGTGCTGCATCTTTTAGCTCATCACTGTCCCTGAAAAGTAATTCTAAGCGTACTTACCAGTAACTTGTATTTCCTTCCATAGGAATCCAGTGTGTGGTTTTCAGCTGGAAAGTTTCTAAGTGTCCATTTTTGAAATGTACAAATATTCCTCTAAAATCTGCCGAACTACAAATTCCGATTTACTCACCTGTTATCAGGAGAGAACCCAGTGCTGCATCTTTTAGCTCAGCACTGTCCCTGAAAAGTAATTCTAAGCGTACTTACCAGTAACTTGTATTTCCTTCCATAGGAATCCATTGTGTGGTTTTCACCAGAAAAGTTTCTAAGTGTCCATTTTTGAAACGTACAAATATTCCTCTAAAATCAGCCGAACTACGAATTCCGATTTACTCACCTGTTATTAGGAGAGAACCCAGGGCTGCATCTTTTAGCCCAGCACTGAACCTGAATAGTAATTGTAAGTGTACTTACCAGTAACTTGTATTTCCTTCCATAGGAATCCATTGTGTGGTTTTCACCAGAAAAGTTTCTAAGTGTCCATTTTTGAAACATACAAATATTCCTCTAAAATCAGCCGAACTACGAATTCCGATTTACTCACCTGCTATCAGGAGAGAACCCAGGGCTGCATCTTTTAGCCCAGCACTGAACCTGAAAAGTAATTGTAAGTGTACTTACCAGTAACTTGTATTTCCTTCCATAGGAATCTATTGTGTGGTTTTCACCAGAAAAGTTTCTAAGTGTCCATTTTTGAAACGTACAAATATTCCTCTAAAATCAGCCGAACTACGAATTCCGATTTACTCACCTGTTATCATGAGAGAACCAGGGCTGCATCTTTTAGCCCAGCACTGAACCTGAAAAGTAATTGTAAGTGTACTTACCAGTAACTTGTATTTCCTTCCATAGGAATCCATTGTGTGGTTTTCACCAGAAAAGTTTCTAAGTGTCCATTTTTGAAACATACAAATATTCCTCTAAACTCAGCCGAACTACGAATTCCGATTTACTCACCTGCTATCAGGAGAGAACCCAGGGCTGCATCTTTTAGCCCAGCACTGTCCCTGAAAAGTAATTCTAAGTGTACTTACCAGTAACTCGTATTTCCTTCCATAGGAATCCATTGTGTGGTTTTCACCAGAAAAGTTTCTAAGTGTCCATTTTTGAAACGTACAAATATTCCTCTAAAATCAGCCGAACTACGAATTCCAATTTACTCACCTGTTATCATGAGAGAACCCAGGGCTGCATCTTTTAGCCCAGCACTGAACCTGAAAAGTAATTGTAAGTGTACTTACCAATAACTTGTATTTCCTTCCATAGGAATCCAGTGTGTGGTTTTCAGCAGGAAAGTTTCTAAGTGTCCATTTTTAAAATGTACAAATATTCCTCTAAAATCAGCCAAACTATGAATTCCGATTTACTCACCTGTTATCAGGAGAGAACCCAGGGCTGCATCTTTTAGCCCAGCACTGAACCTGAAAAGTAATTGTAAGTGTACTTACCAGTAACTTGTATTTCCTTCCATAGGAATCCATTGTGTGGTTTCACCAGAAAAGTTTCTAAGTGTCCATTTTTGAAACGTACAAATATTCCTCTAAAATCAGCCGAATTACGAATTCCGATTTACTCACCTGTTATCATGAGAGAACCCAGGGCTGCATCTTTTAGCCCAGCACTGAACCTGAAAAGTAATTGTAAGTGTACTTACCAGTAACTTGTATTTCCTTCCATAGGAATCCATTGCGTGGTTTTCACCAGAAAAGTTTCTAAGTGTCCATTTTTGAAACGTACAAATATTCCTCTAAAATCAGCCGAACTACGAATTCCGATATACTCACCTGTTATCAGGAGAGAACCCAGTGCTGCATCTTTTAGCTCATCACTGTCCCTGAAAAGTAATTCTATGCGTACTTACCAATAACTTGTATTTCCTTCCATAGGAATCCAGTGTGTGGTTTTCAGCAGGAAAGTTACTAAGTGTCCATTTTTGAAATGTACAAATATTCCTCTATAATCAGCCGAACTACAATTCCGATTTACTCACCTGTTATCAGGAGAGAACCCAGTGCTGCATCTTTTAGCTCAGCACTGTCCCTGAAAAGTAATTCTAAGCGTACTTACCAGTAACTTGTATTTCCTTCCATAGGAATCCAGTGTGTGGTTTTCAGCAGGAAAGTTTGTAAGTGTCCATTTTTGAAATGTACAAATATTCCTCTAAAATCAGCCAAACTACGAATTCCGATTTACTCACCTGTTATCAGGAGAGAACCCAGTGCTGCATCTTTTAGCTCATCACTGTCCCTGAAAAGTAATTCTAAGCGTACTTACCAGTAACTTGTATTTCCTTCCATAGGAATCCAGTGTGTGGTTTTCAGCTGGAAAGTTTCTAAGTGTCCATTTTTGAAATGTACAAATATTCCTCTAAAATCTGCCGAACTACAAATTCCGATTTACTCACCTGTTATCAGGAGAGAACCCAGTGCTGCATCTTTTAGCTCAGCACTGTCCCTGAAAAGTAATTCTAAGCGTACTTACCAGTAACTTGTATTTCCTTCCATAGGAATCCATTGTGTGGTTTTCACCAGAAAAGTTTCTAAGTGTCCATTTTTGAAACGTACAAATATTCCTCTAAAATCAGCCGAACTACGAATTCCGATTTACTCACCTGTTATTAGGAGAGAACCCAGGGCTGCATCTTTTAGCCCAGCACTGAACCTGAATAGTAATTGTAAGTGTACTTACCAGTAACTTGTATTTCCTTCCATAGGAATCCATTGTGTGGTTTTCACCAGAAAAGTTTCTAAGTGTCCATTTTTGAAACATACAAATATTCCTCTAAAATCAGCCGAACTACGAATTCCGATTTACTCACCTGCTATCAGGAGAGAACCCAGGGCTGCATCTTTTAGCCCAGCACTGAACCTGAAAAGTAATTGTAAGTGTACTTACCAGTAACTTGTATTTCCTTCCATAGGAATCTATTGTGTGGTTTTCACCAGAAAAGTTTCTAAGTGTCCATTTTTGAAACGTACAAATATTCCTCTAAAATCAGCCGAACTACGAATTCCGATTTACTCACCTGTTATCATGAGAGAACCAGGGCTGCATCTTTTAGCCCAGCACTGAACCTGAAAAGTAATTGTAAGTGTACTTACCAGTAACTTGTATTTCCTTCCATAGGAATCCATTGTGTGGTTTTCACCAGAAAAGTTTCTAAGTGTCCATTTTTGAAACATACAAATATTCCTCTAAACTCAGCCGAACTACGAATTCCGATTTACTCACCTGCTATCAGGAGAGAACCCAGGGCTGCATCTTTTAGCCCAGCACTGTCCCTGAAAAGTAATTCTAAGTGTACTTACCAGTAACTCGTATTTCCTTCCATAGGAATCCATTGTGTGGTTTTCACCAGAAAAGTTTCTAAGTGTCCATTTTTGAAACGTACAAATATTCCTCTAAAATTAGCCGAACTACGAATTCCAATTTACTCACCTGTTATCATGAGAGAACCCAGGGCTGCATCTTTTAGCCCAGCACTGAACCTGAAAAGTAATTGTAAGTGTACTTACCAATAACTTGTATTTCCTTCCATAGGAATCCAGTGTGTGGTTTTCAGCAGGAAAGTTTCTAAGTGTCCATTTTTGAAATGTACAAATATTCCTCTAAAATCAGCCAAACTATGAATTCCGATTTACTCACCTGTTATCAGGAGAGAACCCAGGGCTGCATCTTTTAGCCCAGCACTGAACCTGAAAAGTAATTGTAAGTGTACTTACCAGTAACTTGTATTTCCTTCCATAGGAATCCATTGTGTGGTTTCACCAGAAAAGTTTCTAAGTGTCCATTTTTGAAACGTACAAATATTCCTCTAAAATCAGCCGAATTACGAATTCCGATTTACTCACCTGTTATCATGAGAGAACCCAGGGCTGCATCTTTTAGCCCAGCACTGAACCTGAAAAGTAATTGTAAGTGTACTTACCAGTAACTTGTATTTCCTTCCATAGGAATCCATTGTGTGGTTTTCACCAGAAAAGTTTCTAAGTGTCCATTTTTGAAACGTACAAATATTCCTCTAAAATCAGCCGAACTACGAATTCCGATATACTCACCTGTTATCAGGAGAGAACCCAGTGCTGCATCTTTTAGCTCATCACTGTCCCTGAAAAGTAATTCTATGCGTACTTACCAATAACTTGTATTTCCTTCCATAGGAATCCAGTGTGTGGTTTTCAGCAGGAAAGTTACTAAGTGTCCATTTTTGAAATGTACAAATATTCCTCTATAATCAGCCGAACTACAATTCCGATTTACTCACCTGTTATCAGGAGAGAACCCAGTGCTGCATCTTTTAGCTCAGCACTGTCCCTGAAAAGTAATTCTAAGCGTACTTACCAGTAACTTGTATTTCCTTCCATAGGAATCCAGTGTGTGGTTTTCAGCAGGAAAGTTTCTAAGTGTCCATTTTTGAAATGTACAAATATTCCTCTAAAATCAGCCAAACTACGAATTCCGATTTACTCACCTGTTATCAGGAGAGAACCCAGTGCTGCATCTTTTAGCTCATCACTGTCCCTGAAAAGTAATTCTAAGCGTACTTACCAGTAACTTGTATTTCCTTCCATAGGAATCCAGTGTGTGGTTTTCAGCTGGAAAGTTTCTAAGTGTCCATTTTTGAAATGTACAAATATTCCTCTAAAATCTGCCGAACTACAAATTCCGATTTACTCACCTGTTATCAGGAGAGAACCCAGTGCTGCATCTTTTAGCTCAGCACTGTCCCTGAAAAGTAATTCTAAGCGTACTTACCAGTAACTTGTATTTCCTTCCATAGGAATCCATTGTGTGGTTTTCACCAGAAAAGTTTCTAAGTGTCCATTTTTGAAACGTACAAATATTCCTCTAAAATCAGCCGAACTACGAATTCCGATTTACTCACCTGTTATTAGGAGAGAACCCAGGGCTGCATCTTTTAGCCCAGCACTGAACCTGAATAGTAATTGTAAGTGTACTTACCAGTAACTTGTATTTCCTTCCATAGGAATCCATTGTGTGGTTTTCACCAGAAAAGTTTCTAAGTGTCCATTTTTGAAACATACAAATATTCCTCTAAAATCAGCCGAACTACGAATTCCGATTTACTCACCTGCTATCAGGAGAGAACCCAGGGCTGCATCTTTTAGCCCAGCACTGAACCTGAAAAGTAATTGTAAGTGTACTTACCAGTAACTTGTATTTCCTTCCATAGGAATCCATTGTGTGGTTTTCACCAGAAAAGTTTCTAAGTGTCCATTTTTGAAACATACAAATATTCCTCTAAACTCAGCCGAACTACGAATTCCGATTTACTCACCTGCTATCAGGAGAGAACCCAGGGCTGCATCTTTTAGCCCAGCACTGTCCCTGAAAAGTAATTCTAAGTGTACTTACCAGTAACTCGTATTTCCTTCCATAGGAATCCATTGTGTGGTTTTCACCAGAAAAGTTTCTAAGTGTCCATTTTTGAAACGTACAAATATTCCTCTAAAATCAGCCGAACTACGAATTCCAATTTACTCACCTGTTATCATGAGAGAACCCAGGGCTGCATCTTTTAGCCCAGCACTGAACCTGAAAAGTAATTGTAAGTGTACTTACCAATAACTTGTATTTCCTTCCATAGGAATCCAGTGTGTGGTTTTCAGCAGGAAAGTTTCTAAGTGTCCATTTTTGAAATGTACAAATATTCCTCTAAAATCAGCCGAACTACGAATTCCGATTTACTCACCTGTTAACAGGAGAGAACCCAGTGCTGCATCTTCTAGCTCATCACTGTCCCTGAAAAGTAATTCTAAGCGTACTTACCAGTAACTTGTATTTCCTTCCATAGGAATCCAGTGTGTGGTTTTCAGCAGGAAAGTTTCTAAGTGTCCATTTTTGAAACGAACAAATATTCCTCTAAAATCAGCCGAACTACGAATTCCGATTTACTCACCTGTTATCAGGAGAGAACCCAGTGCTGGATCTTTTATCCCAGCACTGACCCTGAAAAGTAATTCTAAGCGTACTCACCAGTAACTTGTATTTCCTTCCATAGGAATCCAGTGTGTGGTTTTCAGCATGAAAGTTTCTAAGTGTCCATTTTTGAAATGTACAAATATTCCTCTAAAATCAGCCGAACTATGAATTCCGATTTACTCACCTGTTATCAGGAGAGAACCCAGGGCTGCATCTTTTAGCCCAGCACTGAACCTGAAAAGTAATTGTAAGTGTACTTACCAGAACCTTGTATTTCCTTCCATAGGAATCCATTGTGTGGTTTCACCAGAAAAGTTTCTAAGTGTACATTTTTGAAACGTACAAATATTCCTCTAAAATCAGCTGAACTACGAATTCCGATTTACTCACCTGTTATCATGAGAGAACCCAGGGCTGCATCTTTTAGCCCAGCACTGAACCTGAAAAGTAATTGTAAGTGTACTTACCAGTAACTTGTATTTCCTTCCATAGGAATCCATTGTGTGGTTTTCACCAGAAAAGTTTCTAAGTGTCCATTTTTGAAACGTACAAATATTCCTCTAAAATCAGCTGAACTACGAATTCCGATTTACTCACCTGTTATCATGAGAGAACCCAGGGCTGCATCTTTTAGCCCAGCACTGAACCTGGAAAGTAATTGTAAGTGTACTTACCAGTAACTTGTATTTCCTTCCATATGAATCCATTGTGGGTTTTCACCAGAAAAGTTTCTAAGTGTCCATTTTTGAAACGTACAAATATTCCTCCAAATCAGCCGAACTACGAATTCCGATATACTCACCTGTTATCAGGAGAGAACCCAGTGCTGCATCTTTTAGCTCATCACTGTCCCTGAAAAGTAATTCTAAGCGTACTTACCAGTAACTTGTATTTCCTTCCATAGGAATCCAGTGTGTGGTTTTCAGCAGGAAAGTTACTAAGTGTCCATTTTTGAAATGTACAAATATTCCTCTATAATCAGCCGAACTACAATTCCGATTTACTCACCTGTTATCAGGATAGAACCCAGTGCTGCATCTTTTAGCTCAGCACTGTCCCTGAAAAGTAATTCTAAGCGTACTTACCAGTAACTTGTATTTCCTTCCTTAGGAATCCAGTGTGTGGTTTTCAGCAGGAAAGTTACTAAGTGTCCATTTTTGAAATGTACAAATATTCCTCTAAAATCAGCCGAACTACGAATTCCGATTTACTCACCTGTTATCAGGAGAGAACTCAAGGCTGCATCTTTTAGCCCAGCACTGAACCTGAAAAGTAATTGTAAGTGTACTTACCAGTAACTTGTATTTCCTTCCATAGGAATCCATTGTGTGGTTTTCACCAGAAAAGTTTCTAAGTGTCCATTTTTGAAACGTACAAATATTCGTCTAAAATCAGCCGAACTACGAATTCCGATTTACTCACCTGTTATCAGGAGAGAACCCAGTGCTGCATCTTTTAGCTCATCACTGTCCCTGAAAAGTAATCCTAAGCGTACTTACCAGTAACTTGTATTTCCTTCCATAGGAATCCAGTGTGTGGTTTTGAGCAGGAAAGTTTCTAAGTGTCCATTTTTTAAACGTACAAATATTCCTCTAAAATCAGCCGAACTACGAATTCTGATTTACTCACCTGTTATCAGGAGAGAACACAGTGCTGGATCTTTTATCCCAGCACTGACCCTGAAAAGTAATTCTAAGCGTACTTACCAGTAACTTGTATTTCCTTCCATAGGAATCCAGTGTGTGGTTTTCAGCAGGAAAGTTTCTAAGTGTCCATTTTTGAAATGTACAAATATTCCTCTAAAATCAGCCAAACTATGAATTCCGATTTACTCACCTGTTATCAGGAGAGAACCCAGGGCTGCATCTTTTAGCCCAGCACTGAACCTGAAAAGTAATTGTAAGTGTACTTACCAGTAACTTGTATTTCCTTCCATAGGAATCCATTGTGTGGTTTCACCAGAAAAGTTTCTAAGTGTCCATTTTTGAAACGTACAAATATTCCTCTAAAATCAGCCAAATTACGAATTCCGATTTACTCACCTGTTATCATGAGAGAACCCAGGGCTGCATCTTTTAGCCCAGCACTGAACCTGAAAAGTAATTGTAAGTGTACTTACCAGTAACTTGTATTTCCTTCCATAGGAATCCATTGTGTGGTTTTCACCAGAAAAGTTTCTAAGTGTCCATTTTTGAAACGTACAAATATTCCTCTAAAATCAGCCGAACTACGAATTCCGATATACTCACCTGTTATCAGGAGAGAACCCAGTGCTGCATCTTTTAGCTCATCACTGTCCCTGAAAAGTAATTCTATGCGTACTTACCAATAACTTGTATTTCCTTCCATAGGAATCCAGTGTGTGGTTTTCAGCAGGAAAGTTACTAAGTGTCCATTTTTGAAATGTACAAATATTCCTCTATAATCAGCCGAACTACAATTCCGATTTACTCACCTGTTATCAGGAGAGAACCCAGTGCTGCATCTTTTAGCTCAGCACTGTCCCTGAAAAGTAATTCTAAGCGTACTTACCAGTAACTTGTATTTCCTTCCATAGGAATCCAGTGTGTGGTTTTCAGCAGGAAAGTTTCTAAGTGTCCATTTTTGAAATGTACAAATATTCCTCTAAAATCAGCCAAACTACGAATTCCGATTTACTCACCTGTTATCAGGAGAGAACCCAGTGCTGCATCTTTTAGCTCATCACTGTCCCTGAAAAGTAATTCTAAGCGTACTTACCAGTAACTTGTATTTCCTTCCATAGGAATCCAGTGTGTGGTTTTCAGCTGGAAAGTTTCTAAGTGTCCATTTTTGAAATGTACAAATATTCCTCTAAAATCTGCCGAACTACAAATTCCGATTTACTCACCTGTTATCAGGAGAGAACCCAGTGCTGCATCTTTTAGCTCAGCACTGTCCCTGAAAAGTAATTCTAAGCGTACTTACCAGTAACTTGTATTTCCTTCCATAGGAATCCATTGTGTGGTTTTCACCAGAAAAGTTTCTAAGTGTCCATTTTTGAAACGTACAAATATTCCTCTAAAATCAGCCGAACTACGAATTCCGATTTACTCACCTGTTATTAGGAGAGAACCCAGGGCTGCATCTTTTAGCCCAGCACTGAACCTGAATAGTAATTGTAAGTGTACTTACCAGTAACTTGTATTTCCTTCCATAGGAATCCATTGTGTGGTTTTCACCAGAAAAGTTTCTAAGTGTCCATTTTTGAAACATACAAATATTCCTCTAAAATCAGCCGAACTACGAATTCCGATTTACTCACCTGCTATCAGGAGAGAACCCAGGGCTGCATCTTTTAGCCCAGCACTGAACCTGAAAAGTAATTGTAAGTGTACTTACCAGTAACTTGTATTTCCTTCCATAGGAATCTATTGTGTGGTTTTCACCAGAAAAGTTTCTAAGTGTCCATTTTTGAAACGTACAAATATTCCTCTAAAATCAGCCGAACTACGAATTCCGATTTACTCACCTGTTATCATGAGAGAACCAGGGCTGCATCTTTTAGCCCAGCACTGAACCTGAAAAGTAATTGTAAGTGTACTTACCAGTAACTTGTATTTCCTTCCATAGGAATCCATTGTGTGGTTTTCACCAGAAAAGTTTCTAAGTGTCCATTTTTGAAACATACAAATATTCCTCTAAACTCAGCCGAACTACGAATTCCGATTTACTCACCTGCTATCAGGAGAGAACCCAGGGCTGCATCTTTTAGCCCAGCACTGTCCCTGAAAAGTAATTCTAAGTGTACTTACCAGTAACTCGTATTTCCTTCCATAGGAATCCATTGTGTGGTTTTCACCAGAAAAGTTTCTAAGTGTCCATTTTTGAAACGTACAAATATTCCTCTAAAATCAGCCGAACTACGAATTCCAATTTACTCACCTGTTATCATGAGAGAACCCAGGGCTGCATCTTTTAGCCCAGCACTGAACCTGAAAAGTAATTGTAAGTGTACTTACCAATAACTTGTATTTCCTTCCATAGGAATCCAGTGTGTGGTTTTCAGCAGGAAAGTTTCTAAGTGTCCATTTTTAAAATGTACAAATATTCCTCTAAAATCAGCCAAACTATGAATTCCGATTTACTCACCTGTTATCAGGAGAGAACCCAGGGCTGCATCTTTTAGCCCAGCACTGAACCTGAAAAGTAATTGTAAGTGTACTTACCAGTAACTTGTATTTCCTTCCATAGGAATCCATTGTGTGGTTTCACCAGAAAAGTTTCTAAGTGTCCATTTTTGAAACGTACAAATATTCCTCTAAAATCAGCCGAATTACGAATTCCGATTTACTCACCTGTTATCATGAGAGAACCCAGGGCTGCATCTTTTAGCCCAGCACTGAACCTGAAAAGTAATTGTAAGTGTACTTACCAGTAACTTGTATTTCCTTCCATAGGAATCCATTGTGTGGTTTTCACCAGAAAAGTTTCTAAGTGTCCATTTTTGAAACGTACAAATATTCCTCTAAAATCAGCCGAACTACGAATTCCGATATACTCACCTGTTATCAGGAGAGAACCCAGTGCTGCATCTTTTAGCTCATCACTGTCCCTGAAAAGTAATTCTATGCGTACTTACCAATAACTTGTATTTCCTTCCATAGGAATCCAGTGTGTTGTTTTCAGCAGGAAAGTTTCTAAGTGTCCATTTTTGAAATGTACAAATATTCCTCTAAAATCAGCTGAACTACGAATTCCGATTTACTCACCTGTTATCAGGAGAGAACCCATGCTGCATCTTTTAGCTCAGCACTGTCCCTGAAAAGTAATTCTAAGCGTACTTACCAGTAACTTGTATTTCCTTCCATAGGAATCCAGTGTGTGGTTTTCAGCAGGAAAGTTTCTAAGTGTCCATTTTTGAAATATACAAATATTCCTCTAAAATCAGCCGAACTACGAATTCTGATTTACTCACCTGTTATCAAGAGAGAACCCAGGGCTGCATCTTTTAGCCCAGCACTGAACCTGAAAAGTAATTGTAAGTGTACTTACCAGTAACTTGTATTTCCTTCCATAGGAATCCATTGTGTGGTTTTCACCAGAAAAGTTTCTAAGTGTCCTTTTTTGAAACGTACAAATATTCCTCTAAAATCAGCCGAACTACGAATTCCGATTTACTCACCTGTTATCATGAAAGAACCCAGTGCTGCATCTTTTAGCTCATCACTGTCCCTGAAAAGTAATTCTAAGCGTACTTACCAGTAACTTGTATTTCCTTCCATAGGAATCCAGTGTGTGGTTTTCAGCAGGAAAGTTACTAAGTGTCCATTTTTGAAATGTACAAATATTCCTCTATAATCAGCCGAACTACAATTCCGATTTACTCACCTGTTATCAGGAGAGAACCCAGTGCTGCATCTTTTAGCTCAGCACTGTCCCTGAAAAGTAATTCTAAGCGTACTTACCAGTAACTTGTATTTCCTTCCTTAGGAATCCAGTGTGTGGTTTTCAGCAGGAAAGTTACTAAGTGTCCATTTTTTAAATGTACAAATATTCCTCTACAATCAGCCGAACTACGAATTCTGATTTACTCACCTGTTATCAGGAGAGAACTCAAGGCTGCATCTTTTAGCCCAGCACTGAACCTGAAAAGTAATTGTAAGTGTACTTACCAGTAACTTGTATTTCCTTCCATAGGAATCCATTGTGTGGTTTTCACCAGAAAAGTTTCTAAGTGTTCATTTTTGAAACGTACAAATATTCCTCTAAAATCAGCCGAACTACGAATTCCGATATACTCACTTGTTATCAGGAGAGAACCCAGTGCTGCATCTTTTAGCTCATCACTGTCCCTGAAAAGTAATTCTAAGCGTACTTACCAGTAACTTGTATTTCCTTCCATAGGAATCCAGTGTGTGGTTTTCAGCAGGAAAGTTTCTAAGTGTCCATTTTTGAAATGTACAAATGTTCCTCTAAAATCAGCCGAACTACGAATTCCGATTTACTCACCTGTTATCAGGAGAGAACCCAGTGCTGCATCTTTTAGCTCATCACTGTCCCTGAAAAGTAATTCTAAGCGTACTTACCAGTAACTTGTATTTCCTTCCATAGGAATCCAGTGTGTGGTTTTCAGCAGGAAAGTTTCTAAGTGTCCATTTTTGAAACGTACAAATATTCCTCTAAAATCAGCCGAACTACGAATTCCGATTTACTCACCTGTTATCAGGAGAGAACCCAGTGCTGGATCTTTTATCCCAGCACTGACCCTGAAAAGTAATTCTAAGCGTACTCACCAGTAACTTGTATTTCCTTCCATAGGAATCCAGTGTGTGGTTTTCAGCATGAAAGTTTCTAAGTGTCCATTTTTGAAATGTACAAATATTCCTCTAAAATCAGCCGAACTATGAATTCCGATTTACTCACCTGTTATCAGGAGAGAACCCAGGGCTGCATCTTTTAGCCCAGCACTGAACCTGAAAAGTAATTGTAAGTGTACTTACCAGAACCTTGTATTTCCTTCCATAGGAATCCATTGTGTGGTTTCACCAGAAAAGTTTCTAAGTGTACATTTTTGAAACGTACAAATATTCCTCTAAAATCAGCTGAACTACGAATTCCGATTTACTCACCTGTTATCATGAGAGAACCCAGGGCTGCATCTTTTAGCCCAGCACTGAACCTGAAAAGTAATTGTAAGTGTACTTACCAGTAACTTGTATTTCCTTCCATAGGAATCCATTGTGTGGTTTTCACCAGAAAAGTTTCTAAGTGTCCATTTTTGAAACGTACAAATATTCCTCTAAAATCAGCTGAACTACGAATTCCGATTTACTCACCTGTTATCATGAGAGTACCCAGGGCTGCATCTTTTAGCCCAGCACTGAACCTGAAAAGTAATTGTAAGTGTACTTACCAGTAACTTGTATTTCCTTCCATAGGAATCCATTGTGGGTTTTCACCAGAAAAGTTTCTAAGTGTCCATTTTTGAAACGTACAAATATTCCTCCAAATCAGCCGAACTACGAATTCCGATTTACTCACCTGTTATCAGGAGAGAACCCAGTGCTGCATCTTTTAGCTCAGCACTGTCCCTGAAAAGTAATTCTAAGCGTACTTACCAGTAACTTGTATTTCCTTCCTTAGGAATCCAGTGTGTGGTTTTCAGCAGGAAAGTTACTAAGTGTCCATTTTTGAAATGTACAAATATTCCTCTATAATCAGCCGAACTACAATTCCGATTTACTCACCTGTTATCAGGAGAGAACCCAGTGCTGCATCTTTTAGCTCAGCACTGTCCCTGAAAAGTAATTCTAAGCGTACTTACCAGTAACTTGTATTTCCTTCCTTAGGAATCCAGTGTGTGGTTTTCAGCAGGAAAGTTACTAAGTGTCCATTTTTGAAATGTACAAATATTCCTCTAAAATCAGCCGAACTACGAATTCCGATTTACTCACCTGTTATCAGGAGAGAACTCAAGGCTGCATCTTTTAGCCCAGCACTGAACCTGAAAAGTAATTGTAAGTGTACTTACCAGTAACTTGTATTTCCTTCCATAGGAATCCATTGTGTGGTTTTCACCAGAAAAGTTTCTAAGTGTCCATTTTTGAAACGTACAAATATTCCTCTAAAATCAGCCGAACTACGAATTCCGATTTACTCACCTGTTATCAGGAGAGAACCCAGTGCTGCATCTTTTAGCTCATCACTGTCCCTGAAAAGTAATCCTAAGCGTACTTACCAGTAACTTGTATTTCCTTCCATAGGAATCCAGTGTGTGGTTTTGAGCAGGAAAGTTTCTAAGTGTCCATTTTTGAAACGTACAAATATTCCTCTAAAATCAGCCGAACTACGAATTCTGATTTACTCACCTGTTATCAGGAGAGAACACAGTGCTGGATCTTTTATCCCAGCACTGACCCTGAAAAGTAATTCTAAGCGTACTTACCAGTAACTTGTATTTCCTTCCATAGGAATCCAGTGTGTGGTTTTCAGCAGGAAAGTTTCTAAGTGTCCATTTTTGAAATGTACAAATATTCCTCTAAAATCAGCCAAACTATGAATTCCGATTTACTCACCTGTTATCAGGAGAGAACCCAGGGCTGCATCTTTTAGTCCAGCACTGAACCTGAAAAGTAATTGTAAGTGTACTTACCAGTAACTTGTATTTCCTTCCATAGGAATCCATTGTGTGGTTTCACCAGAAAAGTTTCTAAGTGTCCATTTTTGAAACGTACAAATATTCCTCTAAAATCAGCCGAATTACGAATTCCGATTTACTCACCTGTTATCATGAGAGAACCCAGGGCTGCATCTTTTAGCCCAGCACTGAACCTGAAAAGTAATTGTAAGTGTACTTACCAGTAACTTGTATTTCCTTCCATAGGAATCCATTGCGTGGTTTTCACCAGAAAAGTTTCTAAGTGTCCATTTTTGAAACGTACAAATATTCCTCTAAAATCAGCCGAACTACGAATTCCGATATACTCACCTGTTATCAGGAGAGAACCCAGTGCTGCATCTTTTAGCTCATCACTGTCCCTGAAAAGTAATTCTATGCGTACTTACCAATAACTTGTATTTCCTTCTATAGGAATCCAGTGTGTGGTTTTCAGCAGGAAAGTTACTAAGTGTCCATTTTTGAAATGTACAAATATTCCTCTATAATCAGCCGAACTACAATTCCGATTTACTCACCTGTTATCAGGAGAGAACCCAGTGCTGCATCTTTTAGCTCAGCACTGTCCCTGAAAAGTAATTCTAAGCGTACTTACCAGTAACTTGTATTTCCTTCCATAGGAATCCAGTGTGTGGTTTTCAGCAGGAAAGTTTGTAAGTGTCCATTTTTGAAATGTACAAATATTCCTCTAAAATCAGCCAAACTACGAATTCCGATTTACTCACCTGTTATCAGGAGAGAACCCAGTGCTGCATCTTTTAGCTCATCACTGTCCCTGAAAAGTAATTCTAAGCGTACTTACCAGTAACTTGTATTTCCTTCCATAGGAATCCAGTGTGTGGTTTTCAGCTGGAAAGTTTCTAAGTGTCCATTTTTGAAATGTACAAATATTCCTCTAAAATCTGCCGAACTACAAATTCCGATTTACTCACCTGTTATCAGGAGAGAACCCAGTGCTGCATCTTTTAGCTCAGCACTGTCCCTGAAAAGTAATTCTAAGCGTACTTACCAGTAACTTGTATTTCCTTCCATAGGAATCCATTGTGTGGTTTTCACCAGAAAAGTTTCTAAGTGTCCATTTTTGAAACGTACAAATATTCCTCTAAAATCAGCCGAACTACGAATTCCGATTTACTCACCTGTTATTAGGAGAGAACCCAGGGCTGCATCTTTTAGCCCAGCACTGAACCTGAATAGTAATTGTAAGTGTACTTACCAGTAACTTGTATTTCCTTCCATAGGAATCCATTGTGTGGTTTTCACCAGAAAAGTTTCTAAGTGTCCATTTTTGAAACATACAAATATTCCTCTAAAATCAGCCGAACTACGAATTCCGATTTACTCACCTGCTATCAGGAGAGAACCCAGGGCTGCATCTTTTAGCCCAGCACTGAACCTGAAAAGTAATTGTAAGTGTACTTACCAGTAACTTGTATTTCCTTCCATAGGAATCTATTGTGTGGTTTTCACCAGAAAAGTTTCTAAGTGTCCATTTTTGAAACGTACAAATATTCCTCTAAAATCAGCCGAACTACGAATTCCGATTTACTCACCTGTTATCATGAGAGAACCAGGGCTGCATCTTTTAGCCCAGCACTGAACCTGAAAAGTAATTGTAAGTGTACTTACCAGTAACTTGTATTTCCTTCCATAGGAATCCATTGTGTGGTTTTCACCAGAAAAGTTTCTAAGTGTCCATTTTTGAAACATACAAATATTCCTCTAAACTCAGCCGAACTACGAATTCCGATTTACTCACCTGCTATCAGGAGAGAACCCAGGGCTGCATCTTTTAGCCCAGCACTGTCCCTGAAAAGTAATTCTAAGTGTACTTACCAGTAACTCGTATTTCCTTCCATAGGAATCCATTGTGTGGTTTTCACCAGAAAAGTTTCTAAGTGTCCATTTTTGAAACGTACAAATATTCCTCTAAAATCAGCCGAACTACGAATTCCAATTTACTCACCTGTTATCATGAGAGAACCCAGGGCTGCATCTTTTAGCCCAGCACTGAACCTGAAAAGTAATTGTAAGTGTACTTACCAATAACTTGTATTTCCTTCCATAGGAATCCAGTGTGTGGTTTTCAGCAGGAAAGTTTCTAAGTGTCCATTTTTGAAATGTACAAATATTCCTCTAAAATCAGCCAAACTATGAATTCCGATTTACTCACCTGTTATCAGGAGAGAACCCAGGGCTGCATCTTTTAGCCCAGCACTGAACCTGAAAAGTAATTGTAAGTGTACTTACCAGTAACTTGTATTTCCTTCCATGGGAATCCATTGTGTGGTTTCACCAGAAAAGTTTCTAAGTGTCCATTTTTGAAACGTACAAATATTCCTCTAAAATCAGCCGAATTACGAATTCCGATTTACTCACCTGTTATCATGAGAGAACCCAGGGCTGCATCTTTTAGCCCAGCACTGAACCTGAAAAGTAATTGTAAGTGTACTTACCAGTAACTTGTATTTCCTTCCATAGGAATCCATTGCGTGGTTTTCACCAGAAAAGTTTCTAAGTGTCCATTTTTGAAACGTACAAATATTCCTCTAAAATCAGCCGAACTACGAATTCCGATATACTCACCTGTTATCAGGAGAGAACCCAGTGCTGCATCTTTTAGCTCATCACTGTCCCTGAAAAGTAATTCTATGCGTACTTACCAATAACTTGTATTTCCTTCTATAGGAATCCAGTGTGTGGTTTTCAGCAGGAAAGTTACTAAGTGTCCATTTTTGAAATGTACAAATATTCCTCTATAATCAGCCGAACTACAATTCCGATTTACTCACCTGTTATCAGGAGAGAACCCAGTGCTGCATCTTTTAGCTCAGCACTGTCCCTGAAAAGTAATTCTAAGCGTACTTACCAGTAACTTGTATTTCCTTCCATAGGAATCCAGTGTGTGGTTTTCAGCAGGAAAGTTTGTAAGTGTCCATTTTTGAAATGTACAAATATTCCTCTAAAATCAGCCAAACTACGAATTCCGATTTACTCACCTGTTATCAGGAGAGAACCCAGTGCTGCATCTTTTAGCTCATCACTGTCCCTGAAAAGTAATTCTAAGCGTACTTACCAGTAACTTGTATTTCCTTCCATAGGAATCCAGTGTGTGGTTTTCAGCTGGAAAGTTTCTAAGTGTCCATTTTTGAAATGTACAAATATTCCTCTAAAATCTGCCGAACTACAAATTCCGATTTACTCACCTGTTATCAGGAGAGAACCCAGTGCTGCATCTTTTAGCTCAGCACTGTCCCTGAAAAGTAATTCTAAGCGTACTTACCAGTAACTTGTATTTCCTTCCATAGGAATCCATTGTGTGGTTTTCACCAGAAAAGTTTCTAAGTGTCCATTTTTGAAACGTACAAATATTCCTCTAAAATCAGCCGAACTACGAATTCCGATTTACTCACCTGTTATTAGGAGAGAACCCAGGGCTGCATCTTTTAGCCCAGCACTGAACCTGAATAGTAATTGTAAGTGTACTTACCAGTAACTTGTATTTCCTTCCATAGGAATCCATTGTGTGGTTTTCACCAGAAAAGTTTCTAAGTGTCCATTTTTGAAACATACAAATATTCCTCTAAAATCAGCCGAACTACGAATTCCGATTTACTCACCTGCTATCAGGAGAGAACCCAGGGCTGCATCTTTTAGCCCAGCACTGAACCTGAAAAGTAATTGTAAGTGTACTTACCAGTAACTTGTATTTCCTTCCATAGGAATCTATTGTGTGGTTTTCACCAGAAAAGTTTCTAAGTGTCCATTTTTGAAACGTACAAATATTCCTCTAAAATCAGCCGAACTACGAATTCCGATTTACTCACCTGTTATCATGAGAGAACCAGGGCTGCATCTTTTAGCCCAGCACTGAACCTGAAAAGTAATTGTAAGTGTACTTACCAGTAACTTGTATTTCCTTCCATAGGAATCCATTGTGTGGTTTTCACCAGAAAAGTTTCTAAGTGTCCATTTTTGAAACATACAAATATTCCTCTAAACTCAGCCGAACTACGAATTCCGATTTACTCACCTGCTATCAGGAGAGAACCCAGGGCTGCATCTTTTAGCCCAGCACTGTCCCTGAAAAGTAATTCTAAGTGTACTTACCAGTAACTCGTATTTCCTTCCATAGGAATCCATTGTGTGGTTTTCACCAGAAAAGTTTCTAAGTGTCCATTTTTGAAACGTACAAATATTCCTCTAAAATCAGCCGAACTACGAATTCCAATTTACTCACCTGTTATCATGAGAGAACCCAGGGCTGCATCTTTTAGCCCAGCACTGAACCTGAAAAGTAATTGTAAGTGTACTTACCAATAACTTGTATTTCCTTCCATAGGAATCCAGTGTGTGGTTTTCAGCAGGAAAGTTTCTAAGTGTCCATTTTTGAAATGTACAAATATTCCTCTAAAATCAGCCAAACTATGAATTCCGATTTACTCACCTGTTATCAGGAGAGAACCCAGGGCTGCATCTTTTAGCCCAGCACTGAACCTGAAAAGTAATTGTAAGTGTACTTACCAGTAACTTGTATTTCCTTCCATGGGAATCCATTGTGTGGTTTCACCAGAAAAGTTTCTAAGTGTCCATTTTTGAAACGTACAAATATTCCTCTAAAATCAGCCGAATTACGAATTCCGATTTACTCACCTGTTATCATGAGAGAACCCAGGGCTGCATCTTTTAGCCCAGCACTGAACCTGAAAAGTAATTGTAAGTGTACTTACCAGTAACTTGTATTTCCTTCCATAGGAATCCATTGTGTGGTTTTCACCAGAAAAGTTTCTAAGTGTCCATTTTTGAAACGTACAAATATTCCTCTAAAATCAGCCGAACTACGAATTCCGATATACTCACCTGTTATCAGGAGAGAACCCAGTGCTGCATCTTTTAGCTCATCACTGTCCCTGAAAAGTAATTCTATGCGTACTTACCAATAACTTGTATTTCCTTCCATAGGAATCCAGTGTGTGGTTTTCAGCAGGAAAGTTACTAAGTGTCCATTTTTGAAATGTACAAATATTCCTCTATAATCAGCCGAACTACAATTCCGATTTACTCACCTGTTATCAGGAGAGAACCCAGTGCTGCATCTTTTAGCTCAGCACTGTCCCTGAAAAGTAATTCTAAGCGTACTTACCAGTAACTTGTATTTCCTTCCATAGGAATCCAGTGTGTGGTTTTCAGCAGGAAAGTTTCTAAGTGTCCATTTTTGAAATGTACAAATATTCCTCTAAAATCAGCCAAACTACGAATTCCGATTTACTCACCTGTTATCAGGAGAGAACCCAGTGCTGCATCTTTTAGCTCATCACTGTCCCTGAAAAGTAATTCTAAGCGTACTTACCAGTAACTTGTATTTCCTTCCATAGGAATCCAGTGTGTGGTTTTCAGCTGGAAAGTTTCTAAGTGTCCATTTTTGAAATGTACAAATATTCCTCTAAAATCTGCCGAACTACAAATTCCGATTTACTCACCTGTTATCAGGAGAGAACCCAGTGCTGCATCTTTTAGCTCAGCACTGTCCCTGAAAAGTAATTCTAAGCGTACTTACCAGTAACTTGTATTTCCTTCCATAGGAATCCATTGTGTGGTTTTCACCAGAAAAGTTTCTAAGTGTCCATTTTTGAAACGTACAAATATTCCTCTAAAATCAGCCGAACTACGAATTCCGATTTACTCACCTGTTATTAGGAGAGAACCCAGGGCTGCATCTTTTAGCCCAGCACTGAACCTGAATAGTAATTGTAAGTGTACTTACCAGTAACTTGTATTTCCTTCCATAGGAATCCATTGTGTGGTTTTCACCAGAAAAGTTTCTAAGTGTCCATTTTTGAAACATACAAATATTCCTCTAAAATCAGCCGAACTACGAATTCCGATTTACTCACCTGCTATCAGGAGAGAACCCAGGGCTGCATCTTTTAGCCCAGCACTGAACCTGAAAAGTAATTGTAAGTGTACTTACCAGTAACTTGTATTTCCTTCCATAGGAATCTATTGTGTGGTTTTCACCAGAAAAGTTTCTAAGTGTCCATTTTTGAAACGTACAAATATTCCTCTAAAATCAGCCGAACTACGAATTCCGATTTACTCACCTGTTATCATGAGAGAACCAGGGCTGCATCTTTTAGCCCAGCACTGAACCTGAAAAGTAATTGTATGTGTACTTACCAGTAACTTGTATTTCCTTCCATAGGAATCCATTGTGTGGTTTTCACCAGAAAAGTTTCTAAGTGTCCATTTTTGAAACATACAAATATTCCTCTAAACTCAGCCGAACTACGAATTCCGATTTACTCACCTGCTATCAGGAGAGAACCCAGGGCTGCATCTTTTAGCCCAGCACTGTCCCTGAAAAGTAATTCTAAGTGTACTTACCAGTAACTCGTATTTCCTTCCATAGGAATCCATTGTGTGGTTTTCACCAGAAAAGTTTCTAAGTGTCCATTTTTGAAACGTACAAATATTCCTCTAAAATCAGCCGAACTACGAATTCCAATTTACTCACCTGTTATCATGAGAGAACCCAGGGCTGCATCTTTTAGCCCAGCACTGAACCTGAAAAGTAATTGTAAGTGTACTTACCAATAACTTGTATTTCCTTCCATAGGAATCCAGTGTGTGGTTTTCAGCAGGAAAGTTTCTAAGTGTCCATTTTTGAAATGTACAAATATTCCTCTAAAATCAGCCGAACTACGAATTCCGATTTACTCACCTGTTAACAGGAGAGAACCCAGTGCTGCATCTTCTAGCTCATCACTGTCCCTGAAAAGTAATTCTAAGCGTACTTACCAGTAACTTGTATTTCCTTCCATAGGAATCCAGTGTGTGGTTTTCAGCAGGAAAGTTTCTAAGTGTCCATTTTTGAAACGAACAAATATTCCTCTAAAATCAGCCGAACTACGAATTCCGATTTACTCACCTGTTATCAGGAGAGAACCCAGTGCTGGATCTTTTATCCCAGCACTGACCCTGAAAAGTAATTCTAAGCGTACTCACCAGTAACTTGTATTTCCTTCCATAGGAATCCAGTGTGTGGTTTTCAGCATGAAAGTTTCTAAGTGTCCATTTTTGAAATGTACAAATATTCCTCTAAAATCAGCCGAACTATGAATTCCGATTTACTCACCTGTTATCAGGAGAGAACCCAGGGCTGCATCTTTTAGCCCAGCACTGAACCTGAAAAGTAATTGTAAGTGTACTTACCAGAACCTTGTATTTCCTTCCATAGGAATCCATTGTGTGGTTTCACCAGAAAAGTTTCTAAGTGTACATTTTTGAAACGTACAAATATTCCTCTAAAATCAGCTGAACTACGAATTCCGATTTACTCACCTGTTATCATGAGAGAACCCAGGGCTGCATCTTTTAGCCCAGCACTGAACCTGAAAAGTAATTGTAAGTGTACTTACCAGTAACTTGTATTTCCTTCCATAGGAATCCATTGTGTGGTTTTCACCAGAAAAGTTTCTAAGTGTCCATTTTTGAAACGTACAAATATTCCTCTAAAATCAGCTGAACTACGAATTCCGATTTACTCACCTGTTATCATGAGAGAACCCAGGGCTGCATCTTTTAGCCCAGCACTGAACCTGAAAAGTAATTGTAAGTGTACTTACCAGTAACTTGTATTTCCTTCCATAGGAATCCATTGTGGGTTTTCACCAGAAAAGTTTCTAAGTGTCCATTTTTGAAACGTACAAATATTCCTCCAAATCAGCCGAACTACGAATTCCGATATACTCACCTGTTATCAGGAGAGAACCCAGTGCTGCATCTTTTAGCTCATCACTGTCCCTGAAAAGTAATTCTAAGCGTACTTACCAGTAACTTGTATTTCCTTCCATAGGAATCCAGTGTGTGGTTTTCAGCAGGAAAGTTACTAAGTGTCCATTTTTGAAATGTACAAATATTCCTCTATAATCAGCCGAACTACAATTCCGATTTACTCACCTGTTATCAGGAGAGAACCCAGTGCTGCATCTTTTAGCTCAGCACTGTCCCTGAAAAGTAATTCTAAGCGTACTTACCAGTAACTTGTATTTCCTTCCTTAGGAATCCAGTGTGTGGTTTTCAGCAGGAAAGTTACTAAGTGTCCATTTTTGAAATGTACAAATATTCCTCTAAAATCAGCCGAACTACGAATTCCGATTTACTCACCTGTTATCAGGAGAGAACTCAAGGCTGCATCTTTTAGCCCAGCACTGAACCTGAAAAGTAATTGTAAGTGTACTTACCAGTAACTTGTATTTCCTTCCATAGGAATCCATTGTGTGGTTTTCACCAGAAAAGTTTCTAAGTGTCCATTTTTGAAACGTACAAATATTCGTCTAAAATCAGCCGAACTACGAATTCCGATTTACTCACCTGTTATCAGGAGAGAACCCAGTGCTGCATCTTTTAGCTCATCACTGTCCCTGAAAAGTAATCCTAAGCGTACTTACCAGTAACTTGTATTTCCTTCCATAGGAATCCAGTGTGTGGTTTTGAGCAGGAAAGTTTCTAAGTGTCCATTTTTGAAACGTACAAATATTCCTCTAAAATCAGCCGAACTACGAATTCTGATTTACTCACCTGTTATCAGGAGAGAACACAGTGCTGGATCTTTTATCCCAGCACTGACCCTGAAAAGTAATTCTAAGCGTACTTACCAGTAACTTGTATTTCCTTCCATAGGAATCCAGTGTGTGGTTTTCAGCAGGAAAGTTTCTAAGTGTCCATTTTTGAAATGTACAAATATTCCTCTAAAATCAGCCAAACTATGAATTCCGATTTACTCACCTGTTATCAGGAGAGAACCCAGGGCTGCATCTTTTAGCCCAGCACTGAACCTGAAAAGTAATTGTAAGTGTACTTACCAGTAACTTGTATTTCCTTCCATAGGAATCCATTGTGTGGTTTCACCAGAAAAGTTTCTAAGTGTCCATTTTTGAAACGTACAAATATTCCTCTAAAATCAGCCAAATTACGAATTCCGATTTACTCACCTGTTATCATGAGAGAACCCAGGGCTGCATCTTTTAGCCCAGCACTGAACCTGAAAAGTAATTGTAAGTGTACTTACCAGTAACTTGTATTTCCTTCCATAGGAATCCATTGTGTGGTTTTCACCAGAAAAGTTTCTAAGTGTCCATTTTTGAAACGTACAAATATTCCTCTAAAATCAGCCGAACTACGAATTCCGATATACTCACCTGTTATCAGGAGAGAACCCAGTGCTGCATCTTTTAGCTCATCACTGTCCCTGAAAAGTAATTCTATGCGTACTTACCAATAACTTGTATTTCCTTCCATAGGAATCCAGTGTGTGGTTTTCAGCAGGAAAGTTACTAAGTGTCCATTTTTGAAATGTACAAATATTCCTCTATAATCAGCCGAACTACAATTCCGATTTACTCACCTGTTATCAGGAGAGAACCCAGTGCTGCATCTTTTAGCTCAGCACTGTCCCTGAAAAGTAATTCTAAGCGTACTTACCAGTAACTTGTATTTCCTTCCATAGGAATCCAGTGTGTGGTTTTCAGCAGGAAAGTTTCTAAGTGTCCATTTTTGAAATGTACAAATATTCCTCTAAAATCAGCCAAACTACGAATTCCGATTTACTCACCTGTTATCAGGAGAGAACCCAGTGCTGCATCTTTTAGCTCATCACTGTCCCTGAAAAGTAATTCTAAGCGTACTTACCAGTAACTTGTATTTCCTTCCATAGGAATCCAGTGTGTGGTTTTCAGCTGGAAAGTTTCTAAGTGTCCATTTTTGAAATGTACAAATATTCCTCTAAAATCTGCCGAACTACAAATTCCGATTTACTCACCTGTTATCAGGAGAGAACCCAGTGCTGCATCTTTTAGCTCAGCACTGTCCCTGAAAAGTAATTCTAAGCGTACTTACCAGTAACTTGTATTTCCTTCCATTGGAATCCATTGTGTGGTTTTCACCAGAAAAGTTTCTAAGTGTCCATTTTTGAAACGTACAAATATTCCTCTAAAATCAGCCGAACTACGAATTCCGATTTACTCACCTGTTATTAGGAGAGAACCCAGGGCTGCATCTTTTAGCCCAGCACTGAACCTGAATAGTAATTGTAAGTGTACTTACCAGTAACTTGTATTTCCTTCCATAGGAATCCATTGTGTGGTTTTCACCAGAAAAGTTTCTAAGTGTCCATTTTTGAAACATACAAATATTCCTCTAAAATCAGCCGAACTACGAATTCCGATTTACTCACCTGCTATCAGGAGAGAACCCAGGGCTGCATCTTTTAGCCCAGCACTGAACCTGAAAAGTAATTGTAAGTGTACTTACCAGTAACTTGTATTTCCTTCCATAGGAATCTATTGTGTGGTTTTCACCAGAAAAGTTTCTAAGTGTCCATTTTTGAAACGTACAAATATTCCTCTAAAATCAGCCGAACTACGAATTCCGATTTACTCACCTGTTATCATGAGAGAACCAGGGCTGCATCTTTTAGCCCAGCACTGAACCTGAAAAGTAATTGTAAGTGTACTTACCAGTAACTTGTATTTCCTTCCATAGGAATCCATTGTGTGGTTTTCACCAGAAAAGTTTCTAAGTGTCCATTTTTGAAACATACAAATATTCCTCTAAACTCAGCCGAACTACGAATTCCGATTTACTCACCTGCTATCAGGAGAGAACCCAGGGCTGCATCTTTTAGCCCAGCACTGTCCCTGAAAAGTAATTCTAAGTGTACTTACCAGTAACTCGTATTTCCTTCCATAGGAATCCATTGTGTGGTTTTCACCAGAAAAGTTTCTAAGTGTCCATTTTTGAAACGTACAAATATTCCTCTAAAATCAGCCGAACTACGAATTCCAATTTACTCACCTGTTATCATGAGAGAACCCAGGGCTGCATCTTTTAGCCCAGCACTGAACCTGAAAAGTAATTGTAAGTGTACTTACCAATAACTTGTATTTCCTTCCATAGGAATCCAGTGTGTGGTTTTCAGCAGGAAAGTTTCTAAGTGTCCATTTTTGAAATGTACAAATATTCCTCTAAAATCAGCCAAACTATGAATTCCGATTTACTCACCTGTTATCAGGAGAGAACCCAGGGCTGCATCTTTTAGCCCAGCACTGAACCTGAAAAGTAATTGTAAGTGTACTTACCAGTAACTTGTATTTCCTTCCATAGGAATCCATTGTGTGGTTTCACCAGAAAAGTTTCTAAGTGTCCATTTTTGAAACGTACAAATATTCCTCTAAAATCAGCCGAATTACGAATTCCGATTTACTCACCTGTTATCATGAGAGAACCCAGGGCTGCATCTTTTAGCCCAGCACTGAACCTGAAAAGTAATTGTAAGTGTACTTACCAGTAACTTGTATTTCCTTCCATAGGAATCCATTGTGTGGTTTTCACCAGAAAAGTTTCTAAGTGTCCATTTTTGAAACGTACAAATATTCCTCTAAAATCAGCCGAACTACGAATTCCGATATACTCACCTGTTATCAGGAGAGAACCCAGTGCTGCATCTTTTAGCTCATCACTGTCCCTGAAAAGTAATTCTATGCGTACTTACCAATAACTTGTATTTCCTTCCATAGGAATCCAGTGTGTGGTTTTCAGCAGGAAAGTTACTAAGTGTCCATTTTTGAAATGTACAAATATTCCTCTATAATCAGCCGAACTACAATTCCGATTTACTCACCTGTTATCAGGAGAGAACCCAGTGCTGCATCTTTTCGCTCAGCACTGTCCCTGAAAAGTAATTCTAAGCGTACTTACCAGTAACTTGTATTTCCTTCCATAGGAATCCAGTGTGTGGTTTTCAGCAGGAAAGTTTCTAAGTGTCCATTTTTGAAATGTACAAATATTCCTCTAAAATCAGCCAAACTACGAATTCCGATTTACTCACCTGTTATCAGGAGAGAACCCAGTGCTGCATCTTTTAGCTCATCACTGTCCCTGAAAAGTAATTCTAAGCGTACTTACCAGTAACTTGTATTTCCTTCCATAGGAATCCAGTGTGTGGTTTTCAGCTGGAAAGTTTCTAAGTGTCCATTTTTGAAATGTACAAATATTCCTCTAAAATCTGCCGAACTACAAATTCCGATTTACTCACCTGTTATCAGGAGAGAACCCAGTGCTGCATCTTTTAGCTCAGCACTGTCCCTGAAAAGTAATTCTAAGCGTACTTACCAGTAACTTGTATTTCCTTCCATAGGAATCCATTGTGTGGTTTTCACCAGAAAAGTTTCTAAGTGTCCATTTTTGAAACGTACAAATATTCCTCTAAAATCAGCCGAACTACGAATTCCGATTTACTCACCTGTTATTAGGAGAGAACCCAGGGCTGCATCTTTTAGCCCAGCACTGAACCTGAAAAGTAATTGTAAGTGTACTTACCAGTAACTTGTATTTCCTTCCATAGGAATCTATTGTGTGGTTTTCACCAGAAAAGTTTCTAAGTGTCCATTTTTGAAACGTACAAATATTCCTCTAAAATCAGCCGAACTACGAATTCCGATTTACTCACCTGTTATCATGAGAGAACCAGGGCTGCATCTTTTAGCCCAGCACTGAACCTGAAAAGTAATTGTAAGTGTACTTACCAGTAACTTGTATTTCCTTCCATAGGAATCCATTGTGTGGTTTTCACCAGAAAAGTTTCTAAGTGTCCATTTTTGAAACATACAAATATTCCTCTAAACTCAGCCGAACTACGAATTCCGATTTACTCACCTGCTATCAGGAGAGAACCCAGGGCTGCATCTTTTAGCCCAGCGCTGTCCCTGAAAAGTAATTCTAAGTGTACTTACCAGTAACTCGTATTTCCTTCCATAGGAATCCATTGTGTGGTTTTCACCAGAAAAGTTTCTAAGTGTCCATTTTTGAAACGTACAAATATTCCTCTAAAATCAGCCGAACTACGAATTCCAATTTACTCACCTGTTATCATGAGAGAACCCAGGGCTGCATCTTTTAGCCCAGCACTGAACCTGAAAAGTAATTGTAAGTGTACTTACCAATAACTTGTATTTCCTTCCATAGGAATCCAGTGTGTGGTTTTCAGCAGGAAAGTTTCTAAGTGTCCATTTTTGAAATGTACAAATATTCCTCTAAAATCAGCCGAACTACGAATTCCGATTTACTCACCTGTTATCAGGAGAGAACCCAGTGCTGCATCTTTTAGCTCATCACTGTCCCTGAAAAGTAATTCTAAGCGTACTTACCAGTAACTTGTATTTCCTTCCATAGGAATCAAGTGTGTGGTTTTCAGCAGGAAAGTTTCTAAGTGTCCATTTTTGAAATGTACAAATATTCCTCTAAAATCAGCCGAACTACAAATTCCGATTTACTCACCTGTTATCAGGAGAGAACCCAGTGCTGCATCTTTTAGCTCAGCACTGTCCCTGAAAAGTAATTCTAAGCGTACTTACCAGTAACTTGTATTTCCTTCCATAGGAATCCATTGTGTGGTTTTCACCAGAAAAGTTTCTAAGTGTCCATTTTTGAAACGTACAAATATTCCTCTAAAATCAGCCGAACTACGAATTCCGATTTACTCACCTGTTATCAGGTGAGATCCCAGCACTGACCCTGAAAAGTAATTCTAAGCGTACTTACCAGTAACTTGTATTTCCTTCCATAGGAATCCAGTGTGTGGTTCTCAGCAGGAAAGTTTCTAAGTGTCCATTTTTGAAATGTACAAATATTCCTCTAAAATCAGCCGAACTACGAATTCTGATTTACTCACCTGTTATCAAGAGAGAACCCAGGGCTGCATCTTTTAGCCCAGCACTGAACCTGAAAAGTAATTGTAAGTGTACTTACCAGTAACTTGTATTTCCTTCCATAGGAATCCATTGTGTGGTTTCACCAGAAAAGTTTCTAAGTGTCCATTTTTGAAACGTACAAATATTCCTCTAAAATCAGCCGAATTACGAATTCCGATTTACTCACCTGTTATCATGAGAGAACCCAGGGCTGCATCTTTTAGCCCAGCACTGAACCTGAAAAGTAATTGTAAGTGTACTTACCAGTAACTTGTATTTCCTTCCATAGGAATCCATTGTGTGGTTTTCACCAGAAAAGTTTCTAAGTGTCCATTTTTGAAACATACAAATATTCCTCTAAACTCAGCCGAACTACGAATTCCGATTTACTCACCTGCTATCAGGAGAGAACCCAGGGCTGCATCTTTTAGCCCAGCACTGTCCCTGAAAAGTAATTCTAAGTGTACTTACCAGTAACTCGTATTTCCTTCCATAGGAATCCATTGTGTGGTTTTCACCAGAAAAGTTTCTAAGTGTCCATTTTTGAAACGTACAAATATTCCTCTAAAATCAGCCGAACTACGAATTCCAATTTACTCACCTGTTATCATGAGAGAACCCAGGGCTGCATCTTTTAGCCCAGCACTGAACCTGAAAAGTAATTGTAAGTGTACTTACCAATAACTTGTATTTCCTTCCATAGGAATCCAGTGTGTGGTTTTCAGCAGGAAAGTTTCTAAGTGTCCATTTTTGAAATGTACAAATATTCCTCTAAAATCAGCCAAACTATGAATTCCGATTTACTCACCTGTTATCAGGAGAGAACCCAGGGCTGCATCTTTTAGCCCAGCACTGAACCTGAAAAGTAATTGTAAGTGTACTTACCAGTAACTTGTATTTCCTTCCATAGGAATCCATTGTGTGGTTTCACCAGAAAAGTTTCTAAGTGTCCATTTTTGAAACGTACAAATATTCCTCTAAAATCAGCCGAATTACGAATTCCGATTTACTCACCTGTTATCATGAGAGAACCCAGGGCTGCATCTTTTAGCCCAGCACTGAACCTGAAAAGTAATTGTAAGTGTACTTACCAGTAACTTGTATTTCCTTCCATAGGAATCCATTGTGTGGTTTTCACCAGAAAAGTTTCTAAGTGTCCATTTTTGAAACGTACAAATATTCCTCTAAAATCAGCCGAACTACGAATTCCGATATACTCACCTGTTATCAGGAGAGAACCCAGTGCTGCATCTTTTAGCTCATCACTGTCCCTGAAAAGTAATTCTATGCGTACTTACCAATAACTTGTATTTCCTTCCATAGGAATCCAGTGTGTGGTTTTCAGCAGGAAAGTTACTAAGTGTCCATTTTTGAAATGTACAAATATTCCTCTATAATCAGCCGAACTACAATTCCGATTTACTCACCTGTTATCAGGAGAGAACCCAGTGCTGCATCTTTTCGCTCAGCACTGTCCCTGAAAAGTAATTCTAAGCGTACTTACCAGTAACTTGTATTTCCTTCCATAGGAATCCAGTGTGTGGTTTTCAGCAGGAAAGTTTCTAAGTGTCCATTTTTGAAATGTACAAATATTCCTCTAAAATCAGCCAAACTACGAATTCCGATTTACTCACCTGTTATCAGGAGAGAACCCAGTGCTGCATCTTTTAGCTCATCACTGTCCCTGAAAAGTAATTCTAAGCGTACTTACCAGTAACTTGTATTTCCTTCCATAGGAATCCAGTGTGTGGTTTTCAGCTGGAAAGTTTCTAAGTGTCCATTTTTGAAATGTACAAATATTCCTCTAAAATCTGCCGAACTACAAATTCCGATTTACTCACCTGTTATCAGGAGAGAACCCAGTGCTGCATCTTTTAGCTCAGCACTGTCCCTGAAAAGTAATTCTAAGCGTACTTACCAGTAACTTGTATTTCCTTCCATAGGAATCCATTGTGTGGTTTTCACCAGAAAAGTTTCTAAGTGTCCATTTTTGAAACGTACAAATATTCCTCTAAAATCAGCCGAACTACGAATTCCGATTTACTCACCTGTTATTAGGAGAGAACCCAGGGCTGCATCTTTTAGCCCAGCACTGAACCTGAAAAGTAATTGTAAGTGTACTTACCAGTAACTTGTATTTCCTTCCATAGGAATCTATTGTGTGGTTTTCACCAGAAAAGTTTCTAAGTGTCCATTTTTGAAACGTACAAATATTCCTCTAAAATCAGCCGAACTACGAATTCCGATTTACTCACCTGTTATCATGAGAGAACCAGGGCTGCATCTTTTAGCCCAGCACTGAACCTGAAAAGTAATTGTAAGTGTACTTACCAGTAACTTGTATTTCCTTCCATAGGAATCCATTGTGTGGTTTTCACCAGAAAAGTTTCTAAGTGTCCATTTTTGAAACATACAAATATTCCTCTAAACTCAGCCGAACTACGAATTCCGATTTACTCACCTGCTATCAGGAGAGAACCCAGGGCTGCATCTTTTAGCCCAGCGCTGTCCCTGAAAAGTAATTCTAAGTGTACTTACCAGTAACTCGTATTTCCTTCCATAGGAATCCATTGTGTGGTTTTCACCAGAAAAGTTTCTAAGTGTCCATTTTTGAAACGTACAAATATTCCTCTAAAATCAGCCGAACTACGAATTCCAATTTACTCACCTGTTATCATGAGAGAACCCAGGGCTGCATCTTTTAGCCCAGCACTGAACCTGAAAAGTAATTGTAAGTGTACTTACCAATAACTTGTATTTCCTTCCATAGGAATCCAGTGTGTGGTTTTCAGCAGGAAAGTTTCTAAGTGTCCATTTTTGAAATGTACAAATATTCCTCTAAAATCAGCCGAACTACGAATTCCGATTTACTCACCTGTTATCAGGAGAGAACCCAGTGCTGCATCTTTTAGCTCATCACTGTCCCTGAAAAGTAATTCTAAGCGTACTTACCAGTAACTTGTATTTCCTTCCATAGGAATCAAGTGTGTGGTTTTCAGCAGGAAAGTTTCTAAGTGTCCATTTTTGAAATGTACAAATATTCCTCTAAAATCAGCCGAACTACAAATTCCGATTTACTCACCTGTTATCAGGAGAGAACCCAGTGCTGCATCTTTTAGCTCAGCACTGTCCCTGAAAAGTAATTCTAAGCGTACTTACCAGTAACTTGTATTTCCTTCCATAGGAATCCATTGTGTGGTTTTCACCAGAAAAGTTTCTAAGTGTCCATTTTTGAAACGTACAAATATTCCTCTAAAATCAGCCGAACTACGAATTCCGATTTACTCACCTGTTATCAGGTGAGATCCCAGCACTGACCCTGAAAAGTAATTCTAAGCGTACTTACCAGTAACTTGTATTTCCTTCCATAGGAATCCAGTGTGTGGTTCTCAGCAGGAAAGTTTCTAAGTGTCCATTTTTGAAATGTACAAATATTCCTCTAAAATCAGCCGAACTACGAATTCTGATTTACTCACCTGTTATCAAGAGAGAACCCAGGGCTGCATCTTTTAGCCCAGCACTGAACCTGAAAAGTAATTGTAAGTGTACTTACCAGTAACTTGTATTTCCTTCCATAGGAATCCATTGTGTGGTTTCACCAGAAAAGTTTCTAAGTGTCCATTTTTGAAACGTACAAATATTCCTCTAAAATCAGCCGAATTACGAATTCCGATTTACTCACCTGTTATCATGAGAGAACCCAGGGCTGCATCTTTTAGCCCAGCACTGAACCTGAAAAGTAATTGTAAGTGTACTTACCAGTAACTTGTATTTCCTTCCATAGGAATCCATTGTGTGGTTTTCACCAGAAAAGTTTCTAAGTGTCCATTTTTGAAACGTACAAATATTCCTCTAAAATCAGCCGAACTACGAATTCCGATATACTCACCTGTTATCAGGAGAGAACCCAGTGCTGCATCTTTTAGCTCATCACTGTCCCTGAAAAGTAATTCTATGCGTACTTACCAATAACTTGTATTTCCTTCCATAGGAATCCAGTGTGTGGTTTTCAGCAGGAAAGTTACTAAGTGTCCATTTTTGAAATGTACAAATATTCCTCTATAATCAGCCGAACTACAATTCCGATTTACTCACCTGTTATCAGGAGAGAACCCAGTGCTGCATCTTTTAGCTCAGCACTGTCCCTGAAAAGTAATTCTAAGCGTACTTACCAGTAACTTGTATTTCCTTCCATAGGAATCCAGTGTGTGGTTTTCAGCAGGAAAGTTTCTAAGTGTCCATTTTTGAAATGTACAAATATTCCTCTAAAATCAGCCAAACTACGAATTCCGATTTACTCACCTGTTATCAGGAGAGAACCCAGTGCTGCATCTTTTAGCTCATCACTGTCCCTGAAAAGTAATTCTAAGCGTACTTACCAGTAACTTGTATTTCCTTCCATAGGAATCCAGTGTGTGGTTTTCAGCTGGAAAGTTTCTAAGTGTCCATTTTTGAAATGTACAAATATTCCTCTAAAATCTGCCGAACTACAAATTCCGATTTACTCACCTGTTATCAGGAGAGAACCCAGTGCTGCATCTTTTAGCTCAGCACTGTCCCTGAAAAGTAATTCTAAGCGTACTTACCAGTAACTTGTATTTCCTTCCATAGGAATCCATTGTGTGGTTTTCACCAGAAAAGTTTCTAAGTGTCCATTTTTGAAACGTACAAATATTCCTCTAAAATCAGCCGAACTACGAATTCCGATTTACTCACCTGTTATTAGGAGAGAACCCAGGGCTGCATCTTTTAGCCCAGCACTGAACCTGAATAGTAATTGTAAGTGTACTTACCAGTAACTTGTATTTCCTTCCACAGGAATCCATTGTGTGGTTTTCACCAGAAAAGTTTCTAAGTGTCCATTTTTGAAACATACAAATATTCCTCTAAAATCAGCCGAACTACGAATTCCGATTTACTCACCTGCTATCAGGAGAGAACCCAGGGCTGCATCTTTTAGCCCAGCACTGAACCTGAAAAGTAATTGTAAGTGTACTTACCAGTAACTTGTATTTCCTTCCATAGGAATCTATTGTGTGGTTTTCACCAGAAAAGTTTCTAAGTGTCCATTTTTGAAACGTACAAATATTCCTCTAAAATCAGCCGAACTACGAATTCCGATTTACTCACCTGTTATCATGACAGAACCAGGGCTGCATCTTTTAGCCCAGCACTGAACCTGAAAAGTAATTGTAAGTGTACTTACCAGTAACTTGTATTTCCTTCCATAGGAATCCATTGTGTGGTTTTCACCAGAAAAGTTTCTAAGTGTCCATTTTTGAAACATACAAATATTCCTCTAAACTCAGCCGAACTACGAATTCCGATTTACTGACCTGCTATCAGGAGAGAACCCAGGGCTGCATCTTTTAGCCCAGCACTGTCCCTGAAAAGTAATTCTAAGTGTACTTACCAGTAACTCGTATTTCCTTCCATAGGAATCCATTGTGTGGTTTTCACCAGAAAAGTTTCTAAGTGTCCATTTTTGAAACGTACAAATATTCCTCTAAAATCAGCCGAACTACGAATTCCAATTTACTCACCTGTTATCATGAGAGAACCCAGGGCTGCATCTTTTAGCCCAGCACTGAACCTGAAAAGTAATTGTAAGTGTACTTACCAATAACTTGTATTTCCTTCCATAGGAATCCAGTGTGTGGTTTTCAGCAGGAAAGTTTCTAAGTGTCCATTTTTGAAATGTACAAATATTCCTCTAAAATCAGCCAAACTATGAATTCCGATTTACTCACCTGTTATCAGGAGAGAACCCAGGGCTGCATCTTTTAGCCCAGCACTGAACCTGAAAAGTAATTGTAAGTGTACTTACCAGTAACTTGTATTTCCTTCCATAGGAATCCATTGTGTGGTTTCACCAGAAAAGTTTCTAAGTGTCCATTTTTGAAACGTACAAATATTCCTCTAAAATCAGCCGAATTACGAATTCCGATTTACTCACCTGTTATCATGAGAGAACCCAGGGCTGCATCTTTTAGCCCAGCACTGAACCTGAAAAGTAATTGTAAGTGTACTTACCAGTAACTTGTATTTCCTTCCATAGGAATCCATTGTGTGGTTTTCACCAGAAAAGTTTCTAAGTGTCCATTTTTGAAACGTACAAATATTCCTCTAAAATCAGCCGAACTACGAATTCCGATATACTCACCTGTTATCAGGAGAGAACCCAGTGCTGCATCTTTTAGCTCATCACTGTCCCTGAAAAGTAATTCTATGCGTACTTACCAATAACTTGTATTTCCTTCCATAGGAATCCAGTGTGTGGTTTTCAGCAGGAAAGTTACTAAGTGTCCATTTTTGAAATGTACAAATATTCCTCTATAATCAGCCGAACTACAATTCCGATTTACTCACCTGTTATCAGGAGAGAACCCAGTGCTGCATCTTTTCGCTCAGCACTGTCCCTGAAAAGTAATTCTAAGCGTACTTACCAGTAACTTGTATTTCCTTCCATAGGAATCCAGTGTGTGGTTTTCAGGAGGAAAGTTTCTAAGTGTCCATTTTTGAAATGTACAAATATTCCTCTAAAATCAGCCAAACTACGAATTCCGATTTACTCACCTGTTATCAGGAGAGAACACAGTGCTGCATCTTTTAGCTCATCACTGTCCCTGAAAAGTAATTCTAAGCGTACTTACCAGTAACTTGTATTTCCTTCCATAGGAATCCAGTGTGTGGTTTTCAGCTGGAAAGTTTCTAAGTGTCCATTTTTGAAATGTACAAATATTCCTCTAAAATCTGCCGAACTACAAATTCCGATTTACTCACCTGTTATCAGGAGAGAACCCAGTGCTGCATCTTTTAGCTCAGCACTGTCCCTGAAAAGTAATTCTAAGCGTACTTACCAGTAACTTGTATTTCCTTCCATAGGAATCCATTGTGTGGTTTTCACCAGAAAAGTTTCTAAGTGTCCATTTTTGAAACGTACAAATATTCCTCTAAAATCAGCCGAACTACGAATTCCGATTTACTCACCTGTTATTAGGAGAGAACCCAGGGCTGCATCTTTTAGCCCAGCACTGAACCTGAAAAGTAATTGTAAGTGTACTTACCAGTAACTTGTATTTCCTTCCATAGGAATCTATTGTGTGGTTTTCACCAGAAAAGTTTCTAAGTGTCCATTTTTGAAACGTACAAATATTCCTCTAAAATCAGCCGAACTACGAATTCCGATTTACTCACCTGTTATCATGAGAGAACCAGGGCTGCATCTTTTAGCCCAGCACTGAACCTGAAAAGTAATTGTAAGTGTACTTACCAGTAACTTGTATTTCCTTCCATAGGAATCCATTGTGTGGTTTTCACCAGAAAAGTTTCTAAGTGTCCATTTTTGAAACATACAAATATTCCTCTAAACTCAGCCGAACTACGAATTCCGATTTACTCACCTGCTATCAGGAGAGAACCCAGGGCTGCATCTTTTAGCCCAGCGCTGTCCCTGAAAAGTAATTCTAAGTGTACTTACCAGTAACTCGTATTTCCTTCCATAGGAATCCATTGTGTGGTTTTCACCAGAAAAGTTTCTAAGTGTCCATTTTTGAAACGTACAAATATTCCTCTAAAATCAGCCGAACTACGAATTCCAATTTACTCACCTGTTATCATGAGAGAACCCAGGGCTGCATCTTTTAGCCCAGCACTGAACCTGAAAAGTAATTGTAAGTGTACTTACCAATAACTTGTATTTCCTTCCATAGGAATCCAGTGTGTGGTTTTCAGCAGGAAAGTTTCTAAGTGTCCATTTTTGAAATGTACAAATATTCCTCTAAAATCAGCCGAACTACGAATTCCGATTTACTCACCTGTTATCAGGAGAGAACCCAGTGCTGCATCTTTTAGCTCATCACTGTCCCTGAAAAGTAATTCTAAGCGTACTTACCAGTAACTTGTATTTCCTTCCATAGGAATCAAGTGTGTGGTTTTCAGCAGGAAAGTTTCTAAGTGTCCATTTTTGAAATGTACAAATATTCCTCTAAAATCAGCCGAACTACAAATTCCGATTTACTCACCTGTTATCAGGAGAGAACCCAGTGCTGCATCTTTTAGCTCAGCACTGTCCCTGAAAAGTAATTCTAAGCGTACTTACCAGTAACTTGTATTTCCTTCCATAGGAATCCATTGTGTGGTTTTCACCAGAAAAGTTTCTAAGTGTCCATTTTTGAAACGTACAAATATTCCTCTAAAATCAGCCGAACTACGAATTCCGATTTACTCACCTGTTATCAGGTGAGATCCCAGCACTGACCCTGAAAAGTAATTCTAAGCGTACTTACCAGTAACTTGTATTTCCTTCCATAGGAATCCAGTGTGTGGTTCTCAGCAGGAAAGTTTCTAAGTGTCCATTTTTGAAATGTACAAATATTCCTCTAAAATCAGCCGAACTACGAATTCCGATTTACTCACCTGTTATCAAGAGAGAACCCAGGGCTGCATCTTTTAGCCCAGCACTGAACCTGAAAAGTAATTGTAAGTGTACTTACCAGTAACTTGTATTTCCTTCCATAGGAATCCATTGTGTGGTTTCACCAGAAAAGTTTCTAAGTGTCCATTTTTGAAACGTACAAATATTCCTCTAAAATCAGCCGAATTACGAATTCCGATTTACTCACCTGTTATCATGAGAGAACCCAGGGCTGCATCTTTTAGCCCAGCACTGAACCTGAAAAGTAATTGTAAGTGTACTTACCAGTAACTTGTATTTCCTTCCATAGGAATCCATTGTGTGGTTTTCACCAGAAAAGTTTCTAAGTGTCCATTTTTGAAACGTACAAATATTCCTCTAAAATCAGCCGAACTACGAATTCCGATATACTCACCTGTTATCAGGAGAGAACCCAGTGCTGCATCTTTTAGCTCATCACTGTCCCTGAAAAGTAATTCTATGCGTACTTACCAATAACTTGTATTTCCTTCCATAGGAATCCAGTGTGTGGTTTTCAGCAGGAAAGTTACTAAGTGTCCATTTTTGAAATGTACAAATATTCCTCTATAATCAGCCGAACTACAATTCCGATTTACTCACCTGTTATCAGGAGAGAACCCAGTGCTGCATCTTTTAGCTCAGCACTGTCCCTGAAAAGTAATTCTAAGCGTACTTACCAGTAACTTGTATTTCCTTCCATAGGAATCCAGTGTGTGGTTTTCAGCAGGAAAGTTTCTAAGTGTCCATTTTTGAAATGTACAAATATTCCTCTAAAATCAGCCAAACTACGAATTCCGATTTACTCACCTGTTATCAGGAGAGAACCCAGTGCTGCATCTTTTAGCTCATCACTGTCCCTGAAAAGTAATTCTAAGCGTACTTACCAGTAACTTGTATTTCCTTCCATAGGAATCCAGTGTGTGGTTTTCAGCTGGAAAGTTTCTAAGTGTCCATTTTTGAAATGTACAAATATTCCTCTAAAATCTGCCGAACTACAAATTCCGATTTACTCACCTGTTATCAGGAGAGAACCCAGTGCTGCATCTTTTAGCTCAGCACTGTCCCTGAAAAGTAATTCTAAGCGTACTTACCAGTAACTTGTATTTCCTTCCATAGGAATCCATTGTGTGGTTTTCACCAGAAAAGTTTCTAAGTGTCCATTTTTGAAACGTACAAATATTCCTCTAAAATCAGCCGAACTACGAATTCTGATTTACTCACCTGTTATTAGGAGAGAACCCAGGGCTGCATCTTTTAGCCCAGCACTGAACCTGAATAGTAATTGTAAGTGTACTTACCAGTAACTTGTATTTCCTTCCATAGGAATCCATTGTGTGGTTTTCACCAGAAAAGTTTCTAAGTGTCCATTTTTGAAACATACAAATATTCCTCTAAAATCAGCCGAACTACGAATTCCGATTTACTCACCTGCTATCAGGAGAGAACCCAGGGCTGCATCTTTTAGCCCAGCACTGAACCTGAAAAGTAATTGTAAGTGTACTTACCAGTAACTTGTATTTCCTTCCATAGGAATCTATTGTGTGGTTTTCACCAGAAAAGTTTCTAAGTGTCCATTTTTGAAACGTACAAATATTCCTCTAAAATCAGCCGAACTACGAATTCCGATTTACTCACCTGTTATCATGAGAGAACCAGGGCTGCATCTTTTAGCCCAGCACTGAACCTGAAAAGTAATTGTAAGTGTACTTACCAGTAACTTGTATTTCCTTCCATAGGAATCCATTGTGTGGTTTTCACCAGAAAAGTTTCTAAGTGTCCATTTTTTAAACATACAAATATTCCTCTAAACTCAGCCGAACTACGAATTCCGATTTACTGACCTGCTATCAGGAGAGAACCCAGGGCTGCATCTTTTAGCCCAGCACTGTCCCTGAAAAGTAATTCTAAGTGTACTTACCAGTAACTCGTATTTCCTTCCATAGGAATCCATTGTGTGGTTTTCACCAGAAAAGTTTCTAAGTGTCCATTTTTGAAACGTACAAATATTCCTCTAAAATCAGCCGAACTACGAATTCCAATTTACTCACCTGTTATCATGAGAGAACCCAGGGCTGCATCTTTTAGCCCAGCACTGAACCTGAAAAGTAATTGTAAGTGTACTTACCAATAACTTGTATTTCCTTCCATAGGAATCCAGTGTGTGGTTTTCAGCAGGAAAGTTTCTAAGTGTCCATTTTTGAAACGTACAAATATTCCTCTAAAATCAGCCGAATTACGAATTCCGATTTACTCACCTGTTATCATGAGAGAACCCAGGGCTGCATCTTTTAGCCCAGCACTGAACCTGAAAAGTAATTGTAAGTGTACTTACCAGTAACTTGTATTTCCTTCCATAGGAATCCATTGTGTGGTTTTCACCAGAAAAGTTTCTAAGTGTCCATTTTTGAAACGTACAAATATTCCTCTAAAATCAGCCGAACTACGAATTCCGATATACTCACCTGTTATCAGGAGAGAACCCAGTGCTGCATCTTTTAGCTCATCACTGTCCCTGAAAAGTAATTCTATGCGTACTTACCAATAACTTGTATTTCCTTCTATAGGAATCCAGTGTGTGGTTTTCAGCAGGAAAGTTACTAAGTGTCCATTTTTGAAATGTACAAATATTCCTCTATAATCAGCCGAACTACAATTCCGATTTACTCACCTGTTATCAGGAGAGAACCCAGTGCTGCATCTTTTAGCTCAGCACTGTCCCTGAAAAGTAATTCTAAGCGTACTTACCAGTAACTTGTATTTCCTTCCATAGGAATCCAGTGTGTGGTTTTCAGCAGGAAAGTTTGTAAGTGTCCATTTTTGAAATGTACAAATATTCCTCTAAAATCAGCCAAACTACGAATTCCGATTTACTCACCTGTTATCAGGAGAGAACCCAGTGCTGCATCTTTTAGCTCATCACTGTCCCTGAAAAGTAATTCTAAGAGTACTTACCAGTAACTTGTATTTCCTTCCATAGGAATCCAGTGTGTGGTTTTCAGCTGGAAAGTTTCTAAGTGTCCATTTTTGAAATGTACAAATATTCCTCTAAAATCTGCCGAACTACAAATTCCGATTTACTCACCTGTTATCAGGAGAGAACCCAGTGCTGCATCTTTTAGCTCAGCACTGTCCCTGAAAAGTAATTCTAAGCGTACTTACCAGTAACTTGTATTTCCTTCCATAGGAATCCATTGTGTGGTTTTCACCAGAAAAGTTTCTAAGTGTCCATTTTTGAAACGTACAAATATTCCTCTAAAATCAGCCGAACTACGAATTCCGATTTACTCACCTGTTATTAGGAGAGAACCCAGGGCTGCATCTTTTAGCCCAGCACTGAACCTGAATAGTAATTGTAAGTGTACTTACCAGTAACTTGTATTTCCTTCCATAGGAATCCATTGTGTGGTTTTCACCAGAAAAGTTTCTAAGTGTCCATTTTTGAAACATACAAATATTCCTCTAAAATCAGCCGAACTACGAATTCCGATTTACTCACCTGCTATCAGGAGAGAACCCAGGGCTGCATCTTTTAGCCCAGCACTGAACCTGAAAAGTAATTGTAAGTGTACTTACCAGTAACTTGTATTTCCTTCCATAGGAATCTATTGTGTGGTTTTCACCAGAAAAGTTTCTAAGTGTCCATTTTTGAAACGTACAAATATTCCTCTAAAATCAGCCGAACTACGAATTCCGATTTACTCACCTGTTATCATGAGAGAACCAGGGCTGCATCTTTTAGCCCAGCACTGAACCTGAAAAGTAATTGTAAGTGTACTTACCAGTAACTTGTATTTCCTTCCATAGGAATCCATTGTGTGGTTTTCACCAGAAAAGTTTCTAAGTGTCCATTTTTGAAACATACAAATATTCCTCTAAACTCAGCCGAACTACGAATTCCGATTTACTCACCTGCTATCAGGAGAGAACCCAGGGCTGCATCTTTTAGCCCAGCACTGTCCCTGAAAAGTAATTCTAAGTGTACTTACCAGTAACTCGTATTTCCTTCCATAGGAATCCATTGTGTGGTTTTCACCAGAAAAGTTTCTAAGTGTCCATTTTTGAAACGTACAAATATTCCTCTAAAATCAGCCGAACTACGAATTCCAATTTACTCACCTGTTATCATGAGAGAACCCAGGGCTGCATCTTTTAGCCCAGCACTGAACCTGAAAAGTAATTGTAAGTGTACTTACCAATAACTTGTATTTCCTTCCATAGGAATCCAGTGTGTGGTTTTCAGCAGGAAAGTTTCTAAGTGTCCATTTTTGAAATGTACAAATATTCCTCTAAAATCAGCCAAACTATGAATTCCGATTTACTCACCTGTTATCAGGAGAGAACCCAGGGCTGCATCTTTTAGCCCAGCACTGAACCTGAAAAGTAATTGTAAGTGTACTTACCAGTAACTTGTATTTCCTTCCATGGGAATCCATTGTGTGGTTTCACCAGAAAAGTTTCTAAGTGTCCATTTTTGAAACGTACAAATATTCCTCTAAAATCAGCCGAATTACGAATTCCGATTTACTCACCTGTTATCATGAGAGAACCCAGGGCTGCATCTTTTAGCCCAGCACTGAACCTGAAAAGTAATTGTAAGTGTACTTACCAGTAACTTGTATTTCCTTCCATAGGAATCCATTGTGTGGTTTTCACCAGAAAAGTTTCTAAGTGTCCATTTTTGAAACGTACAAATATTCCTCTAAAATCAGCCGAACTACGAATTCCGATATACTCACCTGTTATCAGGAGAGAACCCAGTGCTGCATCTTTTAGCTCATCACTGTCCCTGAAAAGTAATTCTATGCGTACTTACCAATAACTTGTATTTCCTTCCATAGGAATCCAGTGTGTGGTTTTCAGCAGGAAAGTTACTAAGTGTCCATTTTTGAAATGTACAAATATTCCTCTATAATCAGCCGAACTACAATTCCGATTTACTCACCTGTTATCAGGAGAGAACCCAGTGCTGCATCTTTTAGCTCAGCACTGTCCCTGAAAAGTAATTCTAAGCGTACTTACCAGTAACTTGTATTTCCTTCCATAGGAATCCAGTGTGTGGTTTTCAGCAGGAAAGTTTCTAAGTGTCCATTTTTGAAATGTACAAATATTCCTCTAAAATCAGCCAAACTACGAATTCCGATTTACTCACCTGTTATCAGGAGAGAACCCAGTGCTGCATCTTTTAGCTCATCACTGTCCCTGAAAAGTAATTCTAAGCGTACTTACCAGTAACTTGTATTTCCTTCCATAGGAATCCAGTGTGTGGTTTTCAGCTGGAAAGTTTCTAAGTGTCCATTTTTGAAATGTACAAATATTCCTCTAAAATCTGCCGAACTACAAATTCCGATTTACTCACCTGTTATCAGGAGAGAACCCAGTGCTGCATCTTTTAGCTCAGCACTGTCCCTGAAAAGTAATTCTAAGCGTACTTACCAGTAACTTGTATTTCCTTCCATAGGAATCCATTGTGTGGTTTTCACCAGAAAAGTTTCTAAGTGTCCATTTTTGAAACGTACAAATATTCCTCTAAAATCAGCCGAACTACGAATTCCGATTTACTCACCTGTTATTAGGAGAGAACCCAGGGCTGCATCTTTTAGCCCAGCACTGAACCTGAATAGTAATTGTAAGTGTACTTACCAGTAACTTGTATTTCCTTCCATAGGAATCCATTGTGTGGTTTTCACCAGAAAAGTTTCTAAGTGTCCATTTTTGAAACATACAAATATTCCTCTAAAATCAGCCGAACTACGAATTCCGATTTACTCACCTGCTATCAGGAGAGAACCCAGGGCTGCATCTTTTAGCCCAGCACTGAACCTGAAAAGTAATTGTAAGTGTACTTACCAGTAACTTGTATTTCCTTCCATAGGAATCTATTGTGTGGTTTTCACCAGAAAAGTTTCTAAGTGTCCATTTTTGAAACGTACAAATATTCCTCTAAAATCAGCCGAACTACGAATTCCGATTTACTCACCTGTTATCATGAGAGAACCAGGGCTGCATCTTTTAGCCCAGCACTGAACCTGAAAAGTAATTGTATGTGTACTTACCAGTAACTTGTATTTCCTTCCATAGGAATCCATTGTGTGGTTTTCACCAGAAAAGTTTCTAAGTGTCCATTTTTGAAACATACAAATATTCCTCTAAACTCAGCCGAACTACGAATTCCGATTTACTCACCTGCTATCAGGAGAGAACCCAGGGCTGCATCTTTTAGCCCAGCACTGTCCCTGAAAAGTAATTCTAAGTGTACTTACCAGTAACTCGTATTTCCTTCCATAGGAATCCATTGTGTGGTTTTCACCAGAAAAGTTTCTAAGTGTCCATTTTTGAAACGTACAAATATTCCTCTAAAATCAGCCGAACTACGAATTCCAATTTACTCACCTGTTATCATGAGAGAACCCAGGGCTGCATCTTTTAGCCCAGCACTGAACCTGAAAAGTAATTGTAAGTGTACTTACCAATAACTTGTATTTCCTTCCATAGGAATCCAGTGTGTGGTTTTCAGCAGGAAAGTTTCTAAGTGTCCATTTTTGAAATGTACAAATATTCCTCTAAAATCAGCCGAACTACGAATTCCGATTTACTCACCTGTTAACAGGAGAGAACCCAGTGCTGCATCTTCTAGCTCATCACTGTCCCTGAAAAGTAATTCTAAGCGTACTTACCAGTAACTTGTATTTCCTTCCATAGGAATCCAGTGTGTGGTTTTCAGCAGGAAAGTTTCTAAGTGTCCATTTTTGAAACGAACAAATATTCCTCTAAAATCAGCCGAACTACGAATTCCGATTTACTCACCTGTTATCAGGAGAGAACCCAGTGCTGGATCTTTTATCCCAGCACTGACCCTGAAAAGTAATTCTAAGCGTACTCACCAGTAACTTGTATTTCCTTCCATAGGAATCCAGTGTGTGGTTTTCAGCATGAAAGTTTCTAAGTGTCCATTTTTGAAATGTACAAATATTCCTCTAAAATCAGCCGAACTATGAATTCCGATTTACTCACCTGTTATCAGGAGAGAACCCAGGGCTGCATCTTTTAGCCCAGCACTGAACCTGAAAAGTAATTGTAAGTGTACTTACCAGAACCTTGTATTTCCTTCCATAGGAATCCATTGTGTGGTTTCACCAGAAAAGTTTCTAAGTGTACATTTTTGAAACGTACAAATATTCCTCTAAAATCAGCTGAACTACGAATTCCGATTTACTCACCTGTTATCATGAGAGAACCCAGGGCTGCATCTTTTAGCCCAGCACTGAACCTGAAAAGTAATTGTAAGTGTACTTACCAGTAACTTGTATTTCCTTCCATAGGAATCCATTGTGTGGTTTTCACCAGAAAAGTTTCTAAGTGTCCATTTTTGAAACGTACAAATATTCCTCTAAAATCAGCTGAACTACGAATTCCGATTTACTCACCTGTTATCATGAGAGAACCCAGGGCTGCATCTTTTAGCCCAGCACTGAACCTGAAAAGTAATTGTAAGTGTACTTACCAGTAACTTGTATTTCCTTCCATAGGAATCCATTGTGGGTTTTCACCAGAAAAGTTTCTAAGTGTCCATTTTTGAAACGTACAAATATTCCTCCAAATCAGCCGAACTACGAATTCCGATATACTCACCTGTTATCAGGAGAGAACCCAGTGCTGCATCTTTTAGCTCATCACTGTCCCTGAAAAGTAATTCTAAGCGTACTTACCAGTAACTTGTATTTCCTTCCATAGGAATCCAGTGTGTGGTTTTCAGCAGGAAAGTTACTAAGTGTCCATTTTTGAAATGTACAAATATTCCTCTATAATCAGCCGAACTACAATTCCGATTTACTCACCTGTTATCAGGAGAGAACCCAGTGCTGCATCTTTTAGCTCAGCACTGTCCCTGAAAAGTAATTCTAAGCGTACTTACCAGTAACTTGTATTTCCTTCCTTAGGAATCCAGTGTGTGGTTTTCAGCAGGAAAGTTACTAAGTGTCCATTTTTGAAATGTACAAATATTCCTCTAAAATCAGCCGAACTACGAATTCCGATTTACTCACCTGTTATCAGGAGAGAACTCAAGGCTGCATCTTTTAGCCCAGCACTGAACCTGAAAAGTAATTGTAAGTGTACTTACCAGTAACTTGTATTTCCTTCCATAGGAATCCATTGTGTGGTTTTCACCAGAAAAGTTTCTAAGTGTCCATTTTTGAAACGTACAAATATTCGTCTAAAATCAGCCGAACTACGAATTCCGATTTACTCACCTGTTATCAGGAGAGAACCCAGTGCTGCATCTTTTAGCTCATCACTGTCCCTGAAAAGTAATCCTAAGCGTACTTACCAGTAACTTGTATTTCCTTCCATAGGAATCCAGTGTGTGGTTTTGAGCAGGAAAGTTTCTAAGTGTCCATTTTTGAAACGTACAAATATTCCTCTAAAATCAGCCGAACTACGAATTCTGATTTACTCACCTGTTATCAGGAGAGAACACAGTGCTGGATCTTTTATCCCAGCACTGACCCTGAAAAGTAATTCTAAGCGTACTTACCAGTAACTTGTATTTCCTTCCATAGGAATCCAGTGTGTGGTTTTCAGCAGGAAAGTTTCTAAGTGTCCATTTTTGAAATGTACAAATATTCCTCTAAAATCAGCCAAACTATGAATTCCGATTTACTCACCTGTTATCAGGAGAGAACCCAGGGCTGCATCTTTTAGCCCAGCACTGAACCTGAAAAGTAATTGTAAGTGTACTTACCAGTAACTTGTATTTCCTTCCATAGGAATCCATTGTGTGGTTTCACCAGAAAAGTTTCTAAGTGTCCATTTTTGAAACGTACAAATATTCCTCTAAAATCAGCCAAATTACGAATTCCGATTTACTCACCTGTTATCATGAGAGAACCCAGGGCTGCATCTTTTAGCCCAGCACTGAACCTGAAAAGTAATTGTAAGTGTACTTACCAGTAACTTGTATTTCCTTCCATAGGAATCCATTGTGTGGTTTTCACCAGAAAAGTTTCTAAGTGTCCATTTTTGAAACGTACAAATATTCCTCTAAAATCAGCCGAACTACGAATTCCGATATACTCACCTGTTATCAGGAGAGAACCCAGTGCTGCATCTTTTAGCTCATCACTGTCCCTGAAAAGTAATTCTATGCGTACTTACCAATAACTTGTATTTCCTTCCATAGGAATCCAGTGTGTGGTTTTCAGCAGGAAAGTTACTAAGTGTCCATTTTTGAAATGTACAAATATTCCTCTATAATCAGCCGAACTACAATTCCGATTTACTCACCTGTTATCAGGAGAGAACCCAGTGCTGCATCTTTTAGCTCAGCACTGTCCCTGAAAAGTAATTCTAAGCGTACTTACCAGTAACTTGTATTTCCTTCCATAGGAATCCAGTGTGTGGTTTTCAGCAGGAAAGTTTCTAAGTGTCCATTTTTGAAATGTACAAATATTCCTCTAAAATCAGCCAAACTACGAATTCCGATTTACTCACCTGTTATCAGGAGAGAACCCAGTGCTGCATCTTTTAGCTCATCACTGTCCCTGAAAAGTAATTCTAAGCGTACTTACCAGTAACTTGTATTTCCTTCCATAGGAATCCAGTGTGTGGTTTTCAGCTGGAAAGTTTCTAAGTGTCCATTTTTGAAATGTACAAATATTCCTCTAAAATCTGCCGAACTACAAATTCCGATTTACTCACCTGTTATCAGGAGAGAACCCAGTGCTGCATCTTTTAGCTCAGCACTGTCCCTGAAAAGTAATTCTAAGCGTACTTACCAGTAACTTGTATTTCCTTCCATTGGAATCCATTGTGTGGTTTTCACCAGAAAAGTTTCTAAGTGTCCATTTTTGAAACGTACAAATATTCCTCTAAAATCAGCCGAACTACGAATTCCGATTTACTCACCTGTTATTAGGAGAGAACCCAGGGCTGCATCTTTTAGCCCAGCACTGAACCTGAATAGTAATTGTAAGTGTACTTACCAGTAACTTGTATTTCCTTCCATAGGAATCCATTGTGTGGTTTTCACCAGAAAAGTTTCTAAGTGTCCATTTTTGAAACATACAAATATTCCTCTAAAATCAGCCGAACTACGAATTCCGATTTACTCACCTGCTATCAGGAGAGAACCCAGGGCTGCATCTTTTAGCCCAGCACTGAACCTGAAAAGTAATTGTAAGTGTACTTACCAGTAACTTGTATTTCCTTCCATAGGAATCTATTGTGTGGTTTTCACCAGAAAAGTTTCTAAGTGTCCATTTTTGAAACGTACAAATATTCCTCTAAAATCAGCCGAACTACGAATTCCGATTTACTCACCTGTTATCATGAGAGAACCAGGGCTGCATCTTTTAGCCCAGCACTGAACCTGAAAAGTAATTGTAAGTGTACTTACCAGTAACTTGTATTTCCTTCCATAGGAATCCATTGTGTGGTTTTCACCAGAAAAGTTTCTAAGTGTCCATTTTTGAAACATACAAATATTCCTCTAAACTCAGCCGAACTACGAATTCCGATTTACTCACCTGCTATCAGGAGAGAACCCAGGGCTGCATCTTTTAGCCCAGCACTGTCCCTGAAAAGTAATTCTAAGTGTACTTACCAGTAACTCGTATTTCCTTCCATAGGAATCCATTGTGTGGTTTTCACCAGAAAAGTTTCTAAGTGTCCATTTTTGAAACGTACAAATATTCCTCTAAAATCAGCCGAACTACGAATTCCAATTTACTCACCTGTTATCATGAGAGAACCCAGGGCTGCATCTTTTAGCCCAGCACTGAACCTGAAAAGTAATTGTAAGTGTACTTACCAATAACTTGTATTTCCTTCCATAGGAATCCAGTGTGTGGTTTTCAGCAGGAAAGTTTCTAAGTGTCCATTTTTGAAATGTACAAATATTCCTCTAAAATCAGCCAAACTATGAATTCCGATTTACTCACCTGTTATCAGGAGAGAACCCAGGGCTGCATCTTTTAGCCCAGCACTGAACCTGAAAAGTAATTGTAAGTGTACTTACCAGTAACTTGTATTTCCTTCCATAGGAATCCATTGTGTGGTTTCACCAGAAAAGTTTCTAAGTGTCCATTTTTGAAACGTACAAATATTCCTCTAAAATCAGCCGAATTACGAATTCCGATTTACTCACCTGTTATCATGAGAGAACCCAGGGCTGCATCTTTTAGCCCAGCACTGAACCTGAAAAGTAATTGTAAGTGTACTTACCAGTAACTTGTATTTCCTTCCATAGGAATCCATTGTGTGGTTTTCACCAGAAAAGTTTCTAAGTGTCCATTTTTGAAACGTACAAATATTCCTCTAAAATCAGCCGAACTACGAATTCCGATATACTCACCTGTTATCAGGAGAGAACCCAGTGCTGCATCTTTTAGCTCATCACTGTCCCTGAAAAGTAATTCTATGCGTACTTACCAATAACTTGTATTTCCTTCCATAGGAATCCAGTGTGTGGTTTTCAGCAGGAAAGTTACTAAGTGTCCATTTTTGAAATGTACAAATATTCCTCTATAATCAGCCGAACTACAATTCCGATTTACTCACCTGTTATCAGGAGAGAACCCAGTGCTGCATCTTTTCGCTCAGCACTGTCCCTGAAAAGTAATTCTAAGCGTACTTACCAGTAACTTGTATTTCCTTCCATAGGAATCCAGTGTGTGGTTTTCAGCAGGAAAGTTTCTAAGTGTCCATTTTTGAAATGTACAAATATTCCTCTAAAATCAGCCAAACTACGAATTCCGATTTACTCACCTGTTATCAGGAGAGAACCCAGTGCTGCATCTTTTAGCTCATCACTGTCCCTGAAAAGTAATTCTAAGCGTACTTACCAGTAACTTGTATTTCCTTCCATAGGAATCCAGTGTGTGGTTTTCAGCTGGAAAGTTTCTAAGTGTCCATTTTTGAAATGTACAAATATTCCTCTAAAATCTGCCGAACTACAAATTCCGATTTACTCACCTGTTATCAGGAGAGAACCCAGTGCTGCATCTTTTAGCTCAGCACTGTCCCTGAAAAGTAATTCTAAGCGTACTTACCAGTAACTTGTATTTCCTTCCATAGGAATCCATTGTGTGGTTTTCACCAGAAAAGTTTCTAAGTGTCCATTTTTGAAACGTACAAATATTCCTCTAAAATCAGCCGAACTACGAATTCCGATTTACTCACCTGTTATTAGGAGAGAACCCAGGGCTGCATCTTTTAGCCCAGCACTGAACCTGAAAAGTAATTGTAAGTGTACTTACCAGTAACTTGTATTTCCTTCCATAGGAATCTATTGTGTGGTTTTCACCAGAAAAGTTTCTAAGTGTCCATTTTTGAAACGTACAAATATTCCTCTAAAATCAGCCGAACTACGAATTCCGATTTACTCACCTGTTATCATGAGAGAACCAGGGCTGCATCTTTTAGCCCAGCACTGAACCTGAAAAGTAATTGTAAGTGTACTTACCAGTAACTTGTATTTCCTTCCATAGGAATCCATTGTGTGGTTTTCACCAGAAAAGTTTCTAAGTGTCCATTTTTGAAACATACAAATATTCCTCTAAACTCAGCCGAACTACGAATTCCGATTTACTCACCTGCTATCAGGAGAGAACCCAGGGCTGCATCTTTTAGCCCAGCGCTGTCCCTGAAAAGTAATTCTAAGTGTACTTACCAGTAACTCGTATTTCCTTCCATAGGAATCCATTGTGTGGTTTTCACCAGAAAAGTTTCTAAGTGTCCATTTTTGAAACGTACAAATATTCCTCTAAAATCAGCCGAACTACGAATTCCAATTTACTCACCTGTTATCATGAGAGAACCCAGGGCTGCATCTTTTAGCCCAGCACTGAACCTGAAAAGTAATTGTAAGTGTACTTACCAATAACTTGTATTTCCTTCCATAGGAATCCAGTGTGTGGTTTTCAGCAGGAAAGTTTCTAAGTGTCCATTTTTGAAATGTACAAATATTCCTCTAAAATCAGCCGAACTACGAATTCCGATTTACTCACCTGTTATCAGGAGAGAACCCAGTGCTGCATCTTTTAGCTCATCACTGTCCCTGAAAAGTAATTCTAAGCGTACTTACCAGTAACTTGTATTTCCTTCCATAGGAATCAAGTGTGTGGTTTTCAGCAGGAAAGTTTCTAAGTGTCCATTTTTGAAATGTACAAATATTCCTCTAAAATCAGCCGAACTACAAATTCCGATTTACTCACCTGTTATCAGGAGAGAACCCAGTGCTGCATCTTTTAGCTCAGCACTGTCCCTGAAAAGTAATTCTAAGCGTACTTACCAGTAACTTGTATTTCCTTCCATAGGAATCCATTGTGTGGTTTTCACCAGAAAAGTTTCTAAGTGTCCATTTTTGAAACGTACAAATATTCCTCTAAAATCAGCCGAACTACGAATTCCGATTTACTCACCTGTTATCAGGTGAGATCCCAGCACTGACCCTGAAAAGTAATTCTAAGCGTACTTACCAGTAACTTGTATTTCCTTCCATAGGAATCCAGTGTGTGGTTCTCAGCAGGAAAGTTTCTAAGTGTCCATTTTTGAAATGTACAAATATTCCTCTAAAATCAGCCGAACTACGAATTCTGATTTACTCACCTGTTATCAAGAGAGAACCCAGGGCTGCATCTTTTAGCCCAGCACTGAACCTGAAAAGTAATTGTAAGTGTACTTACCAGTAACTTGTATTTCCTTCCATAGGAATCCATTGTGTGGTTTCACCAGAAAAGTTTCTAAGTGTCCATTTTTGAAACGTACAAATATTCCTCTAAAATCAGCCGAATTACGAATTCCGATTTACTCACCTGTTATCATGAGAGAACCCAGGGCTGCATCTTTTAGCCCAGCACTGAACCTGAAAAGTAATTGTAAGTGTACTTACCAGTAACTTGTATTTCCTTCCATAGGAATCCATTGTGTGGTTTTCACCAGAAAAGTTTCTAAGTGTCCATTTTTGAAACGTACAAATATTCCTCTAAAATCAGCCGAACTACGAATTCCGATATACTCACCTGTTATCAGGAGAGAACCCAGTGCTGCATCTTTTAGCTCATCACTGTCCCTGAAAAGTAATTCTATGCGTACTTACCAATAACTTGTATTTCCTTCCATAGGAATCCAGTGTGTGGTTTTCAGCAGGAAAGTTACTAAGTGTCCATTTTTGAAATGTACAAATATTCCTCTATAATCAGCCGAACTACAATTCCGATTTACTCACCTGTTATCAGGAGAGAACCCAGTGCTGCATCTTTTAGCTCAGCACTGTCCCTGAAAAGTAATTCTAAGCGTACTTACCAGTAACTTGTATTTCCTTCCATAGGAATCCAGTGTGTGGTTTTCAGCAGGAAAGTTTCTAAGTGTCCATTTTTGAAATGTACAAATATTCCTCTAAAATCAGCCAAACTACGAATTCCGATTTACTCACCTGTTATCAGGAGAGAACCCAGTGCTGCATCTTTTAGCTCATCACTGTCCCTGAAAAGTAATTCTAAGCGTACTTACCAGTAACTTGTATTTCCTTCCATAGGAATCCAGTGTGTGGTTTTCAGCTGGAAAGTTTCTAAGTGTCCATTTTTGAAATGTACAAATATTCCTCTAAAATCTGCCGAACTACAAATTCCGATTTACTCACCTGTTATCAGGAGAGAACCCAGTGCTGCATCTTTTAGCTCAGCACTGTCCCTGAAAAGTAATTCTAAGCGTACTTACCAGTAACTTGTATTTCCTTCCATAGGAATCCATTGTGTGGTTTTCACCAGAAAAGTTTCTAAGTGTCCATTTTTGAAACGTACAAATATTCCTCTAAAATCAGCCGAACTACGAATTCCGATTTACTCACCTGTTATTAGGAGAGAACCCAGGGCTGCATCTTTTAGCCCAGCACTGAACCTGAATAGTAATTGTAAGTGTACTTACCAGTAACTTGTATTTCCTTCCACAGGAATCCATTGTGTGGTTTTCACCAGAAAAGTTTCTAAGTGTCCATTTTTGAAACATACAAATATTCCTCTAAAATCAGCCGAACTACGAATTCCGATTTACTCACCTGCTATCAGGAGAGAACCCAGGGCTGCATCTTTTAGCCCAGCACTGAACCTGAAAAGTAATTGTAAGTGTACTTACCAGTAACTTGTATTTCCTTCCATAGGAATCTATTGTGTGGTTTTCACCAGAAAAGTTTCTAAGTGTCCATTTTTGAAACGTACAAATATTCCTCTAAAATCAGCCGAACTACGAATTCCGATTTACTCACCTGTTATCATGACAGAACCAGGGCTGCATCTTTTAGCCCAGCACTGAACCTGAAAAGTAATTGTAAGTGTACTTACCAGTAACTTGTATTTCCTTCCATAGGAATCCATTGTGTGGTTTTCACCAGAAAAGTTTCTAAGTGTCCATTTTTGAAACATACAAATATTCCTCTAAACTCAGCCGAACTACGAATTCCGATTTACTGACCTGCTATCAGGAGAGAACCCAGGGCTGCATCTTTTAGCCCAGCACTGTCCCTGAAAAGTAATTCTAAGTGTACTTACCAGTAACTCGTATTTCCTTCCATAGGAATCCATTGTGTGGTTTTCACCAGAAAAGTTTCTAAGTGTCCATTTTTGAAACGTACAAATATTCCTCTAAAATCAGCCGAACTACGAATTCCAATTTACTCACCTGTTATCATGAGAGAACCCAGGGCTGCATCTTTTAGCCCAGCACTGAACCTGAAAAGTAATTGTAAGTGTACTTACCAATAACTTGTATTTCCTTCCATAGGAATCCAGTGTGTGGTTTTCAGCAGGAAAGTTTCTAAGTGTCCATTTTTGAAATGTACAAATATTCCTCTAAAATCAGCCAAACTATGAATTCCGATTTACTCACCTGTTATCAGGAGAGAACCCAGGGCTGCATCTTTTAGCCCAGCACTGAACCTGAAAAGTAATTGTAAGTGTACTTACCAGTAACTTGTATTTCCTTCCATAGGAATCCATTGTGTGGTTTCACCAGAAAAGTTTCTAAGTGTCCATTTTTGAAACGTACAAATATTCCTCTAAAATCAGCCGAATTACGAATTCCGATTTACTCACCTGTTATCATGAGAGAACCCAGGGCTGCATCTTTTAGCCCAGCACTGAACCTGAAAAGTAATTGTAAGTGTACTTACCAGTAACTTGTATTTCCTTCCATAGGAATCCATTGTGTGGTTTTCACCAGAAAAGTTTCTAAGTGTCCATTTTTGAAACGTACAAATATTCCTCTAAAATCAGCCGAACTACGAATTCCGATATACTCACCTGTTATCAGGAGAGAACCCAGTGCTGCATCTTTTAGCTCATCACTGTCCCTGAAAAGTAATTCTATGCGTACTTACCAATAACTTGTATTTCCTTCCATAGGAATCCAGTGTGTGGTTTTCAGCAGGAAAGTTACTAAGTGTCCATTTTTGAAATGTACAAATATTCCTCTATAATCAGCCGAACTACAATTCCGATTTACTCACCTGTTATCAGGAGAGAACCCAGTGCTGCATCTTTTCGCTCAGCACTGTCCCTGAAAAGTAATTCTAAGCGTACTTACCAGTAACTTGTATTTCCTTCCATAGGAATCCAGTGTGTGGTTTTCAGGAGGAAAGTTTCTAAGTGTCCATTTTTGAAATGTACAAATATTCCTCTAAAATCAGCCAAACTACGAATTCCGATTTACTCACCTGTTATCAGGAGAGAACACAGTGCTGCATCTTTTAGCTCATCACTGTCCCTGAAAAGTAATTCTAAGCGTACTTACCAGTAACTTGTATTTCCTTCCATAGGAATCCAGTGTGTGGTTTTCAGCTGGAAAGTTTCTAAGTGTCCATTTTTGAAATGTACAAATATTCCTCTAAAATCTGCCGAACTACAAATTCCGATTTACTCACCTGTTATCAGGAGAGAACCCAGTGCTGCATCTTTTAGCTCAGCACTGTCCCTGAAAAGTAATTCTAAGCGTACTTACCAGTAACTTGTATTTCCTTCCATAGGAATCCATTGTGTGGTTTTCACCAGAAAAGTTTCTAAGTGTCCATTTTTGAAACGTACAAATATTCCTCTAAAATCAGCCGAACTACGAATTCCGATTTACTCACCTGTTATTAGGAGAGAACCCAGGGCTGCATCTTTTAGCCCAGCACTGAACCTGAAAAGTAATTGTAAGTGTACTTACCAGTAACTTGTATTTCCTTCCATAGGAATCTATTGTGTGGTTTTCACCAGAAAAGTTTCTAAGTGTCCATTTTTGAAACGTACAAATATTCCTCTAAAATCAGCCGAACTACGAATTCCGATTTACTCACCTGTTATCATGAGAGAACCAGGGCTGCATCTTTTAGCCCAGCACTGAACCTGAAAAGTAATTGTAAGTGTACTTACCAGTAACTTGTATTTCCTTCCATAGGAATCCATTGTGTGGTTTTCACCAGAAAAGTTTCTAAGTGTCCATTTTTGAAACATACAAATATTCCTCTAAACTCAGCCGAACTACGAATTCCGATTTACTCACCTGCTATCAGGAGAGAACCCAGGGCTGCATCTTTTAGCCCAGCGCTGTCCCTGAAAAGTAATTCTAAGTGTACTTACCAGTAACTCGTATTTCCTTCCATAGGAATCCATTGTGTGGTTTTCACCAGAAAAGTTTCTAAGTGTCCATTTTTGAAACGTACAAATATTCCTCTAAAATCAGCCGAACTACGAATTCCAATTTACTCACCTGTTATCATGAGAGAACCCAGGGCTGCATCTTTTAGCCCAGCACTGAACCTGAAAAGTAATTGTAAGTGTACTTACCAATAACTTGTATTTCCTTCCATAGGAATCCAGTGTGTGGTTTTCAGCAGGAAAGTTTCTAAGTGTCCATTTTTGAAATGTACAAATATTCCTCTAAAATCAGCCGAACTACGAATTCCGATTTACTCACCTGTTATCAGGAGAGAACCCAGTGCTGCATCTTTTAGCTCATCACTGTCCCTGAAAAGTAATTCTAAGCGTACTTACCAGTAACTTGTATTTCCTTCCATAGGAATCAAGTGTGTGGTTTTCAGCAGGAAAGTTTCTAAGTGTCCATTTTTGAAATGTACAAATATTCCTCTAAAATCAGCCGAACTACAAATTCCGATTTACTCACCTGTTATCAGGAGAGAACCCAGTGCTGCATCTTTTAGCTCAGCACTGTCCCTGAAAAGTAATTCTAAGCGTACTTACCAGTAACTTGTATTTCCTTCCATAGGAATCCATTGTGTGGTTTTCACCAGAAAAGTTTCTAAGTGTCCATTTTTGAAACGTACAAATATTCCTCTAAAATCAGCCGAACTACGAATTCCGATTTACTCACCTGTTATCAGGTGAGATCCCAGCACTGACCCTGAAAAGTAATTCTAAGCGTACTTACCAGTAACTTGTATTTCCTTCCATAGGAATCCAGTGTGTGGTTCTCAGCAGGAAAGTTTCTAAGTGTCCATTTTTGAAATGTACAAATATTCCTCTAAAATCAGCCGAACTACGAATTCCGATTTACTCACCTGTTATCAAGAGAGAACCCAGGGCTGCATCTTTTAGCCCAGCACTGAACCTGAAAAGTAATTGTAAGTGTACTTACCAGTAACTTGTATTTCCTTCCATAGGAATCCATTGTGTGGTTTCACCAGAAAAGTTTCTAAGTGTCCATTTTTGAAACGTACAAATATTCCTCTAAAATCAGCCGAATTACGAATTCCGATTTACTCACCTGTTATCATGAGAGAACCCAGGGCTGCATCTTTTAGCCCAGCACTGAACCTGAAAAGTAATTGTAAGTGTACTTACCAGTAACTTGTATTTCCTTCCATAGGAATCCATTGTGTGGTTTTCACCAGAAAAGTTTCTAAGTGTCCATTTTTGAAACGTACAAATATTCCTCTAAAATCAGCCGAACTACGAATTCCGATATACTCACCTGTTATCAGGAGAGAACCCAGTGCTGCATCTTTTAGCTCATCACTGTCCCTGAAAAGTAATTCTATGCGTACTTACCAATAACTTGTATTTCCTTCCATAGGAATCCAGTGTGTGGTTTTCAGCAGGAAAGTTACTAAGTGTCCATTTTTGAAATGTACAAATATTCCTCTATAATCAGCCGAACTACAATTCCGATTTACTCACCTGTTATCAGGAGAGAACCCAGTGCTGCATCTTTTAGCTCAGCACTGTCCCTGAAAAGTAATTCTAAGCGTACTTACCAGTAACTTGTATTTCCTTCCATAGGAATCCAGTGTGTGGTTTTCAGCAGGAAAGTTTCTAAGTGTCCATTTTTGAAATGTACAAATATTCCTCTAAAATCAGCCAAACTACGAATTCCGATTTACTCACCTGTTATCAGGAGAGAACCCAGTGCTGCATCTTTTAGCTCATCACTGTCCCTGAAAAGTAATTCTAAGCGTACTTACCAGTAACTTGTATTTCCTTCCATAGGAATCCAGTGTGTGGTTTTCAGCTGGAAAGTTTCTAAGTGTCCATTTTTGAAATGTACAAATATTCCTCTAAAATCTGCCGAACTACAAATTCCGATTTACTCACCTGTTATCAGGAGAGAACCCAGTGCTGCATCTTTTAGCTCAGCACTGTCCCTGAAAAGTAATTCTAAGCGTACTTACCAGTAACTTGTATTTCCTTCCATAGGAATCCATTGTGTGGTTTTCACCAGAAAAGTTTCTAAGTGTCCATTTTTGAAACGTACAAATATTCCTCTAAAATCAGCCGAACTACGAATTCTGATTTACTCACCTGTTATTAGGAGAGAACCCAGGGCTGCATCTTTTAGCCCAGCACTGAACCTGAATAGTAATTGTAAGTGTACTTACCAGTAACTTGTATTTCCTTCCATAGGAATCCATTGTGTGGTTTTCACCAGAAAAGTTTCTAAGTGTCCATTTTTGAAACATACAAATATTCCTCTAAAATCAGCCGAACTACGAATTCCGATTTACTCACCTGCTATCAGGAGAGAACCCAGGGCTGCATCTTTTAGCCCAGCACTGAACCTGAAAAGTAATTGTAAGTGTACTTACCAGTAACTTGTATTTCCTTCCATAGGAATCTATTGTGTGGTTTTCACCAGAAAAGTTTCTAAGTGTCCATTTTTGAAACGTACAAATATTCCTCTAAAATCAGCCGAACTACGAATTCCGATTTACTCACCTGTTATCATGAGAGAACCAGGGCTGCATCTTTTAGCCCAGCACTGAACCTGAAAAGTAATTGTAAGTGTACTTACCAGTAACTTGTATTTCCTTCCATAGGAATCCATTGTGTGGTTTTCACCAGAAAAGTTTCTAAGTGTCCATTTTTTAAACATACAAATATTCCTCTAAACTCAGCCGAACTACGAATTCCGATTTACTGACCTGCTATCAGGAGAGAACCCAGGGCTGCATCTTTTAGCCCAGCACTGTCCCTGAAAAGTAATTCTAAGTGTACTTACCAGTAACTCGTATTTCCTTCCATAGGAATCCATTGTGTGGTTTTCACCAGAAAAGTTTCTAAGTGTCCATTTTTGAAACGTACAAATATTCCTCTAAAATCAGCCGAACTACGAATTCCAATTTACTCACCTGTTATCATGAGAGAACCCAGGGCTGCATCTTTTAGCCCAGCACTGAACCTGAAAAGTAATTGTAAGTGTACTTACCAATAACTTGTATTTCCTTCCATAGGAATCCAGTGTGTGGTTTTCAGCAGGAAAGTTTCTAAGTGTCCATTTTTGAAACGTACAAATATTCCTCTAAAATCAGCCGAATTACGAATTCCGATTTACTCACCTGTTATCATGAGAGAACCCAGGGCTGCATCTTTTAGCCCAGCACTGAACCTGAAAAGTAATTGTAAGTGTACTTACCAGTAACTTGTATTTCCTTCCATAGGAATCCATTGTGTGGTTTTCACCAGAAAAGTTTCTAAGTGTCCATTTTTGAAACGTACAAATATTCCTCTAAAATCAGCCGAACTACGAATTCCGATATACTCACCTGTTATCAGGAGAGAACCCAGTGCTGCATCTTTTAGCTCATCACTGTCCCTGAAAAGTAATTCTATGCGTACTTACCAATAACTTGTATTTCCTTCCATAGGAATCCAGTGTGTGGTTTTCAGCAGGAAAGTTACTAAGTGTCCATTTTTGAAATGTACAAATATTCCTCTATAATCAGCCGAACTACAATTCCGATTTACTCACCTGTTATCAGGAGAGAACCCAGTGCTGCATCTTTTCGCTCAGCACTGTCCCTGAAAAGTAATTCTAAGCGTACTTACCAGTAACTTGTATTTCCTTCCATAGGAATCCAGTGTGTGGTTTTCAGGAGGAAAGTTTCTAAGTGTCCATTTTTGAAATGTACAAATATTCCTCTAAAATCAGCCAAACTACGAATTCCGATTTACTCACCTGTTATCAGGAGAGAACCCAGTGCTGCATCTTTTAGCTCATCACTGTCCCTGAAAAGTAATTCTAAGCGTACTTACCAGTAACTTGTATTTCCTTCCATAGGAATCCAGTGTGTGGTTTTCAGCTGGAAAGTTTCTAAGTGTCCATTTTTGAAATGTACAAATATTCCTCTAAAATCTGCCGAACTACAAATTCCGATTTACTCACCTGTTATCAGGAGAGAACCCAGTGCTGCATCTTTTAGCTCAGCACTGTCCCTGAAAAGTAATTCTAAGCGTACTTACCAGTAACTTGTATTTCCTTCCATAGGAATCCATTGTGTGGTTTTCACCAGAAAAGTTTCTAAGTGTCCATTTTTGAAACGTACAAATATTCCTCTAAAATCAGCCGAACTACGAATTCCGATTTACTCACCTGTTATTAGGAGAGAACCCAGGGCTGCATCTTTTAGCCCAGCACTGAACCTGAAAAGTAATTGTAAGTGTACTTACCAGTAACTTGTATTTCCTTCCATAGGAATCTATTGTGTGGTTTTCACCAGAAAAGTTTCTAAGTGTCCATTTTTGAAACGTACAAATATTCCTCTAAAATCAGCCGAACTACGAATTCCGATTTACTCACCTGTTATCATGAGAGAACCAGGGCTGCATCTTTTAGCCCAGCACTGAACCTGAAAAGTAATTGTAAGTGTACTTACCAGTAACTTGTATTTCCTTCCATAGGAATCCATTGTGTGGTTTTCACCAGAAAAGTTTCTAAGTGTCCATTTTTGAAACATACAAATATTCCTCTAAACTCAGCCGAACTACGAATTCCGATTTACTCACCTGCTATCAGGAGAGAACCCAGGGCTGCATCTTTTAGCCCAGCGCTGTCCCTGAAAAGTAATTCTAAGTGTACTTACCAGTAACTCGTATTTCCTTCCATAGGAATCCATTGTGTGGTTTTCACCAGAAAAGTTTCTAAGTGTCCATTATTGAAACGTACAAATATTCCTCTAAAATCAGCCGAACTACGAATTCCAATTTACTCACCTGTTATCATGAGAGAACCCAGGGCTGCATCTTTTAGCCCAGCACTGAACCTGAAAAGTAATTGTAAGTGTACTTACCAATAACTTGTATTTCCTTCCATAGGAATCCAGTGTGTGGTTTTCAGCAGGAAAGTTTCTAAGTGTCCATTTTTGAAATGTACAAATATTCCTCTAAAATCAGCCGAACTACGAATTCCGATTTACTCACCTGTTATCAGGAGAGAACCCAGTGCTGCATCTTTTAGCTCATCACTGTCCCTGAAAAGTAATTCTAAGCGTACTTACCAGTAACTTGTATTTCCTTCCATAGGAATCAAGTGTGTGGTTTTCAGCAGGAAAGTTTCTAAGTGTCCATTTTTGAAATGTACAAATATTCCTCTAAAATCAGCCGAACTACAAATTCCGATTTACTCACCTGTTATCAGGAGAGAACCCAGTGCTGCATCTTTTAGCTCAGCACTGTCCCTGAAAAGTAATTCTAAGCGTACTTACCAGTAACTTGTATTTCCTTCCATAGGAATCCATTGTGTGGTTTTCACCAGAAAAGTTTCTAAGTGTCCATTTTTGAAACGTACAAATATTCCTCTAAAATCAGCCGAACTACGAATTCCGATTTACTCACCTGTTATCAGGTGAGATCCCAGCACTGACCCTGAAAAGTAATTCTAAGCGTACTTACCAGTAACTTGTATTTCCTTCCATAGGAATCCAGTGTGTGGTTCTCAGCAGGAAAGTTTCTAAGTGTCCATTTTTGAAATGTACAAATATTCCTCTAAAATCAGCCGAACTACGAATTCCGATTTACTCACCTGTTATCAAGAGAGAACCCAGGGCTGCATCTTTTAGCCCAGCACTGAACCTGAAAAGTAATTGTAAGTGTACTTACCAGTAACTTGTATTTCCTTCCATAGGAATCCATTGTGTGGTTTCACCAGAAAAGTTTCTAAGTGTCCATTTTTGAAACGTACAAATATTCCTCTAAAATCAGCCGAATTACGAATTCCGATTTACTCACCTGTTATCATGAGAGAACCCAGGGCTGCATCTTTTAGCCCAGCACTGAACCTGAAAAGTAATTGTAAGTGTACTTACCAGTAACTTGTATTTCCTTCCATAGGAATCCATTGTGTGGTTTTCACCAGAAAAGTTTCTAAGTGTCCATTTTTGAAACGTACAAATATTCCTCTAAAATCAGCCGAACTACGAATTCCGATATACTCACCTGTTATCAGGAGAGAACCCAGTGCTGCATCTTTTAGCTCATCACTGTCCCTGAAAAGTAATTCTATGCGTACTTACCAATAACTTGTATTTCCTTCCATAGGAATCCAGTGTGTGGTTTTCAGCAGGAAAGTTACTAAGTGTCCATTTTTGAAATGTACAAATATTCCTCTATAATCAGCCGAACTACAATTCCGATTTACTCACCTGTTATCAGGAGAGAACCCAGTGCTGCATCTTTTAGCTCAGCACTGTCCCTGAAAAGTAATTCTAAGCGTACTTACCAGTAACTTGTATTTCCTTCCATAGGAATCCAGTGTGTGGTTTTCAGCAGGAAAGTTTCTAAGTGTCCATTTTTGAAATGTACAAATATTCCTCTAAAATCAGCCAAACTACGAATTCCGATTTACTCACCTGTTATCAGGAGAGAACCCAGTGCTGCATCTTTTAGCTCATCACTGTCCCTGAAAAGTAATTCTAAGCGTACTTACCAGTAACTTGTATTTCCTTCCATAGGAATCCAGTGTGTGGTTTTCAGCTGGAAAGTTTCTAAGTGTCCATTTTTGAAATGTACATATATTCCTCTAAAATCTGCCGAACTACAAATTCCGATTTACTCACCTGTTATCAGGAGAGAACCCAGTGCTGCATCTTTTAGCTCAGCACTGTCCCTGAAAAGTAATTCTAAGCGTACTTACCAGTAACTTGTATTTCCTTCCATAGGAATCCATTGTGTGGTTTTCACCAGAAAAGTTTCTAAGTGTCCATTTTTGAAACGTACAAATATTCCTCTAAAATCAGCCGAACTACGAATTCCGATTTACTCACCTGTTATTAGGAGAGAACCCAGGGCTGCATCTTTTAGCCCAGCACTGAACCTGAATAGTAATTGTAAGTGTACTTACCAGTAACTTGTATTTCCTTCCATAGGAATCCATTGTGTGGTTTTCACCAGAAAAGTTTCTAAGTGTCCATTTTTGAAACATACAAATATTCCTCTAAAATCAGCCGAACTACGAATTCCGATTTACTCACCTGCTATCAGGAGAGAACCCAGGGCTGCATCTTTTAGCCCAGCACTGAACCTGAAAAGTAATTGTAAGTGTACTTACCAGTAACTTGTATTTCCTTCCATAGGAATCTATTGTGTGGTTTTCACCAGAAAAGTTTCTAAGTGTCCATTTTTGAAACGTACAAATATTCCTCTAAAATCAGCCGAACTACGAATTCCGATTTACTCACCTGTTATCATGAGAGAACCAGGGCTGCATCTTTTAGCCCAGCACTGAACCTGAAAAGTAATTGTAAGTGTACTTACCAGTAACTTGTATTTCCTTCCATAGGAATCCATTGTGTGGTTTTCACCAGAAAAGTTTCTAAGTGTCCATTTTTGAAACATACAAATATTCCTCTAAACTCAGCCGAACTACGAATTCCGATTTACTCACCTGCTATCAGGAGAGAACCCAGGGCTGCATCTTTTAGCCCAGCGCTGTCCCTGAAAAGTAATTCTAAGTGTACTTACCAGTAACTCGTATTTCCTTCCATAGGAATCCATTGTGTGGTTTTCACCAGAAAAGTTTCTAAGTGTCCATTTTTGAAACGTACAAATATTCCTCTAAAATCAGCCGAACTACGAATTCCAATTTACTCACCTGTTATCATGAGAGAACCCAGGGCTGCATCTTTTAGCCCAGCACTGAACCTGAAAAGTAATTGTAAGTGTACTTACCAATAACTTGTATTTCCTTCCATAGGAATCCAGTGTGTGGTTTTCAGCAGGAAAGTTTCTAAGTGTCCATTTTTGAAATGTACAAATATTCCTCTAAAATCAGCCGAACTACGAATTCCGATTTACTCACCTGTTATCAGGAGAGAACCCAGTGCTGCATCTTTTAGCTCATCACTGTCCCTGAAAAGTAATTCTAAGCGTACTTACCAGTAACTTGTATTTCCTTCCATAGGAATCAAGTGTGTGGTTTTCAGCAGGAAAGTTTCTAAGTGTCCATTTTTGAAATGTACAAATATTCCTCTAAAATCAGCCGAACTACAAATTCCGATTTACTCACCTGTTATCAGGAGAGAACCCAGTGCTGCATCTTTTAGCTCAGCACTGTCCCTGAAAAGTAATTCTAAGCGTACTTACCAGTAACTTGTATTTCCTTCCATAGGAATCCATTGTGTGGTTTTCACCAGAAAAGTTTCTAAGTGTCCATTTTTGAAACGTACAAATATTCCTCTAAAATCAGCCGAACTACGAATTCCGATTTACTCACCTGTTATCAGGTGAGATCCCAGCACTGACCCTGAAAAGTAATTCTAAGCGTACTTACTAGTAACTTGTATTTCCTTCCATAGGAATCCAGTGTGTGGTTCTCAGCAGGAAAGTTTCTAAGTGTCCATTTTTGAAATGTACAAATATTCCTCTAAAATCAGCCGAACTACGAATTCCGATTTACTCACCTGTTATCAAGAGAGAACCCAGGGCTGCATCTTTTAGCCCAGCACTGAACCTGAAAAGTAATTGTAAGTGTACTTACCAGTAACTTGTATTTCCTTCCATGGGAATCCATTGTGTGGTTTTCACCAGAAAAGTTTCTAAGTGTCCATTTTTGAAATGTACAAATTTTCCTCTAAAATCAGCCGAACTACGAATTCCGATTTACTCACCTGTTATCATGAGAGAACCCCGGGCTGCATCTTTTAGCCCAGCACTGAACCTGAAAAGTAATTGTAAGTGTACTTACCAGTAACTTGTATTTCCTTCCATAGGAATCCATTGTGTGGTTTTCACCAGAAAAGTTTCTAAGTGTCCATTTTTGAAACATACAAATATTCCTCTAAAATCAGCCGAACTACGAATTCCGATTTACTCACCTGTTATCAGGAGAGAACCCAGTGCTGCATCTTTTAGCTCATCACTGTCCCTGAAAAGTAATTCTAAGCGTACTTACCAGTAACTTGTATTTCCTTCCATAGGAATCCAGTGTGTGGTTTTCGGCAGGAAAGTTTCTAAGTGTCCATTTTTGAAATGTACAAATATTCCTCTAAAATTAGCCGAACTACAAATTCCGATTTACTCACCTGTTATCAGGAGAGAACCCAGTGCTGCATCTTTTAGCTCAGCACTGTCCCTGAAAACTAATTCTAAGCGTACTTACCAGTAACTTGTATTTCCTTCCATAGGAATCCATTGTGTGGTTTTCACCAGAAAAGTTTCTAAGTGTCCATTTTTGAAACGTACAAATATTCCTCTAAAATCAGCTGAACTACGAATTCCGATTTACTCACCTGTTATCAGGAGAGAACCCAGTGCTGGATCTTTTATCCCAGCACTGACCCTGAAAAGTAATTCTAAGCGTACTTACCAGTAACTTGTATTTCCTTCCATAGGAATCCAGTGTGTGGTTTTCAGCAGGAATGTTTCTAAGTGTCCATTTTTGAAATGTACAAATATTCCTCTAAAATCAGCCGAACTACGAATTCCGATTTACTCACCTGTTATCAGGAGAGAACCCAGGGCTGCATCTTTTAGCCCAGCACTGAACCTAAAAAGTAATTGTAAGTGTACTTACCAGTAACTTGTATTTCCTTCCATAGGAATCCATTGTGTGGTTTTCACCAGAAAAGTTTCTAAGTGTCTATTTTTGAAACGTACAAATATTCCTCTAAAATCAGCCGAACTACGAATTCCGATTTACTCACCTGTTATCATGAGAGAACCCAGGGCTGCATCTTTTAGCCCAGCACTGAACCTGAAAAGTAATTGTAAGTGTACTTACCAGTAACTTGTATTTCCTTCCATAGAAATCCATTGTGTGGTTTTCACCAGAAAAGTTTCTAAGTGTCCATTTTTGAAACGTACAAATATTCCTCTTAACTCAGCCGAACTACGAATTCCGATATACTCACCTGCTATCAGGTGAGAACCCAGTGCTGCATCTTTTAGCTCATCACTGTCCCTGAAAAGTAATTCTAAGCATACTTACCAGTAACTTGTATTTCCTTCCATAGGAATCCAGTGTGTGGTTTTCAGCAGGAAAGTTACTAAGTGTCCATTTTTGAAATGTACAAATATTCCTCTATAATCAGCCGAACTACAATTCCGATTTACTCACCTGTTATCAGGAGAGAACCCAGTGCTGGATCTTTTATCCCAGCACTGACCCTGAAAAGTAATTCTAAGCGTACTTACCAGTAACTTGTATTTCCTTCCATAGGAATCCAGTGTGTGGTTTTCAGCAGGAAAGTTTCTAAGTGTCTATTTTTGAAATGTACAAATATTCCTCTAAAATCAGCCGAACTATGAATTCCGATTTACTCACCTGTTATCAGGAGAGAACCCAGGGCTGCATCTTTTAGCCCAGCACTGAACCTGAAAAGTAATTGTAAGTGTACTTACCAGTAACTTGTATTTCCTTCCATAGGAATCCACTGTGTGGTTTCACCAGAAAAGTTTCTAAGTGTCCATTTTTGAAACGTACAAACATTCCTCTAAAATCAGCCGAACTACGAATTCCGATTTACTCCCCTGTTATCAGGAGAGAACCCAGTGCTGCATCTTTTAGCTCATCACTGTCCCTAAAAAGTAATTCTAAGCATACTTACCAGTAACTTGTATTTCCTTCCATAGGAATCCAGTGTGTGTTTTTCAGCAGGAAAGTTTCTAAGTGTCCATTTTTGAAATGTACAAATATTCCTCTAACATCAGCCGAACTACAAATTCCGATTTACTCACCTGTTATCAGGAGAGAACCCAGTGCTGCATCTTTTAGCTCAGCACTGTCCATGAAAAGTAATTCTAAGCGTACTTACCAGTAACTTGTATTTCCTTCCATAGGAATCCATTGTGTGGTTTTCACCAGAAAAGTTTCTAAGTGTCTATTTTTGAAACGTACAAATATTCCTCTAAAATCAGCCGAACTACGAATTCCGATTTACTCACCTGTTATCAGGTGAGAACCCAGTGCTGGATCTTTTATCCCAGCACTGACTCTGAAAAGTAATTCTAAGCGTACTTAGCAGTAACTTGTATTTCCTTTCATAGGAATCCAGTGTGTGGTTTTCAGCAGGAAAGTTACTAAGTGTCCATTTTTGAAATGTACAAATATTCCTCTAAAATCAGCCGAACTACGAATTCCGATTTACTCACCTGTTATCAGGAGAGAACCCAGTGCTGCATCTTTTAGCTCATCACTGTCCCTGAAAAGTAATTGTAAGTGTACTTACCAGTAACTTGTATTTCCTTCCATAGGAATCCAGTGTGTGGTTTTCACCAGAAAAGTTTCTAAGTGTCCATTTTTGAAATGTACAAATATTCCTCTAAAATCAGCCGAACTACGAATTCCGATTTACTCACCTGTTATCAGGAGAGAACCCAGTGCTGCATCTTTTTGCTCATCACTGTCCCTGAAAAGTAATTCTAAGCGTACTTACCAGTAACTTGTATTTCCTTCCATAGGAATCCAGTGTGTGGTTTTCAGCAGGAAAGTTTCTAAGTGTCCATTTTTGAAATGTAACAATATTCCTCTAAAATCAGCCGAACTACGAATTCCGATTTACTCACCTGTTATCAGGAGAGAACCCAGGGCTGCATCTTTTAGCCCAGCACTGAACCTGAAAAGTAATTGTAAGTGTACTTACCAGTAACTTGTATTTCCTTCCATAGGAATCCATTGTGTGGTTTTCACCAGAAAAGTTTCTAAGTGTCCATTTTTGAAACGTACAAATATTCCTTTAAAATCAGCCGAACTACGAATTCCGATTTACTCACCTGTTATCAGGAGAGAACCCAGTGCTGCATCTTTTTGCTCATCACTGTCCCTGAAAAGTAATTCTAAGCGTACTTACCAGTAACTTGTATTTCCTTCCATAGGAATCCAGTGTGTGGTTTTCAGCAGGAAACTTTCTAAGTGTCCATTTTTGAAATGTACAAATATTCCTCTAAAATCAGCCGAACTACGAATTCCGATTTACTCACCTGTTATCAGGAGAGAACCCAGGGCTGCATCTTTTAGCCCAGCACTGAACCTGAAAAGTAATTGTAAGTGTACTTACCAGTAACTTGTATTTCCTTCCATAGGAATCCATTGTGTGGTTTTCACCAGAAAAGTTTCTAAGTGTCCATTTTTGAAACGTACAAATATTCCTTTAAAATCAGCCAAACTACGAATTCCGATTTACTCACCTGTTATCAGGAGAGAACCCAGTGCTGCATCTTTTAGCTCATCACTGTCCCTGAAAAGTAATTCTAAGCGTACTTACCAGTAACTTGTATTTCCTTCCATAGGAATCCAGTGTGTGGTTTTCAGCAGGAAAGTTTCTAAGTGTCCATTTTTGAAATGTACAAATATTCCTTTAAAATCAGCCAAACTACGAATTCCGATTTACTCACCTGTTATCAGGAGAGAACCCAGTGCTGCATCTTTTAGCTCATCACTGTCCCTGAAAAGTAATTCTAAGCGTACTTACCAGTAACTTGTATTTCCTTCCATAGGAATCCAGTGTGTGGTTTTCAGCAGGAAAGTTTCTAAGTGTCCATTTTTGAAATGTACAAATATTCCTCTAAAATCAGCCGAACTACAAATTCCGATTTACTCACCTGTTATCAGGAGAGAACCCAGTGCTGCATCTTTTAGCTCAGCACTGTCCCTGAAAAGTAACTCTAAGCGTACTTACCAGTAACTTGTATTTCCTTCCATAGGAATCCATTGTGTGGTTTTCACCAGAAAAGTTTCTAAGTGTCCATTTTTGAAACGTACAAATATTACTCTAAAATCAGCCGAACTACGAATTCCGATTTACTCACCTGTTATCAGGAGAGAACCCAGTGTTGGATCTTTTATCCCAGCACTGACCCTGAAAAGTAATTCTAAGCGTACTTACCAGTAACTTGTATTTCCTTCCATAGGAATCCAGTGTGTATTTTTCAGCAGGAAAGTGTCTAAGTGTCTATTTTTGAAATGTACAAATATTCCTCTAAAATCAGCCGAACTATGAATTCCGATTTACTCACCTGTTATCAGGAGAGAACACAGGGCTGCATCTTTTAGCCCAGCACTGAACCTGAAAAGTAATTGTAAGTGTACTTACCAGTAACTTGTATTTCCTTCCATAGGAATCCATTGTGTGGTTTCACCAGAAAAGTTTCTAAGTGTCCATTTTTGAAACGTACAAACATTCCTCTAAAATCAGCCGAACTACGAATTCCGATTTACTCCCCTGTTATCAGGAGAGAACCCAGTGCTGCATCTTTTAGCTCATCACTGTCCCTAAAAAGTAATTCTAAGCATACTTACCAGTAACTTGTATTTCCTTCCATAGGAATCCAGTGTGTGTTTTTCAGCAGGAAAGTTTCTAAGTGTCCATTTTTGAAATGTACAAATATTCCTCTAACATCAGCCGAACTACAAATTCCGATTTACTCACCTGTTATCAGGAGAGAACCCAGTGCTGCATCTTTTAGCTCAGCACTGTCCATGAAAAGTAATTCTAAGCGTACTTACCAGTAACTTGTATTTCCTTCCATAGGAATCCATTGTGTGGTTTTCACCAGAAAAGTTTCTAAGTGTCTATTTTTGAAACGTACAAATATTCCTCTAAAATCAGCCGAACTACGAATTCCGATTTACTCACCTGTTATCAGGTGAGAACCCAGTGCTGGATCTTTTATCCCAGCACTGACTCTGAAAAGTAATTCTAAGCGTACTTAGCAGTAACTTGTATTTCCTTCCATAGGAATCCAGTGTGTGGTTTTCAGCAGGAAAGTTACTAAGTGTCCATTTTTGAAATGTACAAATATTCCTCTAAAATCAGCCGAACTACGAATTCCGATTTACTCACCTATTATCAGGAGAGAACCCAGTGCTGCATCTTTTAGCTCATCACTGTCCCTGAAAAGTAATTGTAAGTGTACTTACCAGTAACTTGTATTACCTTCCATAGGAATCCAGTGTGTGGTTTTCACCAGAAAAGTTTCTAAGTGTCCATTTTTGAAATGTACAAATATTCCTCTAAAATCAGCCGAACTATGAATTCCGATTTACTCACCTGTTATCAGGAGAGAACCCAAGGCTGCATCTTTTAGCCCAGCACTGAACCTGAAAAGTAATTGTAAGTGTACTTACCAGTAACTTGTATTTCCTTCCATAGGAATCCATTGTGTGGTTTTCACCAGAAAAGTTTCTAAGTGTCCATTTTTGAAATGTACAAATATTCCTCTAAAATCAGCCGAACTACGAATTCCGATTTACTCACCTGTTATCAGGAGAGAACCCAGTGCTGCATCTTTTAGCCCAGCACTGAACCTGAAAAGTTATTGTAAGTGTACTTACCAGTAACTTGTATTTCCTTCCATAGGAATCCATTGTGTGGTTTTCACCAGAAAAGTTTCTAAGTGTCCATTTTTGAAACGTACAAATATTCCTTTAAAATCAGCCAAACTACGAATTCCGATTTACTCACCTGTTATCAGGAGAGAACCCAGTGCTGCATCTTTTAGCTCATCACTGTCCCTGAAAAGTAATTCTAAGCGTACTTACCAGTAACTTGTATTTCCTTCCATAGGAATCCAGTGTGTGGTTTTCAGCAGGAAAGTTTCTAAGTGTCCATTTTTGAAATGTACAAATATTCCTCTAAAATCAGCCAAACTACAAATTCCGATTTGCTCACCTGTTATCAGGAGAGAACCCAGTGCTGCATCTTTTAGCTCAGCACTGTCCCTGAAAAGTAATTCTAAGCGTACTTACCAGTAACTTGTATTTCCTTCCATAGGAATCCATTGTGTGGTTTTCACCAGAAAAGTTTCTAAGTGTCCATTTTTGAAACGTACAAATATTACTCTAAAATCAGCCGAACTACGAATTCCGATTTACTCACCTGTTATCAGGAGATAACCCAGTGTTGGATCTTTTATCCCAGCACTGACCCTGAAAAGTAATTCTAAGCGTACTTACCAGTAACTTGTATTTCCTTCCATAGGAATCCAGTGTGTATTTTTCAGCAGGAAAGTGTCTAAGTGTCCATTTTTGAAATGTACAAATATTCCTCTAAAATCAGCCGAACTACGAATTCCGATTTACTCACCTGTTATCAGGAGAGAACCCAGTGCTGGATCTTTTATCCCAGCACTGACCCTGAAAAGTAATTCTAAGCGTACTTACCAGTAACTTGTATTTCCTTCCATAGGAATCCAGTGTGTGGTTTTCAGCAGGAAAGTTTCTAAGTGTCTATTTTTGAAATGTACAAATATTCCTCTAAAATCAGCCGAACTATGAATTCCGATTTACTCACCTGTTATCAGGAGAGAACCCAGGGCTGCATCTTTTAGCCCAGCACTGAACCTGAAAAGTAATTGTAAGTGTACTTACCAGTAACTTGTATTTCCTTCCATAGGAATCCATTGTGTGGTTTCACCAGAAAAGTTTCTAAGTGTCCATTTTTGAAACGTACAAACATTCCTCTAAAATCAGCCGAACTACGAATTCCGATTTACTCCCCTGTTATCAGGAGAGAACCCAGTGCTGCATCTTTTAGCTCATCACTGTCCCTAAAAAGTAATTCTAAGCATACTTACCAGTAACTTGTATTTCCTTCCATAGGAATCCAGTGTGTGTTTTTCAGCAGGAAAGTTTCTAAGTGTCCATTTTTGAAATGTACAAATATTCCTCTAACATCAGCCGAACTACAAATTCCGATTTACTCACCTGTTATCAGGAGAGAACCCAGTGCTGCATCTTTTAGCTCAGCACTGTCCATGAAAAGTATTTCTAAGCGTACTTACCAGTAACTTGTATTTCCTTCCATAGGAATCCATTGTGTGGTTTTCACCAGAAAAGTTTCTAAGTGTCTATTTTTGAAACGTACAAATATTCCTCTAAAATCAGCCGAACTACGAATTCCGATTTACTCACCTGTTATCAGGTGAGAACCCAGTGCTGGATCTTTTATCCCAGCACTGACTCTGAAAAGTAATTCTAAGCGTACTTAGCAGTAACTTGTATTTCCTTCCATAGGAATCCAGTGTGTGGTTTTCAGCAGGAAAGTTACTAAGTGTCCATTTTTGAAATGTACAAATATTCCTCTAAAATCAGCCGAACTACGAATTCCGATTTACTCACCTGTTATCAGGAGAGAACCCAGTGCTGCATCTTTTAGCTCATCACTGTCCCTGAAAAGTAATTGTAAGTGTACTTACCAGTAACTTGTATTTCCTTCCATAGGAATCCAGTGTGTGGTTTTCACCAGAAAAGTTTCTAAGTGTCCATTTTTGAAATGTACAAATATTCCTCTAAAATCAGCCGAACTACGAATTCCGATTTACTCACCTGTTATCAGGTGAGAACCCAGTGCTGCATCTTTTTGCTCATCACTGTCCCTGAAAAGTAATTCTAAGCGTACTTACCAGTAACTTGTATTTCCTTCCATAGGAATCCAGTGTGTGGTTTTCAGCAGGAAAGTTTCTAAGTGTCCATTTTTGAAATGTAACAATATTCCTCTAAAATCAGCCGAACTACGAATTCCGATTTACTCACCTGTTATCAGGAGAGAACCCAGGGCTGCATCTTTTAGCCCAGCACTGAACCTGAAAAGTAATTGTAAGTGTACTTACCAGTAACTTGTATTTCCTTCCATAGGAATCCATTGTGTGGTTTTCACCAGAAAAGTTTCTAAGTGTCCATTTTTGAAACGTACAAATATTCCTTTAAAATCAGCCGAACTACGAATTCCGATTTACTCACCTGTTATCAGGAGAGAACCCAGTGCTGCATCCTTTTGCTCATTACTGTCCCTGAAAAGTAATTCTAAGCGTACTTACCAGTAACTTGTATTTCCTTCCATAGGAATCCAGTGTGTGGTTTTCAGCAGGAAAGTTTCTAAGTGTCCATTTTTGAAATGTACAAATATTCCTCTAAAATCAGCCGAACTACGAATTCCGATTTACTCACCTGTTATCAGGAGAGAACCCAGGGCTGCATCTTTTAGCCCAGCACTGAACCTGAAAAGTAATTGTAAGTGTACTTACCAGTAACTTGTATTTCCTTCCATAGGAATCCATTGTGTGGTTTTCACCAGAAAAGTTTCTAAGTGTCCATTTTTGAAACGTACAAATATTCCTTTAAAATCAGCCAAACTACGAATTCCGATTTACTCACCTGTTATCAGGAGAGAACCCAGTGCTGCATCTTTTAGCTCATCACTGTCCCTGAAAAGTAATTCTAAGCGTACTTACCAGTAACTTGTATTTCCTTCCATAGGAATCCAGTGTGTGGTTTTCAGCAGGAAAGTTTCTAAGTGTCCATTTTTGAAATGTACAAATATTTCTCTAAAATCAGCCGAACTACAAATTCCGATTTACTCACCTGTTATCAGGAGAGAACCCAGTGCTGCATCTTTTAGCTCAGCACTGTCCCTGAAAAGTAATTCTAAGCGTACTTACCAGTAACTTGTATTTACTTCTATAGGAATCCGTTGTGTGGTTTTCACCAGAAAAGTTTCTAAGTGTCCATTTTTGAAACGTACAAATATTCCTCTAAAATCAGCCGAACTACGAATTCCGATTTACTCACCTGTTATCAGGAGAGAACCCAGTGCTGGATCTTTTATCCCAGCACTGACCCTGAAAAGTAATTCTAAGCGTACTTACCAGTAACTTGTATTTCCTTCCATAGGAATCCAGTGTGTGGTTTTCAGCAGGAAAGTTTCTAAGTGTCCATTTTTGAAATGTACAAATATTCCTCTAAAATCAGCCGAACTCTGAATTCCGATTTACTCACCTGTTATCAGGAGAGAACCCAGGGCTGCATCTTTTAGCCCAGCACTGAACCTGAAAAGTAATTGTAAGTGTACTTACCAGTAACTTGTATTTCCTTCCATAGGAATCCATTGTGTGGTTTCACCAGAAAAGTTTCTAAGTGTCCATTTTTGAAACGTACAAATATTCCTCTAAAATCAGCCGAACTACGAATTCCGATTTACTCACCTGTTATCAGGAGAGAACCCAGTGCTGCATCTTTTAGCTCATCACTGTCCCTAAAAAGTAATTCTAAGCGTACTTACCAGTAACTTGTATTTCCTTCCATAGGAATCCAGTGTGTGTTTTTCAGCAGGAAAGTTTCTAAGTGTCCATTTTTGAAATGTACAAATATTCCTCTAAAATCAGCCGAACTGTAAATTCCGATTTACTCACCTGTTATCAGGAGAGAACCCAGTGCTGCATCTTTTAGCTCAGCACTTTCCCTGAAAAGTAATTCTAAGCGTACTTACCAGTAACTTGTATTTCCTTCCATAGGAATCCATTGTGTGGTTTTCACCAGAAAAGTTTCTAAGTGTCCATTTTTGAAACGTACTAATATTGCTCTAAAATCAGCTGAACTACGAATTCCGATTTACTCACTTGTTATCAGGGAGAGCCCAGGGCTGCATCTTTCAGCCCAGCACTGAACCTGAAAAGTAATTGTAAGCGTACTGACCAGTAACTTGTATTTCCTTCCATAGGAATCCATTGTTTGGTTTTCACCAGAAAAGTTTCTAAGTGTCCATTTTTGAAACGTACAAATATTCCTCTAAAATCAGCCGAACTACGAATTCCGATTTACTCACCTGTTATCAGGAGAGGACGCAGTGCTGCATCTTTTAGCCCAGCACTGACCCTGAAAAGTAATTCTAAGCATACTTACCAGTAACTTGTATTTCCTTCCATAGGAATCCATTGTGTGGTTTTCAGCAGAAACTGTCAGGTTCTACAGAGCTCCTCGGAATCCGGGTGGCGAAGAATAGAGTTCCACCTCCAGATCGCCTCGAGCTCCAACCAGTAGGTTACAGAGCCCAGAGGGGATCAGGCGAGGGACAGGGAAAGGGGAAGGGTCAGCAGGGAATAGGTCCTGAAACGAGAAAACAATATAACAACCAAACAATATGTAAACCAACAGTCTACTCTCCGTTTGTCTCGCTAATACCAGTGCTACCAACCATGTACTTCACAGCTCTCTCTCTGTGAGCATCGACATAAAATATGCACCAAAATACAAGTAAATCATACAGTCTACTCTCTGTGAGTCTCGCTGAATCGCAATAAACTCTGCTGCCTGAACTTGAACCCCTACATAAGGTCTCTCTCCTCTTCCCTCGATGGGGTATGTCCTGGGTGCCTTCCCGGGGTGATTCGGCTTCCGCGGTGAAAACACCGTCGCCTGGGATTCCTACGTTGTAGCGCTCCTTCCCCGGGGATATCAACGCGCTAATGCTCACTCCTAAGTGCCTGTTTCCCTGTCTTAGTTCAGGCCAAGTCTCGAGCTAGTTTCCCAATCCTGCTATCATTCACACACCTGTGCGTGTTAATCAAAACGTGGTTGCCTAATTCCACACCGCCCTGCTGGGATAGAATACCCTACGCAGCAGTGATTTTCCTATGGGTTCTAGGAACAAGACGAGTCAATGAGATCCGCCCTGAGGGCCGACCGCGGTATCTCCGCCGAGATACGGGTCTCTCACCTTCCTCCCTTCTTCCCGCTGTAGGCCTGCAACTACTCTCCCCGCCTGGTCGCCAAGCTCCGAGGGACGGGGAAGAGTACTCCGCTGTTCCTCCTTCGGATGCGCCGTTCCGTACCTGCTTCGCCGTGGACGCCGAGCTCCAACCAACGAACAGGGTGATTACTGGAATTCAAAATAACGCACGCCTCCGTACGTGCGTGCCGGCCTTATGTAGCCGCCCACTTCCTGGTTCTAGGGTGGTTGGGACTTGTAGTCCCGAGACGCTAGGTAGGCGCCTCGGAACCTGAAACCTCACAGTAGGTCCTCCCCCCAAGCGCCTCCTAGAGCCAGGTTTCTCCGGATGTCTGCCGTAAAACCTCCGAACCGCTGCAGGGGCGTGCACCGCGTCAGCAGGTTCCCAGGAATCTTCCTCCTCGGAGTACCCTTTCCAGGAAACTAAAAACCACACCCGACCTTTCCTGTACTTGGCGTCTCTGATGCAGGCCACTTCGTACTCCAGACCCCCATCCACCCACACCGGGGGGGGCGGTCTTCTGGCGGTCGTCAAGGCCGGTTTCAGTAAACTGCAATGGAACTCCGGGTAAATCCGTAGAGATCCCGGCAACTTAAGCCTGTAGGCCACCGGATTAATCTTTTTCACCACCCGGTAAGGGCCTATGAACCTCGGGTGGAACACACTCCGCAGTTTAAACCGTATATAACGGGTTGAAAGCCACACATGGTCGCCCACTTGATACTCCGGACCCGCTCTCCTCTTCCGGTCTTCCCATGTTTTGTACTGCCGTTTCGCTTTCTTCAACGCCCCCTGCGTGTGCTTGTGAATCCTGCGTAATGCTTGTAGCCTGGAATGAACCGCCGGTTGATCCCTCAGATTCTCCGGCCAGGACACAGGTAGGATTTTAGCCTCATAACCGAAATTGGCCTGAAATGGGGACCTTTTTATCGAACTATGCCATGCTCCATTATAAGCTAGTTCGGCCATCCACAGCTTGGATACCCACGAATCCTGGGCGTGAGCCACGTAGCATCGTAAATACTGCTTTAGTGTTTGGTTCAGACGTTCCGTCTGCCCGTCCGACTGAGGGTGAAAGCTAGTAGACGTAGCTGATTCGATCATCAGGGCCTTACACCACGTCTTCCAAAAACTGGCCACGAATTGGGGGCCCCTGTCTGACACAATCACACCTGGTAACCCATGAAGGCGGACCACCTGGGACAATAACAGTTGCGCCGTTTGAGCCGCCGTGGGTAGGTTGTGGCAGGGGATGAAATGCCCCATCTTTGTCAAGCTGTCTATTACCACTAAGATGGCTGACTGCCCGTCATCCTCCGGTAGTCCGGTGACGAAGTCAACGCTGATTGCTTGCCATGGTTGGTGAGGAGTGGGTAACGGGAGTAATAGTCCTTTTCTCTTCCCTCTTTCACTCTTATTCCTGGCGCACACTTCACATGCAGCCACCCACAGCCGGAGGTCCTTTTGCATGTTGTTCCACCAGAAATGTCTGGCGACTGTCACCCTTGTCTTTTGCAACCCGGGGTGACCTGCCAGTGGGGAATCATGGCACCATTGAAAGGCCTGGCGACGTAATATCTTCGTCGGGAGGAACAACTGTTGCCCTTGAAAAGGAAGCCCGTCCTTGAGGCGTCGGTTCGGTGCTCCTAGCCTCCAAGCCTCCCACCTTTCCACTGATCTACTGGCTCTTAGGTTCGTCAAAAAGTCCTCTGCCCTCACCACACAGATGACCTTGTCCGGGTGGATGATGGGCATAGGCGCTGGGGTGATGCATCCATCCGTTAGGTTCTGGCGGGATAAGGCGTCTGCCTTCCGATTTTCGGTGCCTGGGCGATAGGTGATGATAAAATCGTACTCGGCAAAAAAGAGGGTCCATCTCATTTGCCTTGGTGTTAAGTGGCGTGCTGTTTTCAAATACAGTAGATTCCGATGATCGGAGTAGACCACTACCTGATGTTGCGCCCCCCACAGGTAATGGCGCCATTCTTGAAACGCCCGTTTTATTGCCAAAAGTTCCTTTTCGGCAATCGTATAGTTGCGTTCTGCTTTGTCCAGCTTCTTCGACAGGTACGCCACCGGATGTAGCCGGCCTGTCTCCCGGTCCCTTTGGGACAGAACCGCCCCTAGTGCTTCCTCTGATGCATCCGCCTCAACGACGAACTGTCCATCCGCTTGTGGGTGTCGAAGGATGGGAGCTGTCATGAAGCTGGTCTTTAGTGTCTCAAACGCCTCCGTCGCCTCCGTCGTCCACCTGAAAGGTACTCCTTTCCTTAACAGTCGAGTAATGGGTACCGCTGTTAGGGAAAATTCATGTATGAATCTGCGATAATAGTTCGCAAATCCGAGAAAACACTGGACTTCCCGCACTGAACGGGGAATAGGCCAGTCTCGTATGGCTTGTACCTTCCTCTCCGACATGCTCAGCCCTTCTGGTGTTAGGATGACGCCCAAAAACTCCACTGTGGTGACACCGAACTCGCATTTACTGAGTTTGCAGTATAAGCCATTGGTCCTTAGCTTTTCCAAGACCATTTTAACATGTGTGGTATGGTCCCGCTTGTCTGCAGAGTATATCAAAATGTCGTCGATATAGACCACTACTATGATATCCATGTACTCTCTCAGTACCTCGTTTAAGAAATACTGAAATGCCGCCGGGGCATTACACAGCCCAAACGGCATAACCAGATATTCGTACAAACCAAACCTGGTTTTAAAAGCGGTCTTCCACTCGTCCCCCTGCCGAACTCTTACCAAATGGTAGGCCCCTCGGAGATCCAAACGTGTGTACACCACTGCACCTCTTACTTGGTCCAGCAGGACACTGATCAGTGGCAACGGGTATCTGTTTCTTATGGTGTTTTTGTTTAGGTTTCGATAATCGCAACAGGCTCTCAATTCCCCGTTAGCTTTCGCTATGAAAAAGAGCGGCGAGGCAGCAGGGGAACGAGAAGGCCTGATGAACCCCAAGGACAAATACTTGTCCAGATACTCTCTTAAGTGGCGGGTTTCGGGATCGGACAAGGCATACACCCTACAAGACGGGACCACCGCTTCGTCTATCAGATCGATCCTGCAGTCAAAGGGTCTATGCGGTGGCAACTGTTCCGCCTCCCTTTTATTAAACACTTCAGCATACTCTTCATACGCAGCAGGCAACTCTACCTCCTTTTCAGCCGCTGTAGCCAAGCGAAAAGGACCCGCTAGCGCCAGGGCCTGAGAATGTGGCTCCTTTAAACAACTGTCGATACACTTGTGTGAGTCAAAGCGTACGGTTCGTTCCCTCCAGTTAACGGAGGGGTTGTGGCTAACAAACCAAGGCATCCCTAATATTACTTCGTATTGTGGCGCAGCTATGATGTTGAATTCTATGAATTCCTGATGTTGTTGATCTCCTTCATTCATGGTCATTTTTAAATCCCCGGTATGCATTGTGATGTTACCCGACTTGAGAGGTTCGCCATCTACAGCTAGAACCTCCTCCGGGGATTCCCTAGGTACCGCCTTAATAGATAGCAGATCAACCAGTCCTTTATCTATGAAGTTCCCTGTGGCCCCCGAGTCTAACATGACTAGTACCTGGTGCTCCTGTCCCCCTACCTCCAGTCCTGCGGTCAACACTATGTGTGCTTCCGTGGCAGTGGACTTGGTATTGGCTAAGGACGGAATCCTCCATACGGTGGTCTCTGGTGGAGAAGAGGAAACCCGCTCGGGGGTGCTGTCTGCTGTTAGCTGCGAGGACACTGCCGCTTTCTTCCCTCGAAACGGTATCCCCGTATTTTTTGGTTTAGCAGGGCATTCTCGAACAAAATGCCCTCTTTTACCGCAGTACATGCAGAGCCCTAATGCTCTCCTGCTTTCTCATCCGCCTTGGTCAGTGCCGGTCTCAAGGCCCCCACCTCCATAGGTTCCGTATTAGGGGACACGGGGTTCATCTCTCTCCGTGGGGTTTTATTAACCATCCCACTCCCCTTGTACCTGTCACCCCCTCGTTCCGTCAATCGGCCATCTAGTCTTAAAACCAAATTCATCAAGGCCAGGCAGGTTACGGGTTGAGGGTCTATCTGTGCCACTATGTCCTTTAACTCCTCGCTCAGCCCTTGATAAAATAATGACATGCGTTTTTCTTCCGGCCACGCAGCCTCGGCCACCAATCTATTAAAGGTAGTCAGATAGGATACCAAGTCGGTCTTCCCCTGTCTTAACGTCAACAGCTCTTTGTCAGCGCTGAACGTCGTCGTGCGTCTATCGAACACCCCTTCGAACGCCAACCTAAAGGCGTCCCAGTCGGAGAGGACTGCGTCATTATTCCTGACTATGGGAACCGCCCATGATGCGGCGTCCCCTATTAGATAAGAGATGGCGAACGCCACCCTAGAATGGTTGGTGGGAAAAGACGAGGGTCTGCAAGAGAAATGCAATAACACCTGTGTGAGGAAGATCTGTACCTTTTGTGGGTCACCCGCATACCGTTCTGGACTGGCCAAAGGAATGGGAGGGGGTACGGACACGTGTATCTGTTGCCCAACAGGCGCGGCTACGTCAAACGGATTGCGCGACAGCCTGTCTACCTTATCCCGTAAGGCCGTTGCCTCTACCCGTGAAGCCACCAGTTCTTGCTGAACCAATGTCAAAGCCTGCAACACATCTTCTAATGAGGTCATACTCTATTCTGCCTCCCACCCCGGACCGGGAGGAGCACCGAACTTGGGTGCGTTATTCTGTCAGGTTCTACAGAGCTCCTCGGAATCCGGGTGGCGAAGAATAGAGTTCCACCTCCAGATCGCCTCGAGCTCCAACCAGTAGGTTACAGAGCCCAGAGGGGATCAGGCGAGGGACAGGGAAAGGGGAAGGGTCAGCAGGGAATAGGTCCTGAAACGAGAAAACAATATAACAACCAAACAATATGTAAACCAACAGTCTACTCTCCGTTTGTCTCGCTAATGCCAGTGCTACCAACCATGTACTTCACAGCTCTCTCTCTGTGAGCATCGACATAAAATATGCACCAAAATACAAGTAAATCATACAGTCTACTCTCTGTGAGTCTCGCTGAATCGCAATAAACTCTGCTGCCTGAACTTGAACCCCTACATAAGGTCTCTCTCCTCTTCCCTCGATGGGGTATGTCCTGGGTGCCTTCCCGGGGTGATTCGGCTTCCGCGGTGAAAACACCGTCGCCTGGGATTCCTACGTTGTAGCGCTCCTTCCCCGGGGATATCAACGCGCTAATGCTCACTCCTAAGTGCCTGTTTCCCTGTCTTAGTTCAGGCCAAGTCTCGAGCTAGTTTCCCAATCCTGCTATCATTCGCACACCTGTGCGTGTTAATCAAAACGTGGTTGCCTAATTCCACACCGCCCTGCTGGGATAGAATACCCTACGCAGCAGTGATTTTCCTATGGGTTCTAGGAACAAGACGAGTCAATGAGATCCGCCCTGAGGGCCGACCGCGGTATCTCCGCCGAGATACGGGTCTCTCACCTTCCTCCCTTCTTCCCGCTGTAGGCCTGCAACTACTCTCCCCGCCTGGTCGCCAAGCTCCGAGGGACGGGGAAGAGTACTCCGCTGTTCCTCCTTCGGATGCGCCGTTCCGTACCTGCTTCGCCGTGGACGCCGAGCTCCAACCAACGAACAGGGTGATTACTGGAATTCAAAATAACGCACGCCTCCGTACGTGCGTGCCGGCCTTATGTAGCCGCCCACTTCCTGGTTCTAGGGTGGTTGGGACTTGTAGTCCCGAGACGCTAGGTAGGCGCCTCGGAACCTGAAACCTCACAGAAACGTTTCTAAGTGTCCATTTTTGAAATGTACAAATATTCCTCTAAAATCAGCCGAACTATGAATTCCGATTTACTCACCTGTTATCAGGAGAGAACCCAGGGCTGCATCTTTTAGCCCAGCACTGAACCTGAAAAGTAATTGTAAGTGTACTTACCAGTAACTTGTATTTCCTTCCATAGGAATCCATTGTGTGGTTTCACCAGAAAAGTTTCTAAGTGTCCATTTTTGAAACGTACAAATATTCCTCTAAAATCAGCCGAACTACGAATTCCGATTTACTCACCTGTTATCATGAGAGAACCCAGGGCTGCATCTTTTAGCCCAGCACTGAACCTGAAAAGTAATTGTAAGTGTACTTACCAGTAACTTGTATTTCCTTCCATAGGAATCCATTGTGTGGTTTTCACCAGAAAAGTTTCTAAGTGTCCATTTTTGAAACGTACAAATATTCCTCTAAAATCAGCCGAACTACGAATTCCGATTTACTCACCTGTTATCATGAGAGAACCCAGGGCTGTATCTTTTAGCCCAGCACTGAACCTGAAAAGTAATTGTAAGTGTACTTACCAGTAACTTGTATTTCCTTCCATAGGAATCCATTGTGTGGTTTCACCAGAAAAGTTTCTAAGTGTCCATTTTTGAAACGTACAAATATTCCTCTAAAATCAGCCGCACTACGAATTCCGATTTACTCACCTGTTATCAGGAGAGAACCCAGTGCTGCATCTTTTAGCTCATCACTGTCCCTAAAAAGTAATTCTAAGCGTACTTACCAGTAACTTGTATTTCCTTCCATAGGAATCCAGTGTGTGTTTTTCAGCAGGAAAGTTTCTAAGTGTCCATTTTTGAAATGTACAAATATTCCTCTAAAATCAGCCGAACTACAAATTCCGATTTACTCACCTCTTATCAGGAGAATACCCAGTGCTGCATCTTTTAGCTCAGCACTTTCCCTGAAAAGTAATTCTAAGCGTACTTACCAGTAACTTGTATTTCCGTCCATAGGAATCCATTGTGTGGTTTTCAGCAGGAAAGTTACTAAGTGTCCATTTTTGAAATGTACAAATATTCCTCTAAAATCAGCCGAACTACGAATTCCGATTTACTCACCTGTTATCAGGAGAGAACCCAGTGCTGCATCTTTTAGCTCAGCACTGTCCCTGAAAATTAATTCTAAGCATACTTACCAGTAACTTGTATTTCCTTACATAGGAATACAGTGTATGGTTTTCAGCAGGAAAGTTTCTAAGTTTCCTTTGTTGAAATGTACAAATATTCCTCTAAAATCAGCTGAACTACGAATTCCGATTTACTCACCTGTTATCAGGAGAGAACCCAGTGCTGCATCTTTTATCCCAGCACTGACCCTGAAAAGTAATTCTAAGCGTACTTAACAGTAACTTGTATTTCTTCCATAGGAATCCATTGTGTGGTTTTCAGCAGGAAAGTTTCTAAGTGTCCACTTTTGAAATGTACAAATATTCCTCTAAAATCAGCCAAACTACGAATTCTGATTTACTCACCTGTTATCATGAGAGAACCCAGTGCTGCATCTTTTAGTTCATCACTGTCCCTGAAAAGTAATTCTAAGCGTACTTACCAGTAACTTGTATTTCCTTCCATAGGAATCCAGTGTGTGGTTTTCAGCAGGAAAGTTTCTAAGTGTCCATTTTTGAAATGTACAAATATTCCTCTAAAATCAGCCGAACTACGAATTCCGATTTACTCACCTGTTATCAGGAGAGAAACCAGGGCTGCATCTTTTAGCCCAGCACTGAACCTGAAAAGTACTTGTGAGCGTCCTTACCAGTAACTTGTATTTCCTTCCATAGGAATCCATTGTGTGGTTTTCACCAGAAAAGTTTCTAAGTGTCCATTTTTGAAACGTACAAATATTCCTCTAAAATCAGCCGAACTACGAATTCCAATTTACTCACCTGTTATCAGGAGAGAACCCAGTGCTGCATCTTTTTGCTTATCACTGTCCCTGTAAAGTAATTCTAAGCGTACTTACCAGTAACTTGTATTTCCTTCCATAGGAATCCAGTGTGTGGTTTTCAGCAGGAAAGTTTCTAAGTGTCCATTTTTGAAATGTACAAATATTCCTCTAAAATCAGCCGAACTACGAATTCCGATTTACTCACCTGTTATCAGGAGAGAACCCAGGGCTGCATCTTTTAGCCCAGCACTGAACCTGAAAAGTAATTGTAAGTGTACTTACCAGTAACTTGTATTTCCTTCCATAGGAATCCATTGTGTGGTTTTCACCAGAAAAGTTTCTAAGTGTCCATTTTTGAAACGTACAAATATTCCTCTAAAATCAGCCGAACTACGAATTCCGATTTACTCACCTGTTATCAGGAGAGAACCCAGTGCTGCATCTTTTAGCTCATCACTGTCCCTGTAAAGTAATTCTAAGCGTACTTACCAGTAACTTGTATTTCCTTCCATAGGAATCCAGTGTGTGGTTTTCAGCAGGAAAATTTCTAAGTGTCCATTTTTGAAATGTACAAATATTCCTCTAAAATCAGCCGAACTACAAATTCCGATTTACTCACCTGTTATCAGGAGAGAACCCAGTGCTGCATCTTTTAGCTCAGCACTTTCCCTGAAAAGTAATTCTAAGCGTACTTACCAGTAACTTGTATTTCCTTCCATAGGAATCCATTGTGTGGTTTTCACCAGAAAAGTTTCTAAGTGTCCATTTTTTAAACGTACAAATATTCCTCTAAAATCAGCCGAACTACGAATTCCGATTTACTCACCTGTTATCAGGTGAGAACCCAGTGCTGGATCTTTTATCCCAGCACTGACTCTGAAAAGTAATTCTAAGCGTACTTAGCAGTAACTTGTATTTCCTTCCATAGGAATCCAGTGTGTGGTTTTCAGCAGGAAAGTTACTAAGTGTCCATTTTTGAAATGTACAAATATTCCTCTAAAATCAGCCGAACTACGAATTCCGATTTACTCACCTGTTATCAGGAGAGAACCCAGTGCTGCATCTTTTATCCCAGCACTGACCCTGAAAAGTAATTCTAAGCGTACTTAACAGTAACTTGTATTTCTTCCATAGGAATCCATTGTGTGGTTTTCAGCAGGAAAGTTACTAAGTGTCCATTTTTGAAATGTACAAATATTCCTCTAAAATCAGCCAAACTACGAATTCTGATTTACTCACCTGTTATCATGAGAGAACCCAGTGCTGCATCTTTTAGTTCATCACTGTCCCTGAAAAGTAATTCTAAGCGTACTTACCAGTAACTTGTATTTCCTTCCATAGGAATCCAGTGTGTGGTTTTCAGCAGGAAAGTTTCTAAGTGTCCATTTTTGAAACGTACAAATATTCCTTTAAAATCAGCCAAACTACGAATTCCGATTTACTCACCTGTTATCAGGAGAGAACCCAGTGCTGCATCTTTTAGCTCATCACTGTCCCTGAAAAGTAATTCTAAGCGTACTTACCAGTAACTTGTATTTCCTTCCATAGGAATCCAGTGTGTGGTTTTCAGCAGGAAAGTTTCTAAGTGTCCATTTTTGAAATGTACAAATATTCCTCTAAAATCAGCCGAACTACAAATTCTGATTTACTCACCTGTTATCAGGAGAGAACCCAGTGCTGCATCTTTTAGCTCAGCACTGTCCGTGAAAAGTAATTCTAAGCGTACTTACCAGTAACTTGTATTTCCTTCCATGGGAATCCGTTGTGTGGTTTTCACCAGAAAAGTTTCTAAGTGTCCATTTTTGAAACGTACAAATATTCCTCTAAAATCAGCCGAACTACGAATTCCGATTTACTCACCTGTTATCAGGAGAGAACCCAGTGCTGGATCTTTTATCCCAGCACTGACCCTGAAAAGTAATTCTAAGCGTACTTACCAGTAACTTGTATTTCCTTCCATAGGAATCCATTCAGTGGTTTCACCAGAAAAGTTTCTAAGTGTCCATTTTTGAAATGTACAAATATTCCTCTAAAATCAGCCGAACTATGAATTCCGATTTACTCACCTGTTATCATGAGAGAACCCAGGGCTGCATCTTTTAGCCCAGCACTGAACCTGAAAAGTAATTGTAAGTGTACTTACCAGTAACTTGTATTTCCTTCCATAGGAATCCATTGTGTGGTTTTCACCAGAAAAGTTTGTAAGTGTCCATTTTTGAAACGTACAAATATTCCTCTAAAATCAGCCGAACTACGAATTCCGATATACTCACCTTTTATCAGGAGAGAACCCAGGGCTGCATCTTTTAGCCCAGCACTGAACCTGAAAAGTAATTGTAAGTGTACTTACCAGTAACTTGTATTTCCTTCCATAGGAATCCATTGTGTGGTTTTCACCAGAAAAGTTTCTAAGTGTCCATTTTTGAAACGTACAAATATTCCTCTAAAATCAGCCGAACTACGAATTCCGATTTACTCACCTGTTATCAGGAGAGAACCCAGTGCTGCATCTTTTAGCTCATCACTGTCCCTGTAAAGTAATTCTAAGCGTACTTACCAGTAACTTGTATTTCCTTCCATAGGAATCCAGTGTGTGGTTTTCAGCAGGAAAATTTCTAAGTGTCCATTTTTGAAATGTACAAATATTCCTCTAAAATCAGCCGAACTACAAATTCCGATTTACTCACCTGTTATCAGGAGAGAACCCAGTGCTGCATCTTTTAGCTCAGCACTTTCCCTGAAAAGTAATTCTAAGCGTACTTACCAGTAACTTGTATTTCCTTCCATAGGAATCCATTGTGTGGTTTTCACCAGAAAAGTTTCTAAGTGTCCATTTTTTAAACGTACAAATATTCCTCTAAAATCAGCCGAACTACGAATTCCGATTTACTCACCTGTTATCAGGTGAGAACCCAGTGCTGGATCTTTTATCCCAGCACTGACTCTGAAAAGTAATTCTAAGCGTACTTAGCAGTAACTTGTATTTCCTTCCATAGGAATCCAGTGTGTGGTTTTCAGCAGGAAAGTTACTAAGTGTCCATTTTTGAAATGTACAAATATTCCTCTAAAATCAGCCGAACTACGAATTCCGATTTACTCACCTGTTATCAGGAGAGAACCCAGTGCTGCATCTTTTATCCCAGCACTGACCCTGAAAAGTAATTCTAAGCGTACTTAACAGTAACTTGTATTTCTTCCATAGGAATCCATTGTGTGGTTTTCAGCAGGAAAGTTACTAAGTGTCCATTTTTGAAATGTACAAATATTCCTCTAAAATCAGCCAAACTACGAATTCTGATTTACTCACCTGTTATCATGAGAGAACCCAGTGCTGCATCTTTTAGTTCATCACTGTCCCTGAAAAGTAATTCTAAGCGTACTTACCAGTAACTTGTATTTCCTTCCATAGGAATCCAGTGTGTGGTTTTCAGCAGGAAAGTTTCTAAGTGTCCATTTTTGAAACGTACAAATATTCCTTTAAAATCAGCCAAACTACGAATTCCGATTTACTCACCTGTTATCAGGAGAGAACCCAGTGCTGCATCTTTTAGCTCATCACTGTCCCTGAAAAGTAATTCTAAGCGTACTTACCAGTAACTTGTATTTCCTTCCATAGGAATCCAGTGTGTGGTTTTCAGCAGGAAAGTTTCTAAGTGTCCATTTTTGAAATGTACAAATATTCCTCTAAAATCAGCCGAACTACAAATTCTGATTTACTCACCTGTTATCAGGAGAGAACCCAGTGCTGCATCTTTTAGCTCAGCACTGTCCGTGAAAAGTAATTCTAAGCGTACTTACCAGTAACTTGTATTTCCTTCCATGGGAATCCGTTGTGTGGTTTTCACCAGAAAAGTTTCTAAGTGTCCATTTTTGAAACGTACAAATATTCCTCTAAAATCAGCCGAACTACGAATTCCGATTTACTCACCTGTTATCAGGAGAGAACCCAGTGCTGGATCTTTTATCCCAGCACTGACCCTGAAAAGTAATTCTAAGCGTACTTACCAGTAACTTGTATTTCCTTCCATAGGAATCCATTCAGTGGTTTCACCAGAAAAGTTTCTAAGTGTCCATTTTTGAAATGTACAAATATTCCTCTAAAATCAGCCGAACTATGAATTCCGATTTACTCACCTGTTATCATGAGAGAACCCAGGGCTGCATCTTTTAGCCCAGCACTGAACCTGAAAAGTAATTGTAAGTGTACTTACCAGTAACTTGTATTTCCTTCCATAGGAATCCATTGTGTGGTTTTCACCAGAAAAGTTTGTAAGTGTCCATTTTTGAAACGTACAAATATTCCTCTAAAATCAGCCGAACTACGAATTCCGATATACTCACCTTTTATCAGGAGAGAACCCAGGGCTGCATCTTTTAGCCCAGCACTGAACCTGAAAAGTAATTGTAAGTGTACTTACCAGTAACTTGTATTTCCTTCCATAGGAATCCATTGTGTGGTTTCACCAGAAAAGTTTCTAAGTGTCCATTTTTGAAACGTACAAATATTCCTCTAAAATCAGCCGAACTACGAATTCCGATTTACTCACCTGTTATCAGGAGAGAACCCAGTGCTGCATCTTTTAGCTCATCACTGTCCCTAAAAAGTAATTCTAAGCGTACTTACCAGTAACTTGTATTTCCTTCCATAGGAATCCAGTGTGTGTTTTTCAGCAGGAAAGTTTCTAAGTGTCCATTTTTGAAATGTACAAATATTCCTCTAAAATCAGCCGAACTACAAATTCCGATTTACTCACCTGTTATCAGGAGAGAACCCAGTGCTGCATCTTTTAGCTCAGCACTTTCCCTGAAAAGTAATTCTAAGCGTACTTACCAGTAACTTGTATTTCCTTCCATAGGAATCCATTGTGTGGTTTTCACCAGAAAAGTTTCTAAGTGTCCATTTTTTAAACGTACAAATATTCCTCTAAAATCAGCCGAACTACGAATTCCGATTTACTCACCTGTTATCAGGTGAGAACCCAGTGCTGGATCTTTTATCCCAGCACTGACTCTGAAAAGTAATTCTAAGCGTACTTAGCAGTAACTTGTATTTCCTTCCATAGGAATCCAGTGTGTGGTTTTCAGCAGGAAAGTTACTAAGTGTCCATTTTTGAAATGTACAAATATTCCTCTAAAATCAGCCGAACTACGAATTCCGATTTACTCACCTGTTATCAGGAGAGAACCCAGTGGTGCATCTTTTATCCCAGCACTGACCCTGAAAAGTAATTCTAAGCGTACTTAACAGTAACTTGTATTTCTTCCATAGGAATCCATTGTGTGGTTTTCAGCAGGAAAGTTACTAAGTGTCCATTTTTGAAATGTACAAATATTCCTCTAAAATCAGCCAAACTACGAATTCTGATTTACTCACCTGTTATCATGAGAGAACCCAGTGCTGCATCTTTTAGTTCATCACTGTCCCTGAAAAGTAATTCTAAGCGTACTTACCAGTAACTTGTATTTCCTTCCATAGGAATCCAGTGTGTGGTTTTCAGCAGGAAAGTTTCTAAGTGTCCATTTTTGAAATGTACAAATATTCCTCTAAAATCAGCCGAACTACGAATTCCGATTTACTCACCTGTTATCAGGAGAGAACCCAGGGCTGCATCTTTTAGCCCAGCACTGAACCTGAAAAGTACTTGTGAGCGTCCTTACCAGTAACTTGTATTTCCTTCCATAGTAATCCATTGTGTGGTTTTCACCAGAAAAGTTTCTAAGTGTCCATTTTTGAAACGTACAAATATTCCTCTAAAATCAGCCGAACTACGAATTCCGATTTACTCACCTGTTATCAGGAGAGAACCCAGTGCTGCATCTTTTTGCTCATCACTGTCCCTGTAAAGTAATTCTAAGCGTACTTACCAGTAACTTGTATTTCCTTCCATAGGAATCCAGTGTGTGGTTTTCAGCAGGAAAATTTCTAAGTGTCCATTTTTGAAATGTACAAATATTCCTCTAAAATCAGCCGAACTACGAATTCCGATTTACTCACCTGTTATCAGGAGAGAACCCAGGGCTGCATCTTTTAGCCCAGCACTGAACCTGAAAAGTAATTGTAAGTGTACTTACCAGTAACTTGTATTTCCTTCCATAGGAATCCATTGTGTGGTTTTCACCAGAAAAGTTTCTAAGTGTCCATTTTTGAAACGTACAAATATTCCTTTAAAATCAGCCAAACTACGAATTCCGATTTACTCACCTGTTATCAGGAGAGAACCCAGTGCTGCATCTTTTAGCTCATCACTGTCCCTGAAAAGTAATTCTAAGCGTACTTACCAGTAACTTGTATTTCCTTCCATAGGAATCCAGTGTGTGGTTTTCAGCAGGAAAGTTTCTAAGTGTCCATTTTTGAAATGTACAAATATTCCTCTAAAATCAGCCGAACTACAAATTCTGATTTACTCACCTGTTATCAGGAGAGAACCCAGTGCTGCATCTTTTAGCTCAGCACTGTCCGTGAAAAGTAATTCTAAGCGTACTTACCAGTAACTTGTATTTCCTTCCATGGGAATCCGTTGTGTGGTTTTCACCAGAAAAGTTTCTAAGTGTCCATTTTTGAAACGTACAAATATTCCTCTAAAATCAGCCGAACTACGAATTCCGATTTACTCAACTGTTATCAGGAGAGAACCCAGTGCTGGATCTTTTATCCCAGCACTGACCCTGAAAAGTAATTCTAAGCGTACTTACCAGTAACTTGTATTTCCTTCCATAGGAATCCATTCAGTGGTTTCACCAGAAAAGTTTCTAAGTGTCCATTTTTGAAATGTACAAATATTCCTCTAAAATCAGCCGAACTACGAATTCCGATTTACTCACCTGTTATCATGAGAGAACCCAGGGCTGCATCTTTTAGCCCAGCACTGAACCTGAAAAGTAATTGTAAGTGTACTTACCAGTAACTTGTATTTCCTTCCATAGGAATCCATTGTGTGGTTTTCACCAGAAAAGTTTCTAAGTGTCCATTTTTGAAACGTACAAATATTCCTCTAAAATCAGCCGAACTACGAATTCCGATTTACTCACCTGTTATCATGAGAGAACCCAGGGCTGCATCTTTTAGCCCAGCACTGAACCTGAAAAGTAATTGTAAGTGTACTTACCAGTAACTTGTATTTCCTTCCATAGGAATCCATTGTGTGGTTTCACCAGAAAAGTTTCTAAGTATCCATTTTTGAAACGTACAAATATTCCTCTAAAATCAGCCGAACTACGAATTCCGATATACTCACCTGTTATCAGGAGAGAACCCAGGGCTGCATCTTTTAGCCCAGCACTGAACCTGAAAAGTAGTTGTAAGTGTACTTACCAGTAACTTGTATTTCCTTCCATAGGAATCCATTGTGTGGTTTCACCAGAAAAGTTTCTAAGTGTCCATTTTTGAAACATACAAATATTCCTCTAAAATCAGCCGAACTACGAATTCCGATTTACTCACCTGTTATCAGGAGAGAACCCAGTGCTGCATCTTTTAGCTCATGACTGTCCCTAAAAAGTAATTCTAAGCGTACTTACCAGTAACTTGTATTTCCTTCCATAGGAATCCAGTGTGTGTTTTTCAGCAGGAAAGTTTCTAAGTGTCCATTTTTGAAATGTACAAATATTCCTCTAAAATCAGCCGAACTACAAATTCCGATTTACTCACCTGTTATCAGGAGAGAACCCAGTGCTGCATCTTTTAGCTCAGCACTTTCCCTGAAAAGTAATTCTAAGCGTACTTACCAGTAACTTGTATTTCCTTCCATAGGAATCCATTGTGTGGTTTTCACCAGAAAAGTTTCTAAGTGTCCATTTTTTAAATGTACAAATATTCCTCTAAAATCAGCCGAACTACGAATTCCGATTTACTCACCTGTTATCAGGAGAGAACCCAGTGCTGCATCTTTTATCCCAGCACTGACCCTGAAAAGTAATTCTAAGCGTACTTAACAGTAACTTGTATTTCTTCCATAGGAATCCATTGTGTGGTTTTCAGCAGGAAAGTTACTAAGTGTCCATTTTTGAAATGTACAAATATTCCTCTAAAATCAGCCAAACTACGAATTCTGATTTACTCACCTGTTATCATGAGAGAACCCAGTGCTGCATCTTTTAGTTCATCACTGTCCCTGAAAAGTAATTCTAAGCGTACTTACCAGTAACTTGTATTTCCTTCCATAGGAATCCAGTGTGTGGTTTTCAGCAGGAAAGTTTCTAAGTGTCCATTTTTGAAACGTACAAATATTCCTTTAAAATCAGCCAAACTACGAATTCCGATTTACTCACCTGTTATCAGGAGAGAACCCAGTGCTGCATCTTTTAGCTCATCACTGTCCCTGAAAAGTAATTCTAAGCGTACTTACCAGTAACTTGTATTTCCTTCCATAGGAATCCAGTGTGTGGTTTTCAGCAGGAAAGTTTCTAAGTGTCCATTTTTGAAATGTACAAATATTCCTCTAAAATCAGCCGAACTACAAATTCTGATTTACTCACCTGTTATCAGGAGAGAACCCAGTGCTGCATCTTTTAGCTCAGCACTGTCCGTGAAAAGTAATTCTAAGCGTACTTACCAGTAACTTGTATTTCCTTCCATGGGAATCCGTTGTGTGGTTTTCACCAGAAAAGTTTCTAAGTGTCCATTTTTGAAACGTACAAATATTCCTCTAAAATCAGCCGAACTACGAATTCCGATTTACTCACCTGTTATCAGGAGAGAACCCAGTGCTGGATCTTTTATCCCAGCACTGACCCTGAAAAGTAATTCTAAGCGTACTTACCAGTAACTTGTATTTCCTTCCATAGGAATCCATTCAGTGGTTTCACCAGAAAAGTTTCTAAGTGTCCATTTTTGAAATGTACAAATATTCCTCTAAAATCAGCCGAACTATGAATTCCGATTTACTCACCTGTTATCATGAGAGAACCCAGGGCTGCATCTTTTAGCCCAGCACTGAACCTGAAAAGTAATTGTAAGTGTACTTACCAGTAACTTGTATTTCCTTCCATAGGAATCCATTGTGTGGTTTTCACCAGAAAAGTTTGTAAGTGTCCATTTTTGAAACGTACAAATATTCCTCTAAAATCAGCCGAACTACGAATTCCGATATACTCACTTTTTATCAGGAGAGAACCCAGGGCTGCATCTTTTAGCCCAGCACTGAACCTGAAAAGTAATTGTAAGTGTACTTACCAGTAACTTGTATTTCCTTCCATAGGAATCCATTGTGTGGTTTCACCAGAAAAGTTTCTAAGTGTCCATTTTTGAAACGTACAAATATTCCTCTAAAATCAGCCGAACTACGAATTCCGATTTACTCACCTGTTATCAGGAGAGAACCCAGTGCTGCATCTTTTAGCTCATCACTGTCCCTAAAAAGTAATTCTAAGCGTACTTACCAGTAACTTGTATTTCCTTCCATAGGAATCCAGTGTGTGTTTTTCAGCAGGAAAGTTTCTAAGTGTCCATTTTTGAAATGTACAAATATTCCTCTAAAATCAGCCGAACTACAAATTCCGATTTACTCACCTGTTATCAGGAGAGAACCCAGTGCTGCATCTTTTAGCTCAGCACTTTCCCTGAAAAGTAATTCTAAGCGTACTTACCAGTAACTTGTATTTCCTTCCATAGGAATCCATTGTGTGGTTTTCACCAGAAAAGTTTCTAAGTGTCCATTTTTTAAACGTACAAATATTCCTCTAAAATCAGCCGAACTACGAATTCCGATTTACTCACCTGTTATCAGGTGAGAACCCAGTGCTGGATCTTTTATCCCAGCACTGACTCTGAAAAGTAATTCTAAGCGTACTTAGCAGTAACTTGTATTTCCTTCCATAGGAATCCAGTGTGTGGTTTTCAGCAGGAAAGTTACTAAGTGTCCATTTTTGAAATGTACAAATATTCCTCTAAAATCAGCCGAACTACGAATTCCGATTTACTCACCTGTTATCAGGAGAGAACCCAGTGCTGCATCTTTTATCCCAGCACTGACCCTGAAAAGTAATTCTAAGCGTACTTAACAGTAACTTGTATTTCTTCCATAGGAATCCATTGTGTGGTTTTCAGCAGGAAAGTTACTAAGTGTCCATTTTTGAAATGTACAAATATTCCTCTAAAATCAGCCAAACTACGAATTCTGATTTACTCACCTGTTATCATGAGAGAACCCAGTGCTGCATCTTTTAGTTCATCACTGTCCCTGAAAAGTAATTCTAAGCGTACTTACCAGTAACTTGTATTTCCTTCCATAGGAATCCAGTGTGTGGTTTTCAGCAGGAAAGTTTCTAAGTGTCCATTTTTGAAATGTACAAATATTCCTCTAAAATCAGCCGAACTACGAATTCCGATTTACTCACCTGTTATCAGGAGAGAACCCAGGGCTGCATCTTTTAGCCCAGCACTGAACCTGAAAAGTACTTGTGAGCGTCCTTACCAGTAACTTGTATTTCCTTCCATAGTAATCCATTGTGTGGTTTTCACCAGAAAAGTTTCTAAGTGTCCATTTTTGAAACGTACAAATATTCCTCTAAAATCAGCCGAACTACGAATTCCGATTTACTCACCTGTTATCAGGAGAGAACCCAGTGCTGCATCTTTTTGCTCATCACTGTCCCTGTAAAGTAATTCTAAGCGTACTTACCAGTAACTTGTATTTCCTTCCATAGGAATCCAGTGTGTGGTTTTCAGCAGGAAAATTTCTAAGTGTCCATTTTTGAAATGTACAAATATTCCTCTAAAATCAGCCGAACTACGAATTCCGATTTACTCACCTGTTATCAGGAGAGAACCCAGGGCTGCATCTTTTAGCCCAGCACTGAACCTGAAAAGTAATTGTAAGTGTACTTACCAGTAACTTGTATTTCCTTCCATAGGAATCCATTGTGTGGTTTTCACCAGAAAAGTTTCTAAGTGTCCATTTTTGAAACGTACAAATATTCCTTTAAAATCAGCCAAACTACGAATTCCGATTTACTCACCTGTTATCAGGAGAGAACCCAGTGCTGCATCTTTTAGCTCATCACTGTCCCTGAAAAGTAATTCTAAGCGTACTTACCAGTAACTTGTATTTCCTTCCATAGGAATCCAGTGTGTGGTTTTCAGCAGGAAAGTTTCTAAGTGTCCATTTTTGAAATGTACAAATATTCCTCTAAAATCAGCCGAACTACAAATTCTGATTTACTCACCTGTTATCAGGAGAGAACCCAGTGCTGCATCTTTTAGCTCAGCACTGTCCGTGAAAAGTAATTCTAAGCGTACTTACCAGTAACTTGTATTTCCTTCCATGGGAATCCGTTGTGTGGTTTTCACCAGAAAAGTTTCTAAGTGTCCATTTTTGAAACGTACAAATATTCCTCTAAAATCAGCCGAACTACGAATTCCGATTTACTCAACTGTTATCAGGAGAGAACCCAGTGCTGGATCTTTTATCCCAGCACTGACCCTGAAAAGTAATTCTAAGCGTACTTACCAGTAACTTGTATTTCCTTCCATAGGAATCCATTCAGTGGTTTCACCAGAAAAGTTTCTAAGTGTCCATTTTTGAAATGTACAAATATTCCTCTAAAATCAGCCGAACTACGAATTCCGATTTACTCACCTGTTATCATGAGAGAACCCAGGGCTGCATCTTTTAGCCCAGCACTGAACCTGAAAAGTAATTGTAAGTGTACTTACCAGTAACTTGTATTTCCTTCCATAGGAATCCATTGTGTGGTTTTCACCAGAAAAGTTTCTAAGTGTCCATTTTTGAAACGTACAAATATTCCTCTAAAATCAGCCGAACTACGAATTCCGATTTTTCTCACCTGTTATCATGAGAGAACCCAGGGCTGCATCTTTTAGCCCAGCACTGAACCTGAAAAGTAATTGTAAGTGTACTTACCAGTAACTTGTATTTCCTTCCATAGGAATCCATTGTGTGGTTTCACCAGAAAAGTTTCTAAGTATCCATTTTTGAAACGTACAAATATTCCTCTAAAATCAGCCGAACTACGAATTCCGATATACTCACCTGTTATCAGGAGAGAACCCAGGGCTGCATCTTTTAGCCCAGCACTGAACCTGAAAAGTAATTGTAAGTGTACTTACCAGTAACTTGTATTTCCTTCCATAGGAATCCATTGTGTGGTTTCACCAGAAAAGTTTCTAAGTGTCCATTTTTGAAACATACAAATATTCCTCTAAAATCAGCCGAACTACGAATTCCGATTTACTCACCTGTTATCAGGAGAGAACCCAGTGCTGCATCTTTTAGCTCATGACTGTCCCTAAAAAGTAATTCTAAGCGTACTTACCAGTAACTTGTATTTCCTTCCATAGGAATCCAGTGTGTGTTTTTCAGCAGGAAAGTTTCTAAGTGTCCATTTTTGAAATGTACAAATATTCCTCTAAAATCAGCCGAACTACAAATTCCGATTTACTCACCTGTTATCAGGAGAGAACCCAGTGCTGCATCTTTTAGCTCAGCACTTTCCCTGAAAAGTAATTCTAAGCGTACTTACCAGTAACTTGTATTTCCTTCCATAGGAATCCATTGTGTGGTTTTCACCAGAAAAGTTTCTAAGTGTCCATTTTTTAAATGTACAAATATTCCTCTAAAATCAGCCGAACTACGAATTCCGATTTACTCACCTGTTATCAGGTGAGAACCCAGTGCTGGATCTTTTATCCCAGCACTGACTCTGAAAAGTAATTCTAAGCGTACTTAGCAGTAACTTGTATTTCCTTCCATAGGAATCCAGTGTGTGGTTTTCAGCAGGAAAGTTACTAAGTGTCCTTTTTTGAAATGTACAAATATTCCTCTAAAATCAGCCGAACTACGAATTCCGATTTACTCACCTGTTATCAGGAGAGAACCAAGTGCTGCATCTTTTAGCTCATCACTGTCCCTGAAAAGTAATTGTAAGTGTACTTACCAGTAACTTGTATTTCCTTCCATAGGAATCCATTGTGTGGTTTTCACCAGAAAAGTTTCTAAGTGTCCATTTTTGAAATGTACAAATATTCCTCTAAAATCAGCCGAACTACGAATTCCGATTTACTCACCTGTTATCAGGAGAGAACCCAGTGCTGCATCTTTTTGCTCATCACTGTCCCTGAAAAGTAATTCTAAGCGTACTTACCAGTAACTTGTATTTCCTTCCATAGGAATCCAGTGTGTGGTTTTCAGCAGGAAAGTTTCTAAGTGTTCATTTTTGAAATGTACAAATATTCCTCTAAAATCAGCCGAACTACGAATTCCGATTTACTCACCTGTTATCAGGAGAGAACCCAGGGCTGCATCTTTTAGCCCAGCACTGAACCTGAAAAGTAATTGTAAGTGTACTTACCAGTAACTTGTATTTCCTTCCATAGGAATCCATTGTGTGGTTTTCACCAGAAAAGTTTCTAAGTGTCCATTTTTGAAACGTACAAATATTCCTCTAAAATCAGCCGAACTACGAATTCCGATTTACTCACCTGTTATCAGGAGAGAACCCAGTGCTGCATCTTTTAGCTCATCACTGTCCCTGAAAAGTAATTCTAAGCGTACTTACCAGTAACTTGTATTTCCTTCCATAGGAATCCAGTGTGTGGTTTTCAGCAGGAAAGTTTCTAAGTGTCCATTTTTGAAATGTACAAATATTTCTCTAAAATCAGCCGAACTACAAATTCCGATTTACTCACCTGTTATCAGGAGAGAACCCAGTGCTGCATCTTTTAGCTCAGCACTGTCCCTGAAAAGTAATTCTAAGCGTACTTACCAGTAACTTGTATTTACTTCTATAGGAATCCGTTGTGTGGTTTTCACCAGAAAAGTTTCTAAGTGTCCATTTTTGAAACGTACAAATATTCCTCTAAAATCAGCCGAACTACGAATTCCGATTTACTCACCTGTTATCAGGAGAGAACCCAGTGCTGGATCTTTTATCCCAGCACTGACCCTGAAAAGTAATTCTAAGCGTACTTACCAGTAACTTGTATTTCCTTCCATAGGAATCCAGTGTGTGGTTTTCAGCAGGAAAGTTTCTAAGTGTCCATTTTTGAAACGTACAAATATTCCTCTAAAATCAGCCGAACTACGAATTCCGATTTACTCACCTGTTATCATGAGAGAACCCAGGGCTGCATCTTTTAGCCCAGCACTGAACCTGAAAAGTAATTGTAAGTGTACTTACCAGTAACTTGTATTTCCTTCCATAGGAATCCATTGTGTGGTTTTCACCAGAAAAGTTTGTAAGTGTCCATTTTTGAAACGTACAAATATTCCTCTAAAATCAGCCGAACTACGAATTCCGATATACTCACCTGTTATCAGGAGAGAACCCAGGGCTGCATCTTTTAGCCCAGCACTGAACCTGAAAAGTAAATGTAAGTGTACTTACCAGTAACTTGTATTTCCTTCCATAGGAATCCATTGTGTGGTTTCACCAGAAAAGTTTCTAAGTGTCCATTTTTGAAACGAACAAATATTCCTCTAAAATCAGCCGAACTACGAATTCCGATTTACTCACCTGTTATCAGGAGAGAACCCAGTGCTGCATCTTTTAGCTCATCACTGTCCCTAAAAAGTAATTCTAAGCGTACTTACCAGTAACTTGTATTTCCTTCCATAGGAATCCAGTGTGTGTTTTTCAGCAGGAAAGTTTCTAAGTGTCCATTTTTGAAATGTACAAATATTCCTCTAAAATCAGCCGAACTACAAATTCCGATTTACTCACCTGTTATCAGGAGAGAACCCAGTGCTGCATCTTTTAGCTCAGCACTTTCCCTGAAAAGTAATTCTAAGCGTACTTACCAGTAACTTGTATTTCCTTCCATAGGAATCCATTGTGTGGTTTTCACCAGAAAAGTTTCTAAGTGTCCATTTTTGAAACGTACTAATATTGCTCTAAAATCAGCTGAACTACGAATTCCGATTTACTCACTTGTTATCAGGGAGAGCCCAGGGCTGCATCTTTCAGCCCAGCACTGAACCTGAAAAGTAATTGTAAGCGTACTGACCAGTAACTTGTATTTCCTTCCATAGGAATCCATTGTTTGGTTTTCACCAGAAAAGTTTCTAAGTGTCCATTTTTGAAACTTACAAATATTCCTCTAAAATCAGCCGAACTACGAATTCCGATTTACTCACCTGTTATCAGGAGAGGACGCAGTGCTGCATCTTTTAGCCCAGCACTGACCCTGAAAAGTAATTCTAAGCATACTTACCAGTAACTTGTATTTCCTTCCATAGGAATCCATTGTGTGGTTTTCAGCAGAAACGTTTCTAAGTGTCCATTTTTGAAATGTACAAATATTCCTCTAAAATCAGCCGAACTATGAATTCCGATTTACTCACCTGTTATCAGGAGAGAACCCAGGGCTGCATCTTTTAGCCCAGCACTGAACCTGAAAAGTAATTGTAAGTGTACTTACCAGTAACTTGTATTTCCTTCCATAGGAATCCATTGTGTGGTTTCACCAGAAAAGTTTCTAAGTGTCCATTTTTGAAACGTACAAATATTCCTCTAAAATCAGCCGAACTACGAATTCCGATTTACTCACCTGTTATCATGAGAGAACCCAGGGCTGCATCTTTTAGCCCAGCACTGAACCTGAAAAGTAATTGTAAGTGTACTTACCAGTAACTTGTATTTCCTTCCATAGGAATCCATTGTGTGGTTTTCACCAGAAAAGTTTGTAAGTGTCCATTTTTGAAACGTACAAATATTCCTCTAAAATCAGCCGAACTACGAATTCTGATATACTCACCTGTTATCAGGAGAGAACCCAGGGCTGCATCTTTTAGCCCAGCACTGAACCTGAAAAGTAATTGTAAGTGTACTTACCAGTAACTTGTATTTCCTTCCATAGGAATCCATTGTGTGGTTTCACCAGAAAAGTTTCTAAGTGTCCATTTTTGAAACGTACAAATATTCCTCTAAAATCAGCCGAACTACGAATTCCGATTTACTCACCTGTTATCAGGAGAGAACCCAGTGCTGCATCTTTTAGCTCATCACTGTCCCTAAAAAGTAATTCTAAGCGTACTTACCAGTAACTTGTATTTCCTTCCATAGGAATCCAGTGTGTGTTTTTCAGCAGGAAAGTTTCTAAGTGTCCATTTTTGAAATGTACAAATATTCCTCTAAAATCAGCCGAACTACAAATTCCGATTTACTCACCTGTTATCAGGAGAGAACCCAGTGCTGCATCTTTTAGCTCAGCACTTTCCCTGAAAAGTAATTCTAAGCGTACTTACCAGTAACTTGTATTTCCTTCCATAGGAATCCATTGTGTGGTTTTCACCAGAAAAGTTTCTAAGTGTCCATTTTTGAAACGTACAAATATTCCTCTAAAATCAGCCGAACTACGAATTCCGATTTACTCACCTGTTATCAGGTGAGAACCCAGTGCTGGATCTTTTATCCCAGCACTGACTCTGAAAAGTAATTCTAAGCGTACTTAGCAGTAACTTGTATTTCCTTCCATAGGAATCCAGTGTGTGGTTTTCAGCAGGAAAGTTACTAAGTGTCCATTTTTGAAATGTACAAATATTCCTCTAAAATCAGCCGAACTACGAATCCCGATTTACTCACCTGTTATCAGGAGAGAACCCAGTGCTGCATCTTTTAGCTCAGCACTGTCCCTGAAAAGTAATTCTAAGCATACTTACCAGTAACTTGTATTTCCTTACATAGGAATCCAGTGTATGGTTTTCAGCAGGAAAGTTTCTAAGTTTCCTTTGTTGAAATGTACAAATATTCCTCTAAAATCAGCTGAACTACGAATTCTGATTTACTCACCTGTTATCAGGAGAGAACCCAGTGCTGCATCTTTTATCCCAGCACTGACCCTGAAAAGTAATTCTAAGCGTACTTAACAGTAACTTGTATTTCTTCCATAGGAATCCATTGTGTGGTTTTCAGCAGGAAAGTTTCTAAGTGTCCATTTTTGAAATGTACAAATATTCCTCTAAAATCAGCCAAACTACGAATTCTGATTTACTCACCTGTTATCATGAGAGAACCCAGTGCTGCATCTTTTAGTTCATCACTGTCCCTGAAAAGTAATTCTAAGCGTACTTACCAGTAACTTGTATTTCCTTCCATAGGAATCCAGTGTGTGGTTTTCAGCAGGAAAGTTTCTAAGTGTCCATTTTTGAAATGTACAAATATTCCTCTAAAATCAGCCGAACTACGAATTCCGATTTACTCACCTGTTATCAGGAGAGAACCCAGGGCTGCATCTTTTAGCCCAGCACTGAACCTGAAAAGTACTTGTGAGCGTCCTTACCAGTAACTTGTATTTCCTTCCATAGGAATCCATTGTGTGGTTTTCACCAGAAAAGTTTCTAAGTGTCCATTTTTGAAACGTACAAATATTCCTCTAAAATCAGCCGAACTACGAATTCCGATTTACTCACCTGTTATCAGGAGAGAACCCAGTGCTGCATCTTTTTGCTCATCACTGTCCCTGTAAAGTAATTCTAAGCGTACTTACCAGTAACTTGTATTTCCTTCCATAGGAATCCAGTGTGTGGTTTTCAGCAGGAAAGTTTCTAAGTGTCCATTTTTGAAATGTACAAATATTCCTCTAAAATCAGCCGAACTACGAATTCCGATTTACTCACCTGTTATCAGGAGAGAACCCAGTGCTGCATCTTTTAGCTCAGCACTTTCCCTGAAAAGTAATTCTAAGCGTACTTACCAGTAACTTGTATTTCCTTCCATAGGAATCCATTGTGTGGTTTTCACCAGAAAAGTTTCTAAGTGTCCATTTTTTAAACGTACAAATATTCCTCTAAAATCAGCCGAACTACGAATTCCGATTTACTCACCTGTTATCAGGTGAGAACCCAGTGCTGGATCTTTTATCCCAGCACTGACTCTGAAAAGTAATTCTAAGCGTACTTAGCAGTAACTTGTATTTCCTTCCATAGGAATCCAGTGTGTGGTTTTCAGCAGGAAAGTTACTAAGTGTCCATTTTTGAAATGTACAAATATTCCTCTAAAATCAGCCGAACTACGAATCCCGATTTACTCACCTGTTATCAGGAGAGAACCCAGTGCTGCATCTTTTAGCTCAGCACTGTCCCTGAAAAGTAATTCTAAGCATACTTACCAGTAACTTGTATTTCCTTACATAGGAATCCAGTGTATGGTTTTCAGCAGGAAAGTTTCCAAGTTTCCTTTGTTGAAATGTACAAATATTCCTCTAAAATCAGCTGAACTACGAATTCCGATTTACTCACCTGTTATCAGGAGAGAACCCAGTGCTGCATCTTTTATCCCAGCACTGACCCTGAAAAGTAATTCTAAGCGTACTTAACAGTAACTTGTATTTCTTCCATAGGAATCCATTGTGTGGTTTTCAGCAGGAAAGTTTCTAAGTGTCCATTTTTGAAATGTACAAATATTCCTCTAAAATCAGCCAAACTACGAATTCTGATTTACTCACCTGTTATCATGAGAGAACCCAGTGCTGCATCTTTTAGTTCATCACTGTCCCTGAAAAGTAATTCTAAGCGTACTTACCAGTAACTTGTATTTCCTTCCATAGGAATCCAGTGTGTGGTTTTCAGCAGGAAAGTTTCTAAGTGTCCATTTTGGAAATGTACAAATATTCCTCTAAAATCAGCCGAACTACGAATTCCGATTTACTCACCTGTTATCAGGAGAGAACCCAGGGCTGCATCTTTTAGCCCAGCACTGAACCTGAAAAGTACTTGTGAGCGTCCTTACCAGTAACTTGTATTTCCTTCCATAGGAATCCATTGTGTGGTTTTCACCAGAAAAGTTTCTAAGTGTCCATTTTTGAAACGTACAAATATTCCTCTAAAATCAGCCGAACTACGAATTCCGATTTACTCACCTGTTATCAGGAGAGAACCCAGTGCTGCATCTTTTTGCTCATCACTGTCCCTGTAAATTAATTGTAAGCGTACTTACCAGTAACTTGTATTTCCTTCCATAGGAATCCAGTGTGTGGTTTTCAGCAGGAAAGTTTCTAAGTGTCCATTTTTGAAATGTACAAATATTCCTCTAAAATCAGCCGAACTACGAATTCCGATTTACTCACCTGTTATCAGGAGAGAACCCAGGGCTGCATCTTTTAGCCCAGCACTGAACCTGAAAAGTAATTGTAAGTGTACTTACCAGTAACTTGTATTTCCTTCCATAGGAATCCATTGTGTGGTTTTCATCAGAAAAGTTTCTAAGTGTCCATTTTTGAAACGTACAAATATTCCTTTAAAATCAGCCAAACTACGAATTCCGATTTACTCACCTGTTATCAGGAGAGAACCCAGTGCTGCATCTTTTAGCTCATCACTGTCCCTGAAAAGTAATTCTAAGCGTACTTACCAGTAACTTGTATTTCCTTCCATAGGAATCCAGTGTGTGGTTTTCAGCAGGAAAGTTTCTAAGTGTCCATTTTTGAAATGTACAAATATTCCTCTAAAATCAGCCGAACTACAAATTCTGATTTACTCACCTGTTATCAGGAGAGAACCCAGTGCTGCATCTTTTAGCTCAGCACTGTCTGTGAAAAGTAATTCTAAGCGTACTTACCAGTAACTTGTATTTCCTTCCATGGGAATCCGTTGTGTGGTTTTCACCAGAAAAGTTTCTAAGTGTCCATTTTTGAAACGTACAAATATTCCTCTAAAATCAGCCGAACTACGAATTCCGATTTACTCACCTGTTATCAGGAGAGAACCCAGTGCTGGATCTTTTATCCCAGCACTGACCCTGAAAAGTAATTCTAAGCGTACTTACCAGTAACTTGTATTTCCTTCCATAGGAATCCATTCAGTGGTTTCACCAGAAAAGTTTCTAAGTGTCCATTTTTGAAATGTACAAATATTCCTCTAAAATCAGCCGAACTATGAATTCCGATTTACTCACCTGTTATCATGAGAGAACCCAGGGCTGCATCTTTTAGCCCAGCACTGAACCTGAAAAGTAATTGTAAGTGTACTTACCAGTAACTTCTATTTCCTTCCATAGGAATCCATTGTGTGGTTTTCACCAGAAAAGTTTGTAAGTGTCCATTTTTGAAACGTACAAATATTCCTCTAAAATCAGCCGAACTACGAATTCCGATATACTCACCTGTTATCAGGAGAGAACCCAGGGCTGCATCTTTTAGCCCAGCACTGAACCTGAAAAGTAATTGTAAGTGTACTTACCAGTAACTTGTATTTCCTTCCATAGGAATCCATTGTGTGGTTTCACCAGAAAAGTTTCTAAGTGTCCATTTTTGAAACGTACAAATATTCCTCTAAAATCAGCCGAACTACGAATTCCGATTTACTCACCTGTTATCAGGAGAGAACCCAGTGCTGCATCTTTTAGCTCATCACTGTCCCTAAAAAGTAATTCTAAGCGTACTTACCAGTAACTTGTATTTCCTTCCATAGGAATCCAGTGTGTGTTTTTCAGCAGGAAAGTTTCTAAGTGTCCATTTTTGAAATGTACAAATATTCCTCTAAAATCAGCCGAACTACAAATTCCGATTTACTCACCTGTTATCAGGAGAGAACCCAGTGCTGCATCTTTTAGCTCAGCACTTTCCCTGAAAAGTAATTCTAAGCGTACTTACCAGTAACTTGTATTTCCTTCCATAGGAATCCATTGTGTGGTTTTCACCAGAAAAGTTTCTAAGTGTCCATTTTTTAAACGTACAAATATTCCTCTAAAATCAGCCGAACTACGAATTCCGATTTACTCACCTGTTATCAGGTGAGAACCCAGTGCTGGATCTTTTATCCCAGCACTGACTCTGAAAAGTAATTCTAAGCGTACTTAGCAGTAACTTGTATTTCCTTCCATAGGAATCCAGTGTGTGGTTTTCAGCAGGAAAGTTACTAAGTGTCCATTTTTGAAATGTACAAATATTCTTCTAAAATCAGCCGGACTACGAATTCCGATTTACTCACCTGTTATCAGGAGAGAACCCAGTGCTGCATCTTTTAGCTCAGCACTGTCCCTGAAAAGTAATTCTAAGCATACTTACCAGTAACTTGTATTTCCTTACATAGGAATCCAGTGTATGGTTTTCAGCAGGAAAGTTTCTAAGTTTCCTTTGTTGAAATGTACAAATATTCCTCTAAAATCAGCTGAACTACGAATTCCGATTTACTCACCTGTTATCAGGAGAGAACCCAGTGCTACATCTTTTATCCCAGCACTGACCCTGAAAAGTAATTCTAAGCGTACTTAACAGTAACTTGTATTTCTTCCATAGGAATCCATTGTGTGGTTTTCAGCAGGAAAGTTTCTAAGTGTCCATTTTTTAAACGTACAAATATTCCTCTAAAATCAGCCGAACTTCAAATTCCGATTTACTCACCTGTTATCAGGAGAGAACCCAGTGCTGCATCTTTTAGCTCAGCACTTTCCCTGAAAAGTAATTCTAAGCGTACTTACCAGTAACTTGTATTTCCTTCCATAGGAATCCATTGTGTGGTTTTCACCAGAAAAGTTTCTAAGTGTCCATTTTTTAAATGTACAAATATTCCTCTAAAATCAGCCGAACTACGAATTCCGATTTACTCACCTGTTATCAGGTGAGAACCCAGTGCTGGATCTTTTATCCCAGCACTGACTCTGAAAAGTAATTCTAAGCGTACTTAGCAGTAACTTGTATTTCCTTCCATAGGAATCCAGTGTGTGGTTTTCAGCAGGAAAGTTACTAAGTGTCCTTTTTTGAAATGTACAAATATTCCTCTAAAATCAGCCGAACTACGAATTCCGATTTACTCACCTGTTATCAGGAGAGAACCAAGTGCTGCATCTTTTAGCTCATCACTGTCCCTGAAAAGTAATTGTAAGTGTACTTACCAGTAACTTGTATTTCCTTCCATAGGAATCCATTGTGTGGTTTTCACCAGAAAAGTTTCTAAGTGTCCATTTTTGAAATGTACAAATATTCCTCTAAAATCAGCCGAACTACGAATTCCGATTTACTCACCTGTTATCAGGAGAGAACCCAGTGCTGCATCTTTTTGCTCATCACTGTCCCTGAAAAGTAATTCTAAGCGTACTTACCAGTAACTTGTATTTCCTTCCATAGGAATCCAGTGTGTGGTTTTCAGCAGGAAAGTTTCTAAGTGTTCATTTTTGAAATGTACAAATATTCCTCTAAAATCAGCCGAACTACGAATTCCGATTTACTCACCTGTTATCAGGAGAGAACCCAGGGCTGCATCTTTTAGCCCAGCACTGAACCTGAAAAGTAATTGTAAGTGTACTTACCAGTAACTTGTATTTCCTTCCATAGGAATCCATTGTGTGGTTTTCACCAGAAAAGTTTCTAAGTGTCCATTTTTGAAACGTACAAATATTCCTCTAAAATCAGCCGAACTACGAATTCCGATTTACTCACCTGTTATCAGGAGAGAACCCAGTGCTGCATCTTTTAGCTCATCACTGTCCCTGAAAAGTAATTCTAAGCGTACTTACCAGTAACTTGTATTTCCTTCCATAGGAATCCAGTGTGTGGTTTTCAGCAGGAAAGTTTCTAAGTGTCCATTTTTGAAATGTACAAATATTTCTCTAAAATCAGCCGAACTACAAATTCCGATTTACTCACCTGTTATCAGGAGAGAACCCAGTGCTGCATCTTTTAGCTCAGCACTGTCCCTGAAAAGTAATTCTAAGCGTACTTACCAGTAACTTGTATTTACTTCTATAGGAATCCGTTGTGTGGTTTTCACCAGAAAAGTTTCTAAGTGTCCATTTTTGAAACGTACAAATATTCCTCTAAAATCAGCCGAACTACGAATTCCGATTTACTCACCTGTTATCAGGAGAGAACCCAGTGCTGGATCTTTTATCCCAGCACTGACCCTGAAAAGTAATTCTAAGCGTACTTACCAGTAACTTGTATTTCCTTCCATAGGAATCCAGTGTGTGGTTTTCAGCAGGAAAGTTTCTAAGTGTCCATTTTTGAAACGTACAAATATTCCTCTAAAATCAGCCGAACTACGAATTCCGATTTACTCACCTGTTATCATGAGAGAACCCAGGGCTGCATCTTTTAGCCCAGCACTGAACCTGAAAAGTAATTGTAAGTGTACTTACCAGTAACTTGTATTTCCTTCCATAGGAATCCATTGTGTGGTTTTCACCAGAAAAGTTTGTAAGTGTCCATTTTTGAAACGTACAAATATTCCTCTAAAATCAGCCGAACTACGAATTCCGATATACTCACCTGTTATCAGGAGAGAACCCAGGGCTGCATCTTTTAGCCCAGCACTGAACCTGAAAAGTAAATGTAAGTGTACTTACCAGTAACTTGTATTTCCTTCCATAGGAATCCATTGTGTGGTTTCACCAGAAAAGTTTCTAAGTGTCCATTTTTGAAACGTACAAATATTCCTCTAAAATCAGCCGAACTACGAATTCCGATTTACTCACCTGTTATCAGGAGAGAACCCAGTGCTGCATCTTTTAGCTCATCACTGTCCCTAAAAAGTAATTCTAAGCGTACTTACCAGTAACTTGTATTTCCTTCCATAGGAATCCAGTGTGTGTTTTTCAGCAGGAAAGTTTCTAAGTGTCCATTTTTGAAATGTACAAATATTCCTCTAAAATCAGCCGAACTACAAATTCCGATTTACTCACCTGTTATCAGGAGAGAACCCAGTGCTGCATCTTTTAGCTCAGCACTTTCCCTGAAAAGTAATTCTAAGCGTACTTACCAGTAACTTGTATTTCCTTCCATAGGAATCCATTGTGTGGTTTTCACCAGAAAAGTTTCTAAGTGTCCATTTTTGAAACGTACTAATATTGCTCTAAAATCAGCTGAACTACGAATTCCGATTTACTCACTTGTTATCAGGGAGAGCCCAGGGCTGCATCTTTCAGCCCAGCACTGAACCTGAAAAGTAATTGTAAGCGTACTGACCAGTAACTTGTATTTCCTTCCATAGGAATCCATTGTGTGGTTTCACCAGAAAAGTTTCTAAGTGTCCATTTTTGAAACGTACAAATATTCCTCTAAAATCAGCCGAACTACGAATTCCGATTTACTCACCTGTTATCAGGAGAGAACCCAGTGCTGCATCTTTTAGCTCATCACTGTCCCTAAAAAGTAATTCTAAGCGTACTTACCAGTAACTTGTATTTCCTTCCATAAGAATCCAGTGTGTGTTTTTCAGCAGGAAAGTTTCTAAGTGTCCATTTTTGAAATGTACAAATATTCCTCTAAAATCAGCCGAACTACAAATTCCGATTTACTCACCTGTTATCAGGAGAGAACCCAGTGCTGCATCTTTTAGCTCAGCACTGTCTGTGAAAAGTAATTCTAAGCGTACTTACCAGTAACTTGTATTTCCTTCCATGGGAATCCGTTGTGTGGTTTTCACCAGAAAAGTTTCTAAGTGTCCATTTTTGAAACGTACAAATATTCCTCTAAAATCAGCCGAACTACGAATTCCGATTTACTCACCTGTTATCAGGAGAGAACCCAGTGCTGGATCTTTTATCCCAGCACTGACCCTGAAAAGTAATTCTAAGCGTACTTACCAGTAACTTGTATTTCCTTCCATAGGAATCCATTCAGTGGTTTCACCAGAAAAGTTTCTAAGTGTCCATTTTTGAAATGTACAAATATTCCTCTAAAATCAGCCGAACTATGAATTCCGATTTACTCACCTGTTATCATGAGAGAACCCAGGGCTGCATCTTTTAGCCCAGCACTGAACCTGAAAAGTAATTGTAAGTGTACTTACCAGTAACTTCTATTTCCTTCCATAGGAATCCATTGTGTGGTTTTCACCAGAAAAGTTTGTAAGTGTCCATTTTTGAAACGTACAAATATTCCTCTAAAATCAGCCGAACTACGAATTCCGATATACTCACCTGTTATCAGGAGAGAACCCAGGGCTGCATCTTTTAGCCCAGCACTGAACCTGAAAAGTAATTGTAAGTGTACTTACCAGTAACTTGTATTTCCTTCCATAGGAATCCATTGTGTGGTTTCACCAGAAAAGTTTCTAAGTGTCCATTTTTGAAACGTACAAATATTCCTCTAAAATCAGCCGAACTACGAATTCCGATTTACTCACCTGTTATCAGGAGAGAACCCAGTGCTGCATCTTTTAGCTCATCACTGTCCCTAAAAAGTAATTCTAAGCGTACTTACCAGTAACTTGTATTTCCTTCCATAGGAATCCAGTGTGTGTTTTTCAGCAGGAAAGTTTCTAAGTGTCCATTTTTGAAATGTACAAATATTCCTCTAAAATCAGCCGAACTACAAATTCCGATTTACTCACCTGTTATCAGGAGAGAACCCAGTGCTGCATCTTTTAGCTCAGCACTTTCCCTGAAAAGTAATTCTAAGCGTACTTACCAGTAACTTGTATTTCCTTCCATAGGAATCCATTGTGTGGTTTTCACCAGAAAAGTTTCTAAGTGTCCATTTTTTAAACGTACAAATATTCCTCTAAAATCAGCCGAACTACGAATTCCGATTTACTCACCTGTTATCAGGTGAGAACCCAGTGCTGGATCTTTTATCCCAGCACTGACTCTGAAAAGTAATTCTAAGCGTACTTAGCAGTAACTTGTATTTCCTTCCATAGGAATCCAGTGTGTGGTTTTCAGCAGGAAAGTTACTAAGTGTCCATTTTTGAAATGTACAAATATTCTTCTAAAATCAGCCGGACTACGAATTCCGATTTACTCACCTGTTATCAGGAGAGAACCCAGTGCTGCATCTTTTAGCTCAGCACTGTCCCTGAAAAGTAATTCTAAGCATACTTACCAGTAACTTGTATTTCCTTACATAGGAATCCAGTGTATGGTTTTCAGCAGGAAAGTTTCTAAGTTTCCTTTGTTGAAATGTACAAATATTCCTCTAAAATCAGCTGAACTACGAATTCCGATTTACTCACCTGTTATCAGGAGAGAACCCAGTGCTACATCTTTTATCCCAGCACTGACCCTGAAAAGTAATTCTAAGCGTACTTAACAGTAACTTGTATTTCTTCCATAGGAATCCATTGTGTGGTTTTCAGCAGGAAAGTTTCTAAGTGTCCATTTTTTAAACGTACAAATATTCCTCTAAAATCAGCCGAACTACAAATTCCGATTTACTCACCTGTTATCAGGAGAGAACCCAGTGCTGCATCTTTTAGCTCAGCACTTTCCCTGAAAAGTAATTCTAAGCGTACTTACCAGTAACTTGTATTTCCTTCCATAGGAATCCATTGTGTGGTTTTCACCAGAAAAGTTTCTAAGTGTCCATTTTTTAAATGTACAAATATTCCTCTAAAATCAGCCGAACTACGAATTCCGATTTACTCACCTGTTATCAGGTGAGAACCCAGTGCTGGATCTTTTATCCCAGCACTGACTCTGAAAAGTAATTCTAAGCGTACTTAGCAGTAACTTGTATTTCCTTCCATAGGAATCCAGTGTGTGGTTTTCAGCAGGAAAGTTACTAAGTGTCCTTTTTTGAAATGTACAAATATTCCTCTAAAATCAGCCGAACTACGAATTCCGATTTACTCACCTGTTATCAGGAGAGAACCAAGTGCTGCATCTTTTAGCTCATCACTGTCCCTGAAAAGTAATTGTAAGTGTACTTACCAGTAACTTGTATTTCCTTCCATAGGAATCCATTGTGTGGTTTTCACCAGAAAAGTTTCTAAGTGTCCATTTTTGAAATGTACAAATATTCCTCTAAAATCAGCCGAACTACGAATTCCGATTTACTCACCTGTTATCAGGAGAGAACCCAGTGCTGCATCTTTTTGCTCATCACTGTCCCTGAAAAGTAATTCTAAGCGTACTTACCAGTAACTTGTATTTCCTTCCATAGGAATCCAGTGTGTGGTTTTCAGCAGGAAAGTTTCTAAGTGTTCATTTTTGAAATGTACAAATATTCCTCTAAAATCAGCCGAACTACGAATTCCGATTTACTCACCTGTTATCAGGAGAGAACCCAGGGCTGCATCTTTTAGCCCAGCACTGAACCTGAAAAGTAATTGTAAGTGTACTTACCAGTAACTTGTATTTCCTTCCATAGGAATCCATTGTGTGGTTTTCACCAGAAAAGTTTCTAAGTGTCCATTTTTGAAACGTACAAATATTCCTCTAAAATCAGCCGAACTACGAATTCCGATTTACTCACCTGTTATCAGGAGAGAACCCAGTGCTGCATCTTTTAGCTCATCACTGTCCCTGAAAAGTAATTCTAAGCGTACTTACCAGTAACTTGTATTTCCTTCCATAGGAATCCAGTGTGTGGTTTTCAGCAGGAAAGTTTCTAAGTGTCCATTTTTGAAATGTACAAATATTTCTCTAAAATCAGCCGAACTACAAATTCCGATTTACTCACCTGTTATCAGGAGAGAACCCAGTGCTGCATCTTTTAGCTCAGCACTGTCCCTGAAAAGTAATTCTAAGCGTACTTACCAGTAACTTGTATTTACTTCTATAGGAATCCGTTGTGTGGTTTTCACCAGAAAAGTTTCTAAGTGTCCATTTTTGAAACGTACAAATATTCCTCTAAAATCAGCCGAACTACGAATTCCGATTTACTCACCTGTTATCAGGAGAGAACCCAGTGCTGGATCTTTTATCCCAGCACTGACCCTGAAAAGTAATTCTAAGCGTACTTACCAGTAACTTGTATTTCCTTCCATAGGAATCCAGTGTGTGGTTTTCAGCAGGAAAGTTTCTAAGTGTCCATTTTTGAAACGTACAAATATTCCTCTAAAATCAGCCGAACTACGAATTCCGATTTACTCACCTGTTATCATGAGAGAACCCAGGGCTGCATCTTTTAGCCCAGCACTGAACCTGAAAAGTAATTGTAAGTGTACTTACCAGTAACTTGTATTTCCTTCCATAGGAATCCATTGTGTGGTTTTCACCAGAAAAGTTTGTAAGTGTCCATTTTTGAAACGTACAAATATTCCTCTAAAATCAGCCGAACTACGAATTCCGATATACTCACCTGTTATCAGGAGAGAACCCAGGGCTGCATCTTTTAGCCCAGCACTGAACCTGAAAAGTAAATGTAAGTGTACTTACCAGTAACTTGTATTTCCTTCCATAGGAATCCATTGTGTGGTTTCACCAGAAAAGTTTCTAAGTGTCCATTTTTGAAACGTACAAATATTCCTCTAAAATCAGCCGAACTACGAATTCCGATTTACTCACCTGTTATCAGGAGAGAACCCAGTGCTGCATCTTTTAGCTCATCACTGTCCCTAAAAAGTAATTCTAAGCGTACTTACCAGTAACTTGTATTTCCTTCCATAGGAATCCAGTGTGTGTTTTTCAGCAGGAAAGTTTCTAAGTGTCCATTTTTGAAATGTACAAATATTCCTCTAAAATCAGCCGAACTACAAATTCCGATTTACTCACCTGTTATCAGGAGAGAACCCAGTGCTGCATCTTTTAGCTCAGCACTTTCCCTGAAAAGTAATTCTAAGCATACTTACCAGTAACTTGTATTTCCTTCCATAGGAATCCATTGTGTGGTTTTCACCAGAAAAGTTTCTAAGTGTCCATTTTTGAAACGTACTAATATTGCTCTAAAATCAGCTGAACTACGAATTCCGATTTACTCACTTGTTATCAGGGAGAGCCCAGGGCTGCATCTTTCAGCCCAGCACTGAACCTGAAAAGTAATTGTAAGCGTACTGACCAGTAACTTGTATTTCCTTCCATAGGAATCCATTGTTTGGTTTTCACCAGAAAAGTTTCTAAGTGTCCATTTTTGAAACTTACAAATATTCCTCTAAAATCAGCCGAACTACGAATTCCGATTTACTCACCTGTTATCAGGAGAGGACGCAGTGCTGCATCTTTTAGCCCAGCACTGACCCTGAAAAGTAATTCTAAGCATACTTACCAGTAACTTGTATTTCCTTCCATAGGAATCCATTGTGTGGTTTTCAGCAGAAACGTTTCTAAGTGTCCATTTTTGAAATGTACAAATATTCCTCTAAAATCAGCCGAACTATGAATTCCGATTTACTCACCTGTTATCAGGAGAGAACCCAGGGCTGCATCTTTTAGCCCAGCACTGAACCTGAAAAGTAATTGTAAGTGTACTTACCAGTAACTTGTATTTCCTTCCATAGGAATCCATTGTGTGGTTTCACCAGAAAAGTTTCTAAGTGTCCATTTTTGAAACGTACAAATATTCCTCTAAAATCAGCCGAACTACGAATTCCGATTTACTCACCTGTTATCATGAGAGAACCCAGGGCTGCATCTTTTAGCCCAGCACTGAACCTGAAAAGTAATTGTAAGTGTACTTACCAGTAACTTGTATTTCCTTCCATAGGAATCCATTGTGTGGTTTTCACCAGAAAAGTTTCTAAGTGTCCATTTTTGAAACGTACAAATATTCCTCTAAAATCAGCCGAACTACGAATTCCGATTTACTCACCTGTTATCATGAGAGAACCCAGGGCTGCATCTTTTAGCCCAGCACTGAACCTGAAAAGTAATTGTAAGTGTACTTACCAGTAACTTGTATTTCCTTCCATAGGAATCCATTGTGTGGTTTTCACCAGAAAAGTTTGTAAGTGTCCATTTTTGAAACGTTCAAATATTCCTCTAAAATCAGCCGAACTACGAATTCCGATATACTCACCTGTTATCAGGAGAGAACCCAGGGCTGCATCTTTTAGCCCAGCACTGAACCTGAAAAGTAATTGTAAGTGTACTTACCAGTAACTTGTATTTCCTTCCATAGGAATCCATTGTGTGGTTTCACCAGAAAAGTTTCTAAGTGTCCATTTTTGAAACGTACAAATATTCCTCTAAAATCAGCCGAACTACGAATTCCGATTTACTCACCTGTTATCAGGAGAGAACCCAGTGCTGCATCTTTTAGCTCATCACTGTCCCTAAAAAGTAATTCTAAGCGTACTTACCAGTAACTTGTATTTCCTTCCATAGGAATCCAGTGTGTGTTTTTCAGCAGGAAAGTTTCTAAGTGTCCATTTTTGAAATGTACAAATATTCCTCTAAAATCAGCCGAACTACAAATTCCGATTCACTCACCTGTTATCAGGAGAGAACCCAGTGCTGCATCTTTTAGCTCAGCACTTTCCCTGAAAAGTAATTCTAAGCGTACTTACCAGTAACTTGTATTTCCTTCCATAGGAATCCATTGTGTGGTTTTCACCAGAAAAGTTTCTAAGTGTCCATTTTTTAAACGTACAAATATTCCTCTAAAATCAGCCGAACTACGAATTCCGATTTACTCACCTGTTATCAGGTGAGAACCCAGTGCTGGAGCTTTTATCCCAGCACTGACTCTGAAAAGTAATTCTAAGCGTACTTAGCAGTAACTTGTATTTCCTTCCATAGGAATCCAGTGTGTGGTTTTCAGCAGGAAAGTTACTAAGTGTCCATTTTTGAAATGTACAAATATTCCTCTAAAATCAGCCGAACTACGAATCCCGATTTACTCACCTGTTATCAGGAGAGAACCCAGTGCTGCATCTTTTAGCTCAGCACTGTCCCTGAAAAGTAATTCTAAGCATACTTACCAGTAACTTGTATTTCCTTACATAGGAATCCAGTGTATGGTTTTCAGCAGGAAAGTTTCTAAGTTTCCTTTGTTGAAATGTACAAATATTCCTCTAAAATCAGCTGAACTACGAATTCTGATTTACTCACCTGTTATCAGGAGAGAACCCAGTGCTGCATCTTTTATCCCAGCACTGACCCTGAAAAGTAATTCTAAGCGTACTTAACAGTAACTTGTATTTCTTCCATAGGAATCCATTGTGTGGTTTTCAGCAGGAAAGTTTCTAAGTGTCCATTTTTGAAATGTACAAATATTCCTCTAAAATCAGCCAAACTACGAATTCTGATTTACTCACCTGTTATCATGAGAGAACCCAGTGCTGCATCTTTTAGTTCATCACTGTCCCTGAAAAGTAATTCTAAGCGTACTTACCAGTAACTTGTATTTCCTTCCATAGGAATCCAGTGTGTGGTTTTCAGCAGGAAAGTTTCTAAGTGTCCATTTTTGAAATGTACAAATATTCCTCTAAAATCAGCCGAACTACGAATTCCGATTTACTCACCTGTTATCAGGAGAGAACCCAGGGCTGCATCTTTTAGCCCAGCACTGAACCTGAAAAGTACTTGTGAGCGTCCTTACCAGTAACTTGTATTTCCTTCCATAGGAATCCATTGTGTGGTTTTCACCAGAAAAGTTTCTAAGTGTCCATTTTTGAAACGTACAAATATTCCTCTAAAATCAGCCGAACTACGAATTCCGATTTACTCACCTGTTATCAGGAGAGAACCCAGTGCTGCATCTTTTTGCTCATCACTGTCCCTGTAAAGTAATTCTAAGCGTACTTACCAGTAACTTGTATTTCCTTCCATAGGAATCCAGTGTGTGGTTTTCAGCAGGAAAGTTTCTAAGTGTCCATTTTTGAAATGTACAAATATTCCTCTAAAATCAGCCGAACTACGAATTCCGATTTACTCACCTGTTATCAGGAGAGAACCCAGTGCTGCATCTTTTAGCTCAGCACTTTCCCTGAAAAGTAATTCTAAGCGTACTTACCAGTAACTTGTATTTCCTTCCATAGGAATCCATTGTGTGGTTTTCACCAGAAAAGTTTCTAAGTGTCCATTTTTTAAACGTACAAATATTCCTCTAAAATCAGCCGAACTACGAATTCCGATTTACTCACCTGTTATCAGGTGAGAACCCAGTGCTGGATCTTTTATCCCAGCACTGACTCTGAAAAGTAATTCTAAGCGTACTTAGCAGTAACTTGTATTTCCTTCCATAGGAATCCAGTGTGTGGTTTTCAGCAGGAAAGTTACTAAGTGTCCATTTTTGAAATGTACAAATATTCCTCTAAAATCAGCCGAACTACGAATCCCGATTTACTCACCTGTTATCAGGAGAGAACCCAGTGCTGCATCTTTTAGCTCAGCACTGTCCCTGAAAAGTAATTCTAAGCATACTTACCAGTAACTTGTATTTATTACATAGGAGTCCAGTGTATGGTTTTCAGCAGGAAAGTTTCTAAGTTTCCTTTGTTGAAATGTACAAATATTCCTCTAAAATCAGCTGAACTACGAATTCCGATTTACTCACCTGTTATCAGGAGAGAACCCAGTGCTGCATCTTTTATCCCAGCACTGACCCTGAAAAGTAATTCTAAGCGTACTTAACAGTAACTTGTATTTCTTCCATAGGAATCCATTGTGTGGTTTTCAGCAGGAAAGTTTCTAAGTGTCCATTTTTGAAATGTACAAATATTCCTCTAAAATCAGCCAAACTACGAATTCTGATTTACTCACCTGTTATCATGAGAGAACCCAGTGCTGCATCTTTTAGTTCATCACTGTCCCTGAAAAGTAATTCTAAGCGTACTTACCAGTAACTTGTATTTCCTTCCATAGGAATCCAGTGTGTGGTTTTCAGCAGGAAAGTTTCTAAGTGTCCATTTTGGAAATGTACAAATATTCCTCTAAAATCAGCCGAACTACGAATTCCGATTTACTCACCTGTTATCAGGAGAGAACCCAGGGCTGCATCTTTTAGCCCAGCACTGAACCTGAAAAGTACTTGTGAGCGTCCTTACCAGTAACTTGTATTTCCTTCCATAGGAATCCATTGTGTGGTTTTCACCAGAAAAGTTTCTAAGTGTCCATTTTTGAAACGTACAAATATTCCTCTAAAATCAGCCGAACTACGAATTCCGATTTACTCACCTGTTATCAGGAGAGAACCCAGTGCTGCATCTTTTTGCTCATCACTGTCCCTGTAAATTAATTGTAAGCGTACTTACCAGTAACTTGTATTTCCTTCCATAGGAATCCAGTGTGTGGTTTTCAGCAGGAAAGTTTCTAAGTGTCCATTTTTGAAATGTACAAATATTCCTCTAAAATCAGCCGAACTACGAATTCCGATTTACTCACCTGTTATCAGGAGAGAACCCAGGGCTGCATCTTTTAGCCCAGCACTGAACCTGAAAAGTAATTGTAAGTGTACTTACCAGTAACTTGTATTTCCTTCCATAGGAATCCATTGTGTGGTTTTCATCAGAAAAGTTTCTAAGTGTCCATTTTTGAAACGTACAAATATTCCTTTAAAATCAGCCAAACTACGAATTCCGATTTACTCACCTGTTATCAGGAGAGAACCCAGTGCTGCATCTTTTAGCTCATCACTGTCCCTGAAAAGTAATTCTAAGCGTACTTACCAGTAACTTGTATTTCCTTCCATAGGAATCCAGTGTGTGGTTTTCAGCAGGAAAGTTTCTAAGTGTCCATTTTTGAAATGTACAAATATTCCTCTAAAATCAGCCGAACTACAAATTCTGATTTACTCACCTGTTATCAGGAGAGAACCCAGTGCTGCATCTTTTAGCTCAGCACTGTCTGTGAAAAGTAATTCTAAGCGTACTTACCAGTAACTTGTATTTCCTTCCATGGGAATCCGTTGTGTGGTTTTCACCAGAAAAGTTTCTAAGTGTCCATTTTTGAAACGTACAAATATTCCTCTAAAATCAGCCGAACTACGAATTCCGATTTACTCACCAGTTATCAGGAGAGAACCCAGTGCTGGATCTTTTATCCCAGCACTGACCCTGAAAAGTAATTCTAAGCGTACTTACCAGTAACTTGTATTTCCTTCCATAGGAATCCATTCAGTGGTTTCACCAGAAAAGTTTCTAAGTGTCCATTTTTGAAATGTACAAATATTCCTCTAAAATCAGCCGAACTATGAATTCCGATTTACTCACCTGTTATCATGAGAGAACCCAGGGCTGCATCTTTTAGCCCAGCACTGAACCTGAAAAGTAATTGTAAGTGTACTTACCAGTAACTTGTATTTCCTTCCATAGGAATCCATTGTGTGGTTTTCACCAGAAAAGTTTGTAAGTGTCCATTTTTGAAACGTACAAATATTCCTCTAAAATCAGCCGAACTACGAATTCCGATATACTCACCTGTTATCAGGAGAGAACCCAGGGCTGCATCTTTTAGCCCAGCACTGAACCTGAAAAGTAATTGTAAGTGTACTTACCAGTAACTTGTATTTCCTTCCATAGGAATCCATTGTGTGGTTTTCACCAGAAAAGTTTCTAAGTGTCCATTTTTGAAACATACAAATATTCCTCTAAACTCAGCCGAACTACGAATTCCGATTTACTCACCTGCTATCAGGAGAGAACCCAGGGCTGCATCTTTTAGCCCAGCACTGTCCCTGAAAAGTAATTCTAAGTGTACTTACCAGTAACTCGTATTTCCTTCCATAGGAATCCATTGTGTGGTTTTCACCAGAAAAGTTTCTAAGTGTCCATTTTTGAAACGTACAAATATTCCTCTAAAATCAGCCGAACTACGAATTCCAATTTACTCACCTGTTATCATGAGAGAACCCAGGGCTGCATCTTTTAGCCCAGCACTGAACCTGAAAAGTAATTGTAAGTGTACTTACCAATAACTTGTATTTCCTTCCATAGGAATCCAGTGTGTGTTTTTCAGCAGGAAAGTTTCTAAGTGTCCATTTTTGAAATGTACAAATATTCCTCTAAAATCAGCCGAACTACAAATTCCGATTTACTCACCTGTTATCAGGAGAGAACCCAGTGCTGCATCTTTTAGCTCAGCACTTTCCCTGAAAAGTAATTCTAAGCGTACTTACCAGTAACTTGTATTTCCTTCCATAGGAATCCATTGTGTGGTTTTCACCAGAAAAGTTTCTAAGTGTCCATTTTTTAAACGTACAAATATTCCTCTAAAATCAGCCGAACTACGAATTCCGATTTACTCACCTGTTATCAGGTGAGAACCCAGTGCTGGATCTTTTATCCCAGCACTGACTCTGAAAAGTAATTCTAAGCGTACTTAGCAGTAACTTGTATTTCCTTCCATAGGAATCCAGTGTGTGGTTTTCAGCAGGAAAGTTACTAAGTGTCCATTTTTGAAATGTACAAATATTCTTCTAAAATCAGCCGGACTACGAATTCCGATTTACTCACCTGTTATCAGGAGAGAACCCAGTGCTGCATCTTTTAGCTCAGCACTGTCCCTGAAAAGTAATTCTAAGCATACTTACCAGTAACTTGTATTTCCTTACATAGGAATCCAGTGTATGGTTTTCAGCAGGAAAGTTTCTAAGTTTCCTTTGTTGAAATGTACAAATATTCCTCTAAAATCAGCTGAACTACGAATTCCGATTTACTCACCTGTTATCAGGAGAGAACCCAGTGCTACATCTTTTATCCCAGCACTGACCCTGAAAAGTAATTCTAAGCGTACTTAACAGTAACTTGTATTTCTTCCATAGGAATCCATTGTGTGGTTTTCAGCAGGAAAGTTTCTAAGTGTCCATTTTTGAAATGTACAAATATTCCTCTAAAATCAGCCAAACTACGAATTCTGATTTACTCACCTGTTATCATGAGAGAACCCAGTGCTGCATCTTTTAGTTCATCACTGTCCCTGAAAAGTAATTCTAAGCGTACTTACCAGTAACTTGTATTTCCTTCCATAGGAATCCAGTGTGTGGTTTTCAGCAGGAAAGTTTCTAAGTGTCCATTTTTGAAATGTACAAATATTCCTCTAAAATCAGCCGAACTACGAATTCCGATTTACTCACCTGTTATCAGGAGAGAACCCAGGGCTGCATCTTTTAGCCCAGCACTGAACCTGAAAAGTACTTGTGAGCGTCCTTACCAGTAACTTGTATTTCCTTCCATAGGAATCCATTGTGTGGTTTTCACCAGAAAAGTTTCTAAGTGTCCATTTTTGAAACGTACAAATATTCCTCTAAAATCAGTCGAACTACGAATTCCGATTTACTCACCTGTTATCAGGAGAGAACCCAGTGCTGCATCTTTTTGCTCATCACTGTCCCTGTAAAGTAATTCTAAGCGTACTTACCAGTAACTTGTATTTCCTTCCATAGGAATCCAGTGTGTGGTTTTCAGCAGGAAAGTTTCTAAGTGTCCATTTTTGAAATGTACAAATATTCCTCTAAAATCAGCCGAACTACGAATTCCGATTTACTCACCTGTTATCAGGAGAGAACCCAGGGCTGCATCTTTTAGCCCAGCACTGAACCTGAAAAGTAATTGTAAGTGTACTTACCAGTAACTTGTATTTCCTTCCATAGGAATCCATTGTGTGGTTTTCACCAGAAAAGTTTCTAAGTGTCCATTTTTGAAACGTACAAATATTCCTTTAAAATCAGCCAAACTACGAATTCCGATTTACTCACCTGTTATCAGGAGAGAACCCAGTGCTGCATCTTTTAGCTCATCACTGTCCCTGAAAAGTAATTCTAAGCGTACTTACCAGTAACTTGTATTTCCTTCCATAGGAATCCAGTGTGTGGTTTTCAGCAGGAAAGTTTCTAAGTGTCCATTTTTGAAATGTACAAATATTCCTCTAAAATCAGCCGAACTACAAATTCTGATTTACTCACCTGTTATCAGGAGAGAACCCAGTGCTGCATCTTTTAGCTCAGCACTGTCTGTGAAAAGTAATTCTAAGCGTACTTACCAGTAACTTGTATTTCCTTCCATGGGAATCCGTTGTGTGGTTTTCACCAGAAAAGTTTCTAAGTGTCCATTTTTGAAACGTACAAATATTCCTCTAAAATCAGCCGAACTACGAATTCCGATTTACTCACCTGTTATCAGGAGAGAACCCAGTGCTGGATCTTTTATCCCAGCACTGACCCTGAAAAGTAATTCTAAGCGTACTTACCAGTAACTTGTATTTCCTTCCATAGGAATCCATTCAGTGGTTTCACCAGAAAAGTTTCTAAGTGTCCATTTTTTAAATGTACAAATATTCCTCTAAAATCAGCCGAACTATGAATTCCGATTTACTCACCTGTTATCATGAGAGAACCCAGGGCTGCATCTTTTAGCCCAGCACTGAACCTGAAAAGTAATTGTAAGTGTACTTACCAGTAACTTGTATTTCCTTCCATAGGAATCCATTGTGTGGTTTTCACCAGAAAAGTTTGTAAGTGTCCATTTTTGAAACGTACAAATATTCCTCTAAAATCAGCCGAACTACGAATTCCGATTTACTCACCTGTTATCATGAGAGAACCCAGGGCTGCATCTTTTAGCCCAGCACTGAACCTGAAAAGTAATTGTAAATGTACTTACCAGTAACTTGTATTTCCTTCCATAGGAATCCATTGTGTGGTTTTCACCAGAAAAGTTTGTAAGTGTCCATTTTTGAAACGTACAAATATTCCTCTAAAATCAGCCGAACTACGAATTCCGATATACTCACCTGTTATCAGGAGAGAACCCAGGGCTGCATCTTTTAGCCCAGCACTGAACCTGAAAAGTAAATGTAAGTGTACTTACCAGTAACTTGTATTTCCTTCCATAGGAATCCATTGTGTGGTTTCACCAGAAAAGTTTCTAAGTGTCCATTTTTGAAACGTACAAATATTCCTCTAAAATCAGCCGAACTACGAATTCCGATTTACTCACCTGTTATCAGGAGAGAACCCAGTGCTGCATCTTTTAGCTCATCACTGTCCCTAAAAAGTAATTCTAAGCGTACTTACCAGTAACTTGTATTTCCTTCCATAGGAATCCAGTGTGTGTTTTTCAGCAGGAAAGTTTCTAAGTGTCCATTTTTGAAATGTACAAATATTCCTCTAAAATCAGCCGAACTACAAATTCCGATTTACTCACCTGTTATCAGGAGAGAACCCAGTGCTGCATCTTTTAGCTCAGCACTTTCCCTGAAAAGTAATTCTAAGCGTACTTACCAGTAACTTGTATTTCCTTCCATAGGAATCCATTGTGTGGTTTTCACCAGAAAAGTTTCTAAGTGTCCATTTTTGAAACGTACTAATATTGCTCTAAAATCAGCTGAACTACGAATTCCGATTTACTCACTTGTTATCAGGGAGAGCCCAGGGCTGCATCTTTCAGCCCAGCACTGAACCTGAAAAGTAATTGTAAGCGTACTGACCAGTAACTTGTATTTCCTTCCATAGGAATCCATTGTTTGGTTTTCACCAGAAAAGTTTCTAAGTGTCCATTTTTGAAACTTACAAATATTCCTCTAAAATCAGCCGAACTACGAATTCCGATTTACTCACCTGTTATCAGGAGAGGACGCAGTGCTGCATCTTTTAGCCCAGCACTGACCCTGAAAAGTAATTCTAAGCATACTTACCAGTAACTTGTATTTCCTTCCATAGGAATCCATTGTGTGGTTTTCAGCAGAAACGTTTCTAAGTGTCCATTTTTGAAATGTACAAATATTCCTCTAAAATCAGCCGAACTATGAATTCCGATTTACTCACCTGTTATCAGGAGAGAACCCAGGGCTGCATCTTTTAGCCCAGCACTGAACCTGAAAAGTAATTGTAAGTGTACTTACCAGTAACTTGTATTTCCTTCCATAGGAATCCATTGTGTGGTTTCACCAGAAAAGTTTCTAAGTGTCCATTTTTGAAACGTACAAATATTCCTCTAAAATCAGCCGAACTACGAATTCCGATTTACTCACCTGTTATCATGAGAGAACCCAGGGCTGCATCTTTTAGCCCAGCACTGAACCTGAAAAGTAATTGTAAGTGTACTTACCAGTAACTTGTATTTCCTTCCATAGGAATCCATTGTGTGGTTTTCACCAGAAAAGTTTCTAAGTGTCCATTTTTGAAACGTACAAATATTCCTCTAAAATCAGCCGAACTACGAATTCCGATTTACTCACCTGTTATCATGAGAGAACCCAGGGCTGCATCTTTTAGCCCAGCACTGAACCTGAAAAGTAATTGTAAGTGTACTTACCAGTAACTTGTATTTCCTTCCATAGGAATCCATTGTGTGGTTTTCACCAGAAAAGTTTGTAAGTGTCCATTTTTGAAACGTACAAATATTCCTCTAAAATCAGCCGAACTACGAATTCCGATATACTCACCTGTTATCAGGAGAGAACCCAGGGCTGCATCTTTTAGCCCAGCACTGAACCTGAAAAGTAATTGTAAGTGTACTTACCAGTAACTTGTATTTCCTTCCATAGGAATCCATTGTGTGGTTTCACCAGAAAAGTTTCTAAGTGTCCATTTTTGAAACGTACAAATATTCCTCTAAAATCAGCCGAACTACGAATTCCGATTTACTCACCTGTTATCAGGAGAGAACCCAGTGCTGCATCTTTTAGCTCATCACTGTCCCTAAAAAGTAATTCTAAGCGTACTTACCAGTAACTTGTATTTCCTTCCATAGGAATCCAGTGTGTGTTTTTCAGCAGGAAAGTTTCTAAGTGTCCATTTTTGAAATGTACAAATATTCCTCTAAAATCAGCCGAACTACAAATTCCGATTTACTCACCTGTTATCAGGAGAGAACCCAGTGCTGCATCTTTTAGCTCAGCACTTTCCCTGAAAAGTAATTCTAAGCGTACTTACCAGTAACTTGTATTTCCTTCCATAGGAATCCATTGTGTGGTTTTCACCAGAAAAGTTTCTAAGTGTCCATTTTTGAAACGTACAAATATTCCTCTAAAATCAGCCGAACTACGAATTCCGATTTACTCACCTGTTATCAGGTGAGAACCCAGTGCTGGATCTTTTATCCCAGCACTGACTCTGAAAAGTAATTCTAAGCGTACTTAGCAGTAACTTGTATTTCCTTCCATAGGAATCCAGTGTGTGGTTTTCAGCAGGAAAGTTACTAAGTGTCCATTTTTGAAATGTACAAATATTCCTCTAAAATCAGCCGAACTACGAATCCCGATTTACTCACCTGTTATCAGGAGAGAACCCAGTGCTGCATCTTTTAGCTCAGCACTGTCCCTGAAAAGTAATTCTAAGCATACTTACCAGTAACTTGTATTTCCTTACATAGGAATCCAGTGTATGGTTTTCAGCAGGAAAGTTTCTAAGTTTCCTTTGTTGAAATGTACAAATATTCCTCTAAAATCAGCTGAACTACGAATTCTGATTTACTCACCTGTTATCAGGAGAGAACCCAGTGCTGCATCTTTTATCCCAGCACTGACCCTGAAAAGTAATTCTAAGCGTACTTAACAGTAACTTGTATTTCTTCCATAGGAATCCATTGTGTGGTTTTCAGCAGGAAAGTTTCTAAGTGTCCATTTTTGAAATGTACAAATATTCCTCTAAAATCAGCCAAACTACGAATTCTGATTTACTCACCTGTTATCATGAGAGAACCCAGTGCTGCATCTTTTAGTTCATCACTGTCCCTGAAAAGTAATTCTAAGCGTACTTACCAGTAACTTGTATTTCCTTCCATAGGAATCCAGTGTGTGGTTTTCAGCAGGAAAGTTTCTAAGTGTCCATTTTTGAAATGTACAAATATTCCTCTAAAATCAGCCGAACTACGAATTCCGATTTACTCACCTGTTATCAGGAGAGAACCCAGGGCTGCATCTTTTAGCCCAGCACTGAACCTGAAAAGTACTTGTGAGCGTCCTTACCAGTAACTTGTATTTCCTTCCATAGGAATCCATTGTGTGGTTTTCACCAGAAAAGTTTCTAAGTGTCCATTTTTGAAACGTACAAATATTCCTCTAAAATCAGCCGAACTACGAATTCCGATTTACTCACCTGTTATCAGGAGAGAACCCAGTGCTGCATCTTTTTGCTCATCACTGTCCCTGTAAAGTAATTCTAAGCGTACTTACCAGTAACTTGTATTTCCTTCCATAGGAATCCAGTGTGTGGTTTTCAGCAGGAAAGTTTCTAAGTGTCCATTTTTGAAATGTACAAATATTCCTCTAAAATCAGCCGAACTACGAATTCCGATTTACTCACCTGTTATCAGGAGAGAACCCAGTGCTGCATCTTTTAGCTCAGCACTTTCCCTGAAAAGTAATTCTAAGCGTACTTACCAGTAACTTGTATTTCCTTCCATAGGAATCCATTGTGTGGTTTTCACCAGAAAAGTTTCTAAGTGTCCATTTTTTAAACGTACAAATATTCCTCTAAAATCAGCCGAACTACGAATTCCGATTTACTCACCTGTTATCAGGTGAGAACCCAGTGCTGGATCTTTTATCCCAGCACTGACTCTGAAAAGTAATTCTAAGCGTACTTAGCAGTAACTTGTATTTCCTTCCATAGGAATCCAGTGTGTGGTTTTCAGCAGGAAAGTTACTAAGTGTCCATTTTTGAAATGTACAAATATTCCTCTAAAATCAGCCGAACTACGAATCCCGATTTACTCACCTGTTATCAGGAGAGAACCCAGTGCTGCATCTTTTAGCTCAGCACTGTCCCTGAAAAGTAATTCTAAGCATACTTACCAGTAACTTGTATTTCCTTACATAGGAATCCAGTGTATGGTTTTCAGCAGGAAAGTTTCTAAGTTTCCTTTGTTGAAATGTACAAATATTCCTCTAAAATCAGCTGAACTACGAATTCCGATTTACTCACCTGTTATCAGGAGAGAACCCAGTGCTGCATCTTTTATCCCAGCACTGACCCTGAAAAGTAATTCTAAGCGTACTTAACAGTAACTTGTATTTCTTCCATAGGAATCCATTGTGTGGTTTTCAGCAGGAAAGTTTCTAAGTGTCCATTTTTGAAATGTACAAATATTCCTCTAAAATCAGCCAAACTACGAATTCTGATTTACTCACCTGTTATCATGAGAGAACCCAGTGCTGCATCTTTTAGTTCATCACTGTCCCTGAAAAGTAATTCTAAGCGTACTTACCAGTAACTTGTATTTCCTTCCATAGGAATCCAGTGTGTGGTTTTCAGCAGGAAAGTTTCTAAGTGTCCATTTTGGAAATGTACAAATATTCCTCTAAAATCAGCCGAACTACGAATTCCGATTTACTCACCTGTTATCAGGAGAGAACCCAGGGCTGCATCTTTTAGCCCAGCACTGAACCTGAAAAGTAATTGTAAGTGTACTTACCAGTAACTTGTATTTCCTTCCATAGGAATCCATTGTGTGGTTTTCATCAGAAAAGTTTCTAAGTGTCCATTTTTGAAACGTACAAATATTCCTTTAAAATCAGCCAAACTACGAATTCCGATTTACTCACCTGTTATCAGGAGAGAACCCAGTGCTGCATCTTTTAGCTCATCACTGTCCCTGAAAAGTAATTCTAAGCGTACTTACCAGTAACTTGTATTTCCTTCCATAGGAATCCAGTGTGTGGTTTTCAGCAGGAAAGTTTCTAAGTGTCCATTTTTGAAATGTACAAATATTCCTCTAAAATCAGCCGAACTACAAATTCTGATTTACTCACCTGTTATCAGGAGAGAACCCAGTGCTGCATCTTTTAGCTCAGCACTGTCTGTGAAAAGTAATTCTAAGCGTACTTACCAGTAACTTGTATTTCCTTCCATGGGAATCCGTTGTGTGGTTTTCACCAGAAAAGTTTCTAAGTGTCCATTTTTGAAACGTACAAATATTCCTCTAAAATCAGCCGAACTACGAATTCCGATTTACTCACCTGTTATCAGGAGAGAACCCAGTGCTGGATCTTTTATCCCAGCACTGACCCTGAAAAGTAATTCTAAGCGTACTTACCAGTAACTTGTATTTCCTTCCATAGGAATCCATTCAGTGGTTTCACCAGAAAAGTTTCTAAGTGTCCATTTTTGAAATGTACAAATATTCCTCTAAAATCAGCCGAACTATGAATTCCGATTTACTCACCTGTTATCATGAGAGAACCCAGGGCTGCATCTTTTAGCCCAGCACTGAACCTGAAAAGTAATTGTAAGTGTACTTACCAGTAACTTGTATTTCCTTCCATAGGAATCCATTGTGTGGTTTTCACCAGAAAAGTTTGTAAGTGTCCATTTTTGAAACGTACAAATATTCCTCTAAAATCAGCCGAACTACGAATTCCGATATACTCACCTGTTATCAGGAGAGAACCCAGGGCTGCATCTTTTAGCCCAGCACTGAACCTGAAAAGTAATTGTAAGTGTACTTACCAGTAACTTGTATTTCCTTCCATAGGAATCCATTGTGTGGTTTCACCAGAAAAGTTTCTAAGTGTCCATTTTTGAAACGTACAAATATTCCTCTAAAATCAGCCGAACTACGAATTCCGATTTACTCACCTGTTATCAGGAGAGAACCCAGTGCTGCATCTTTTAGCTCATCACTGTCCCTAAAAAGTAATTCTAAGCGTACTTACCAGTAACTTGTATTTCCTTCCATAGGAATCCAGTGTGTGTTTTTCAGCAGGAAAGTTTCTAAGTGTCCATTTTTGAAATGTACAAATATTCCTCTAAAATCAGCCGAACTACAAATTCCGATTTACTCACCTGTTATCAGGAGAGAACCCAGTGCTGCATCTTTTAGCTCAGCACTTTCCCTGAAAAGTAATTCTAAGCGTACTTACCAGTAACTTGTATTTCCTTCCATAGGAATCCATTGTGTGGTTTTCACCAGAAAAGTTTCTAAGTGTCCATTTTTTAAACGTACAAATATTCCTCTAAAATCAGCCGAACTACGAATTCCGATTTACTCACCTGTTATCAGGTGAGAACCCAGTGCTGGATCTTTTATCCCAGCACTGACTCTGAAAAGTAATTCTAAGCGTACTTAGCAGTAACTTGTATTTCCTTCCATAGGAATCCAGTGTGTGGTTTTCAGCAGGAAAGTTACTAAGTGTCCATTTTTGAAATGTACAAATATTCCTCTAAAATCAGCCGGACTACGAATTCCGATTTACTCACCTGTTATCAGGAGAGAACCCAGTGCTGCATCTTTTAGCTCAGCACTGTCCCTGAAAAGTAATTCTAAGCATACTTACCAGTAACTTGTATTTCCTTACATAGGAATCCAGTGTATGGTTTTCAGCAGGAAAGTTTCTAAGTTTCCTTTGTTGAAATGTACAAATATTCCTCTAAAATCAGCTGAACTACGAATTCCGATTTACTCACCTGTTATCAGGAGAGAACCCAGTGCTACATCTTTCATCCCAGCACTGACCCTGAAAAGTAATTCTAAGCGTACTTAACAGTAACTTGTATTTCTTCCATAGGAATCCATTGTGTGGTTTTCAGCAGGAAAGTTTCTAAGTGTCCATTTTTGAAATGTACAAATATTCCTCTAAAATCAGCCAAACTACGAATTCTGATTTACTCACCTGTTATCATGAGAGAACCCAGTGCTGCATCTTTTAGTTCATCACTGTCCCTGAAAAGTAATTCTAAGCGTACTTACCAGTAACTTGTATTTCCTTCCATAGGAATCCAGTGTGTGGTTTTCAGCAGGAAAGTTTCTAAGTGTCCATTTTTGAAATGTACAAATATTCCTCTAAAATCAGCCGAACTACGAATTCCGATTTACTCACCTGTTATCAGGAGAGAACCCAGGGCTGCATCTTTTAGCCCAGCACTGAACCTGAAAAGTACTTGTGAGCGTCCTTACCAGTAACTTGTATTTCCTTCCATAGGAATCCATTGTGTGGTTTTCACCAGAAAAGTTTCTAAGTGTCCATTTTTGAAACGTACAAATATTCCTCTAAAATCAGTCGAACTACGAATTCCGATTTACTCACCTGTTATCAGGAGAGAACCCAGTGCTGCATCTTTTTGCTCATCACTGTCCCTGTAAAGTAATTCTAAGCGTACTTACCAGTAACTTGTATTTCCTTCCATAGGAATCCAGTGTGTGGTTTTCAGCAGGAAAGTTTCTAAGTGTCCATTTTTGAAATGTACAAATATTCCTCTAAAATCAGCCGAACTACGAATTCCGATTTACTCACCTGTTATCAGGAGAGCACCCAGGGCTGCATCTTTTAGCCCAGCACTGAACCTGAAAAGTAATTGTAAGTGTACTTACCAGTAACTTGTATTTCCTTCCATAGGAATCCATTGTGTGGTTTTCACCAGAAAAGTTTCTAAGTGTCCATTTTTGAAACGTACAAATATTCCTTTAAAATCAGCCAAACTACGAATTCCGATTTACTCACCTGTTATCAGGAGAGAACCCAGTGCTGCATCTTTTAGCTCATCACTGTCCCTGAAAAGTAATTCTAAGCGTACTTACCAGTAACTTGTATTTCCTTCCATAGGAATCCAGTGTGTGGTTTTCAGCAGGAAAGTTTCTAAGTGTCCATTTTTGAAATGTACAAATATTACTCTAAAATCAGCCGAACTACAAATTCTGATTTACTCACCTGTTATCAGGAGAGAACCCAGTGCTGCATCTTTTAGCTCAGCACTGTCTGTGAAAAGTAATTCTAAGCGTACTTACCAGTAACTTGTATTTCCTTCCATGGGAATCCGTTGTGTGGTTTTCACCAGAAAAGTTTCTAAGTGTCCATTTTTGAAACGTACAAATATTCCTCTAAAATCAGCCGAACTACGAATTCCGATTTACTCACCTGTTATCAGGAGAGAACCCAGTGCTGGATCTTTTATCCCAGCACTGACCCTGAAAAGTAATTCTAAGCGTACTTACCAGTAACTTGTATTTCCTTCCATAGGAATCCATTCAGTGGTTTCACCAGAAAAGTTTCTAAGTGTCCATTTTTGAAATGTACAAATATTCCTCTAAAATCAGCCGAACTATGAATTCCGATTTACTCACCTGTTATCATGAGAGAACCCAGGGCTGCATCTTTTAGCCCAGCACTGAACCTGAAAAGTAATTGTAAGTGTACTTACCAGTAACTTGTATTTCCTTCCATAGGAATCCATTGTGTGGTTTTCACCAGAAAAGTTTGTAAGTGTCCATTTTTGAAACGTACAAATATTCCTCTAAAATCAGCCGAACTACGAATTCCGATATACTCACCTGTTATCAGGAGAGAACCCAGGGCTGCATCTTTTAGCCCAGCACTGAACCTGAAAAGTAATTGTAAGTGTACTTACCAGTAACTTGTATTTCCTTCCATAGGAATCCATTGTGTGGTTTCACCAGAAAAGTTTCTAAGTGTCCATTTTTGAAACGTACAAATATTCCTCTAAAATCAGCCGAACTACGAATTCCGATTTACTCACCTGTTATCAGGAGAGAACCCAGTGCTGCATCTTTTAGCTCATCACTGTCCCTAAAAAGTAATTCTAAGCGTACTTACCAGTAACTTGTATTTCCTTCCATAGGAATCCAGTGTGTGTTTTTCAGCAGGAAAGTTTCTAAGTGTCCATTTTTGAAATGTACAAATATTCCTCTAAAATCAGCCGAACTACAAATTCCGATTTACTCACCTGTTATCAGGAGAGAACCCAGTGCTGCATCTTTTAGCTCAGCACTTTCCCTGAAAAGTAATTCTAAGCGTACTTACCAGTAACTTGTATTTCCTTCCATAGGAATCCATTGTGTGGTTTTCACCAGAAAAGTTTCTAAGTGTCCATTTTTTAAACGTACAAATATTCCTCTAAAATCAGCCGAACTACGAATTCCGATTTACTCACCTGTTATCAGGTGAGAACCCAGTGCTGGATCTTTTATCCCAGCACTGACTCTGAAAAGTAATTCTAAGCGTACTTAGCAGTAACTTGTATTTCCTTCCATAGGAATCCAGTGTGTGGTTTTCAGCAGGAAAGTTACTAAGTGTCCATTTTTGAAATGTACAAATATTCCTCTAAAATCAGCCGAACTACGAATTCCGATTTACTCACCTGTTATCAGGAGAGAACCCAGTGCTGCATCTTTTAGCTCAGCACTGTCCCTGAAAAGTAATTCTAAGCATACTTACCAGTAACTTGTATTTCCTTACATAGGAATCCAGTGTATGGTTTTCAGCAGGAAAGTTTCTAAGTTTCCTTTGTTGAAATGTACAAATATTCCTCTAAAATCAGCTGAACTACGAATTCCGATTTACTCACCTGTTATCAGGAGAGAACCCAGTGCTGCATCTTTTATCCCAGCACTGACCCTGAAAAGTAATTCTAAGCGTACTTAACAGTAACTTGTATTTCTTCCATAGGAATCCATTGTGTGGTTTTCAGCAGGAAAGTTTCTAAGTGTCCATTTTTGAAATGTACAAATATTCCTCTAAAATCAGCCGAACTACGAATTCTGATTTACTCACCTGTTATCATGAGAGAACCCAGTGCTGCATCTTTTAGTTCATCACTGTCCCTGAAAAGTAATTCTAAGCGTACTTACCAGTAACTTGTATTTCCTTCCATAGGAATCCAGTGTGTGGTTTTCAGCAGGAAAGTTTCTAAGTGTCCATTTTTGAAATGTACAAATATTCCTCTAAAATCAGCCGAACTACGAATTCCGATTTACTCACCTGTTATCAGGAGAGAACCCAGGGCTGCATCTTTTAGCCCAGCACTGAACCTGAAAAGTACTTGTGAGCGTCCTTACCAGTAACTTGTATTTCCTTCCATAGGAATCCATTGTGTGGTTTTCACCAGAAAAGTTTCTAAGTGTCCATTTTTGAAACGTACAAATATTCCTCTAAAATCAGCCGAACTACGAATTCCGATTTACTCACCTGTTATCAGGAGAGAACCCAGTGCTGCATCTTTTTGCTCATCACTGTCCCTGTAAAGTAATTCTAAGCGTACTTACCAGTAACTTGTATTTCCTTCCATAGGAATCCATTGTGTGGTTTTCAGCAGGAAAGTTTCTAAGTGTCCATTTTTGAAACGTACAAATATTCCTTTAAAATCAGCCAAACTACGAATTCCGATTTACTCACCTGTTATCAGGAGAGAACCCAGTGCTGCATCTTTTAGCTCATCACTGTCCCTGAAAAGTAATTCTAAGCGTACTTACCAGTAACTTGTATTTCCTTCCATAGGAATCCAGTGTGTGGTTTTCAGCAGGAAAGTTTCTAAGTGTCCATTTTTGAAATGTACAAATATTCCTCTAAAATCAGCCGAACTACAAATTCTGATTTACTCACCTGTTATCAGGAGAGAACCCAGTGCTGCATCTTTTAGCTCAGCACTGTCCGTGAAAAGTAATTCTAAGCGTACTTACCAGTAACTTGTATTTCCTTCCATGGGAATCCGTTGTGTGGTTTTCACCAGAAAAGTTTCTAAGTGTCCATTTTTGAAACGTACAAATATTCCTCTAAAATCAGCCGAACTACAAATTCTGATTTACTCACCTGTTATCAGGAGAGAACCCAGTGCTGGATCTTTTATCCCAGCACTGACCCTGAAAAGTAATTCTAATCGTACTTACCAGTAACTTGTATTTCCTTCCATAGGAATCCATTCAGTGGTTTCACCAGAAAAGTTTCTAAGTGTCCATTTTTGAAATGTACAAATATTCCTCTAAAATGAGCCGAACTACGAATTCCGATTTACTCACCTGTTATCATGAGAGAACCCAGGGCTGCATCTTTTAGCCCAGCACTGAACCTGAAAAGTAATTGTAAGTGTACTTACCAGTAACTTGTATTTCCTTCCATAGGAATCCATTGTGTGGTTTTCACCAGAAAAGTTTCTAAGTGTCCATTTTTGAAACATACAAATATTCCTCTAAAATCAGCCGAACTACGAATTCCGATTTACTCACCTGTTATCATGAGAGAACCCAGGGCTGCATCTTTTAGCCCAGCACTGAACCTGAAAAGTAATTGTAAGTGTACTTACCAGTAACTTGTATTTCCTTCCATAGGAATCCATTGTGTGGTTTTCACCAGAAAAGTTTGTAAGTGTCCATTTTTGAAACGTACAAATATTCCTCTAAAATCAGCCGAACTACGAATTCCGATATACTCACCTGTTATCAGGAGAGAACCCAGGGCTGCATCTTTTAGCCCAGCACTGAACCTGAAAAGTAATTGTAAGTGTACTTACCAGTAACTTGTATTTCCTTCCATAGGAATCCATTGTGTGGTTTCACCAGAAAAGTTTCTAAGTGTCCATTTTTGAAACGTACAAATATTCCTCTAAAATCAGCCGAACTACGAATTCCGATTTACTCACCTGTTATCAGGAGAGAACCCAGTGCTGCATCTTTTAGCTCATCACTGTCCCTAAAAAGTAATTCTAAGCGTACTTACCAGTAACTTGTATTTCCTTCCATAGGAATCCAGTGTGTGTTTTTCAGCAGGAAAGTTTCTAAGTGTCCATTTTTGAAATGTACAAATATTCCTCTAACATCAGCCGAACTACAAATTCCGATTTACTCACCTGTTATCAGGAGAGAACCCAGTGCTGCATCTTTTAGCTCAGCACTGTCCATGAAAAGTAATTCTAAGCGTACTTAGCAGTAACTTGTATTTCCTTCCATAGGAATCCAGTGTGTGGTTTTCAGCAGGAAAGTTACTAAGTGTCCATTTTTGAAATGTACAAATATTCCTCTAAAATCAGCCGAACTACGAATTCCGATTTACTCACCTGTTATCAGGAGAGAACCCAGTGCTGCATCTTTTAGCTCATCACTGTCCCTGAAAAGTAATTGTAAGTGTACTTACCAGTAACTTGTATTTCCTTCCATAGGAATCCAGTGTGTGGTTTTCACCAGAAAAGTTTCTAAGTGTCCATTTTTGAAATGTACAAATATTCCTCTAAAATCAGCCGAACTACGAATTCCGATTTACTCACCTGTTATCAGGAGAGAACCCAGTGCTGCATCTTTTTGCTCATCACTGTCCCTGAAAAGTAATTCTAAGCGTACTTACCAGTAACTTGTATTTCCTTCCATAGGAATCCAGTGTGTGGTTTTCAGCAGGAAAGTTTCTAAGTGTCCATTTTTGAAATGTAACAATATTCCTCTAAAATCAGCCGAACTACGAATTCCGATTTACTCACCTGTTATCAGGAGAGAACCCAGGGCTGCATCTTTTAGCCCAGCACTGAACCTGAAAAGTAATTGTAAGTGTACTTACCAGTAACTTGTATTTCCTTCCATAGGAATCCATTGTGTGGTTTTCACCAGAAAAGTTTCTAAGTGTCCATTTTTGAAACGTACAAATATTCCTTTAAAATCAGCCGAACTACGAATTCCGATTTACTCACCTGTTATCAGGAGAGAACCCAGTGCTGCATCTTTTTGCTCATCACTGTCCCTGAAAAGTAATTCTAAGCGTACTTACCAGTAACTTGTATTTCCTTCCATAGGAATCCAGTGTGTGGTTTTCAGCAGGAAAGTTTCTAAGTGTCCATTTTTGAAATGTACAAATATTCCTCTAAAATCAGCCGAACTACGAATTCCGATTTACTCACCTGTTATCAGGAGAGAACCCAGGGCTGCATCTTTTAGCCCAGCACTGAACCTGAAAAGTAATTGTAAGTGTACTTACCAGTAACTTGTATTTCCTTCCATAGGAATCCATTGTGTGGTTTTCACCAGAAAAGTTTCTAAGTGTCCATTTTTGAAACGTACAAATATTCCTTTAAAATCAGCCAAACTACGAATTCCGATTTACTCACCTGTTATCAGGAGAGAACCCAGTGCTGCATCTTTTAGCTCATCACTGTCCCTGAAAAGTAATTCTAAGCGTACTTACCAGTAACTTGTATTTCCTTCCATAGGAATCCAGTGTGTGGTTTTCAGCAGGAAAGTTTCTAAGTGTCCATTTTTGAAATGTACAAATATTTCTCTAAAATCAGCCGAACTACAAATTCCGATTTACTCACCTGTTATCAGGAGAGAACCCAGTGCTGCATCTTTTAGCTCAGCACTGTCCCTGAAAAGTAATTCTAAGCGTACTTACCAGTAACTTGTATTTACTTCTATAGGAATCCGTTGTGTGGTTTTCACCAGAAAAGTTTCTAAGTGTCCATTTTTGAAACGTACAAATATTCCTCTAAAATCAGCCAAACTACGAATTCCGATTTACTCACCTGTTATCAGGAGAGAACCCAGTGCTGGATCTTTTATCCCAGCACTGACCCTGAAAAGTAATTCTAAGCGTACTTACCAGTAACTTGTATTTCCTTCCATAGGAATCCAGTGTGTGGTTTTCAGCAGGAAAGTTTCTAAGTGTCCATTTTTGAAATGTACAAATATTCCTCTAAAATCAGCCGAACTCTGAATTCCGATTTACTCACCTGTTATCAGGAGAGAACCCAGGGCTGCATCTTTTAGCCCAGCACTGAACCTGAAAAGTAATTGTAAGTGTACTTACCAGTAACTTGTATTTCCTTCCATAGGAATCCATTGTGTGGTTTCACCAGAAAAGTTTCTAAGTGTCCATTTTTGAAACGTACAAATATTCCTCTAAAATCAGCCGAACTACGAATTCCGATTTACTCACCTGTTATCATGAGAGAACCCAGGGCTGCACCTTTTAGCCCAGCACTGAACCTGAAAAGTAATTGTAAGTGTACTTACCAGTAACTTGTATTTCCTTCCATAGGAATCCATTGTGTGGTTTTCACCAGAAAAGTTTCTAAGTGTCCATTTTTGAAACGTACAAATATTCCTCTAAAATCAGCCGAACTACGAATTCCGATTTACTCACCTGTTATCATGAGAGAACCCAGGGCTGCATCTTTTAGCCCAGCACTGAACCTGAAAAGTAATTGTAAGTGTACTTACCAGTAACTTGTATTTCCTTCCATAGGAATCCATTGTGTGGTTTTCACCAGAAAAGTTTGTAAGTGTCCATTTTTGAAATGTACAAATATTCCTCTAAAATCAGCCGAACTACGAATTCCGATATACTCACCTGTTATCAGGAGAGAACCCAGGGCTGCATCTTTTAGCCCAGCACTGAACCTGAAAAGTAAATGTAAGTGTACTTACCAGTAACTTGTATTTCCTTCCATAGGAATCCATTGTGTGGTTTCACCAGAAAAGTTTCTAAGTGTCCATTTTTGAAACGTACAAATATTCCTCTAAAATCAGCCGAACTACGAATTCCGATTTACTCACCTGTTATCAGGAGAGAACCCAGTGCTGCATCTTTTAGCTCATCACTGTCCCTAAAAAGTAATTCTAAGCGTACTTACCAGTAACTTGTATTTCCTTCCATAGGAATCCAGTGTGTGTTTTTCAGCAGGAAAGTTTCTAAGTGTCCATTTTTGAAATGTACAAATATTCCTCTAAAATCAGCCGAACTACAAATTCCAATTTACTCACCTGTTATCAGGAGAGAACCCAGTGCTGCATCTTTTAGCTCAGCACTTTCCCTGAAAAGTAATTCTAAGCGTACTTACCAGTAACTTGTATTTCCTTCCATAGGAATCCATTGTGTGGTTTTCACCAGAAAAGTTTCTAAGTGTCCATTTTTGAAACGTACTAATATTGCTCTAAAATCAGCTGAACTACGAATTCCGATTTACTCACTTGTTATCAGGGAGAGCCCAGGGCTGCATCTTTCAGCCCAGCACTGAACCTGAAAAGTAATTGTAAGCGTACTGACCAGTAACTTGTATTTCCTTCCATAGGAATCCATTGTTTGGTTTTCACCAGAAAAGTTTCTAAGTGTCCATTTTTGAAACGTACAAATATTCCTCTAAAATCAGCCGAACTACGAATTCCGATTTACTCACCTGTTATCAGGAGAGGACGCAGTGCTGCATCTTTTAGCCCAGCACTGACCCTGAAAAGTAATTCTAAGCATACTTACCAGTAACTTGTATTTCCTTCCATAGGAATCCATTGTGTGGTTTTCAGCAGAAACGTTTCTAAGTGTCAATTTTTGAAATGTACAAATATTCCTCTAAAATCAGCCGAACTATGAATTCCGATTTACTCACCTGTTATCAGGAGAGAACCCAGTGCTGCATCTTTTAGCTCAGCACTGTCCCTGAAAAGTAATTCTAAGCATACTTACCAGTAACTTGTATTTCCTTACATAGGAATCCAGTGTATGGTTTTCAGCAGGAAAGTTTCTAAGTTTCCTTTGTTGAAATGTACAAATATTCCTCTAAAATCAGCTGAACTACGAATTCTGATTTACTCACCTGTTATCAGGAGAGAACCCAGTGCTGCATCTTTTATCCCAGCACTGACCCTGAAAAGTAATTCTAAGCGTACTTAACAGTAACTTGTATTTCTTCCATAGGAATCCATTGTGTGGTTTTCAGCAGGAAAGTTTCTAAGTGTCCATTTTTGAAATGTACAAATATTCCTCTAAAATCAGCCAAACTACGAATTCTGATTTACTCACCTGTTATCATGAGAGAACCCAGTGCTGCATCTTTTAGTTCATCACTGTCCCTGAAAAGTAATTCTAAGCGTACTTACCAGTAACTTGTATTTCCTTCCATAGGAATCCAGTGTGTGGTTTTCAGCAGGAAAGTTTCTAAGTGTCCATTTTTGAAATGTACAAATATTCCTCTAAAATCAGCCGAACTACGAATTCCGATTTACTCACCTGTTATCAGGAGAGAACCCAGGGCTGCATCTTTTAGCCCAGCACTGAACCTGAAAAGTACTTGTGAGCGTCCTTACCAGTAACTTGTATTTCCTTCCATAGGAATCCATTGTGTGGTTTTCACCAGAAAAGTTTCTAAGTGTCCATTTTTGAAACGTACAAATATTCCTCTAAAATCAGCCGAACTACGAATTCTGATTTACTCACCTGTTATCAGGAGAGAACCCAGTGCTGCATCTTTTTGCTCATCACTGTCCCTGTAAAGTAATTCTAAGCGTACTTACCAGTAACTTGTATTTCCTTCCATAGGAATCCAGTGTGTGGTTTTCAGCAGGAAAGTTTCTAAGTGTCCATTTTTGAAATGTACAAATATTCCTCTAAAATCAGCCGAACTACGAATTCCGATTTACTCACCTGTTATCAGGAGAGAACCCAGGGCTGCATCTTTTAGCTCAGCACTGTCTGTGAAAAGTAATTCTAAGCGTACTTACCAGTAACTTGTATTTCCTTCCATGGGAATCCGTTGTGTGGTTTTCACCAGAAAAGTTTCTAAGTGTCCATTTTTGAAACGTACAAATATTGCTCTAAAATCAGCTGAACTACGAATTCCGATTTACTCACTTGTTATCAGGGAGAGCCCAGGGCTGCATCTTTCAGCCCAGCACTGAACCTGAAAAGTAATTGTAAGCGTACTGACCAGTAACTTGTATTTCCTTCCATAGGAATCCATTGTTTGGTTTTCACCAGAAAAGTTTCTAAGTGTCCATTTTTGAAACTTACAAATATTCCTCTAAAATCAGCCGAACTACGAATTCCGATTTACTCACCTGTTATCAGGAGAGGACGCAGTGCTGCATCTTTTAGCCCAGCACTGACCCTGAAAAGTAATTCTAAGCATACTTACCAGTAACTTGTATTTCCTTCCATAGGAATCCATTGTGTGGTTTTCAGCAGAAACGTTTCTAAGTGTCCATTTTTGAAATGTACAAATATTCCTCTAAAATCAGCCGAACTATGAATTCCGATTTACTCACCTGTTATCAGGAGAGAACCCAGGGCTGCATCTTTTAGCCCAGCACTGAACCTGAAAAGTAATTGTAAGTGTACTTACCAGTAACTTGTATTTCCTTCCATAGGAATCCATTGTGTGGTTTCACCAGAAAAGTTTCTAAGTGTCCATTTTTGAAACGTACAAATATTCCTCTAAAATCAGCCGAACTACGAATTCCGATTTACTCACCTGTTATCATGAGAGAACCCAGGGCTGCATCTTTTAGCCCAGCACTGAACCTGAAAAGTAATTGTAAGTGTACTTACCAGTAACTTGTATTTCCTTCCATAGGAATCCATTGTGTGGTTTTCACCAGAAAAGTTTCTAAGTGTCCATTTTTGAAACGTACAAATATTCCTCTAAAATCAGCCGAACTACGAATTCCGATTTACTCACCTGTTATCATGAGAGAACCCAGGGCTGCATCTTTTAGCCCAGCACTGAACCTGAAAAGTAATTGTAAGTGTACTTACCAGTAACTTGTATTTCCTTCCATAGGAATCCATTGTGTGGTTTTCACCAGAAAAGTTTGTAAGTGTCCATTTTTGAAACGTACAAATATTCCTCTAAAATCAGCCGAACTACGAATTCCGATATACTCACCTGTTATCAGGGGAGAACCCAGGGCTGCATCTTTTAGCCCAGCACTGAACCTGAAAAGTAATTGTAAGTGTACTTACCAGTAACTTGTATTTCCTTCCATAGGAATCCATTGTGTGGTTTCACCAGAAAAGTTTCTAAGTGTCCATTTTTGAAACGTACAAATATTCCTCTAAAATCAGCCGAACTACGAATTCCGATTTACTCACCTGTTATCAGGAGAGAACCCAGTGCTGCATCTTTTAGCTCATCACTGTCCCTAAAAAGTAATTCTAAGCGTACTTACCAGTAACTTGTATTTCCTTCCATAGGAATCCAGTGTGTGTTTTTCAGCAGGAAAGTTTCTAAGTGTCCATTTTTGAAATGTACAAATATTCCTCTAAAATCAGCCGAACTACAAATTCCGATTTACTCACCTGTTATCAGGAGAGAACCCAGTGCTGCATCTTTTAGCTCAGCACTTTCCCTGAAAAGTAATTCTAAGCGTACTTACCAGTAACTTGTATTTCCTTCCATAGGAATCCATTGTGTGGTTTTCACCAGAAAAGTTTCTAAGTGTCCATTTTTTAAACGTACAAATATTCCTCTAAAATCAGCCGAACTACGAATTCCGATTTACTCACCTGTTATCAGGTGAGAACCCAGTGCTGGATCTTTTATCCCAGCACTGACTCTGAAAAGTAATTCTAAGCGTACTTAGCAGTAACTTGTATTTCCTTCCATAGGAATCCAGTGTGTGGTTTTCAGCAGGAAAGTTACTAAGTGTCCATTTTTGAAATGTACAAATATTCCTCTAAAATCAGCCGAACTACGAATCCCGATTTACTCACCTGTTATCAGGAGAGAACCCAGTGCTGCATCTTTTAGCTCAGCACTGTCCCTGAAAAGTAATTCTAAGCATACTTACCAGTAACTTGTATTTCCTTACATAGGAATCCAGTGTATGGTTTTCAGCAGGAAAGTTTCTAAGTTTCCTTTGTTGAAATGTACAAATATTCCTCTAAAATCAGCTGAACTACGAATTCTGATTTACTCACCTGTTATCAGGAGAGAACCCAGTGCTGCATCTTTTATCCCAGCACTGACCCTGAAAAGTAATTCTAAGCGTACTTAACAGTAACTTGTATTTCTTCCATAGGAATCCATTGTGTGGTTTTCAGCAGGAAAGTTTCTAAGTGTCCATTTTTGAAATGTACAAATATTCCTCTAAAATCAGCCAAACTACGAATTCTGATTTACTCACCTGTTATCATGAGAGAACCCAGTGCTGCATCTTTTAGTTCATCACTGTCCCTGAAAAGTAATTCTAAGCGTACTTACCAGTAACTTGTATTTCCTTCCATAGGAATCCAGTGTGTGGTTTTCAGCAGGAAAGTTTCTAAGTGTCCATTTTTGAAATGTACAAATATTCCTCTAAAATCAGCCGAACTACGAATTCCGATTTACTCACCTGTTATCAGGAGAGAACCCAGGGCTGCATCTTTTAGCCCAGCACTGAACCTGAAAAGTACTTGTGAGCGTCCTTACCAGTAACTTGTATTTCCTTCCATAGGAATCCATTGTGTGGTTTTCACCAGAAAAGTTTCTAAGTGTCCATTTTTGAAACGTACAAATATTCCTCTAAAATCAGCCGAACTACGAATTCCGATTTACTCACCTGTTATCAGGAGAGAACCCAGTGCTGCATCTTTTTGCTCATCACTGTCCCTGTAAAGTAATTCTAAGCGTACTTACCAGTAACTTGTATTTCCTTCCATAGGAATCCAGTGTGTGGTTTTCAGCAGGAAAGTTTCTAAGTGTCCATTTTTGAAATGTACAAATATTCCTCTAAAATCAGCCGAACTACGAATTCCGATTTACTCACCTGTTATCAGGAGAGAACCCAGTGCTGCATCTTTTAGCTCAGCACTTTCCCTGAAAAGTAATTCTAAGCGTACTTACCAGTAACTTGTATTTCCTTCCATAGGAATCCATTGTGTGGTTTTCACCAGAAAAGTTTCTAAGTGTCCATTTTTTAAACGTACAAATATTCCTCTAAAATCAGCCGAACTACGAATTCCGATTTACTCACCTGTTATCAGGTGAGAACCCAGTGCTGGATCTTTTATCCCAGCACTGACTCTGAAAAGTAATTCTAAGCGTACTTAGCAGTAACTTGTATTTCCTTCCATAGGAATCCAGTGTGTGGTTTTCAGCAGGAAAGTTACTAAGTGTCCATTTTTGAAATGTACAAATATTCCTCTAAAATCAGCCGAACTACGAATCCCGATTTACTCACCTGTTATCAGGAGAGAACCCAGTGCTGCATCTTTTAGCTCAGCACTGTCCCTGAAAAGTAATTCTAAGCATACTTACCAGTAACTTGTATTTCCTTACATAGGAATCCAGTGTATGGTTTTCAGCAGGAAAGTTTCTAAGTTTCCTTTGTTGAAATGTACAAATATTCCTCTAAAATCAGCTGAACTACGAATTCCGATTTACTCACCTGTTATCAGGAGAGAACCCAGTGCTGGATCTTTTATCCCAGCACTGACCCTGAAAAGTAATTCTAAGCGTACTTACCAGTAACTTGTATTTCCTTCCATAGGAATCCATTCAGTGGTTTCACCAGAAAAGTTTCTAAGTGTCCATTTTTGAAATGTACAAATATTCCTCTAAAATCAGCCGAACTATGAATTCCGATTTACTCACCTGTTATCATGAGAGAACCCAGGGCAGCATCTTTTAGCCCAGCACTGAACCTGAAAAGTAATTGTAAGTGTACTTACCAGTAACTTGTATTTCCTTCCATAGGAATCCATTGTGTGGTTTTCACCAGAAAAGTTTGTAAGTGTCCATTTTTGAAACGTACAAATATTCCTCTAAAATCAGCCGAACTACGAATTCCGATATACTCACCTGTTATCAGGAGAGAACCCAGGGCTGCATCTTTTAGCCCAGCACTGAACCTGAAAAGTAATTGTAAGTGTACTTACCAGTAACTTGTATTTCCTTCCATAGGAATCCATTGTGTGGTTTCACCAGAAAAGTTTCTAAGTGTCCATTTTTGAAACGTACAAATATTCCTCTAAAATCAGCCGAACTACGAATTCCGATTTACTCACCTGTTATCAGGAGAGAACCCAGTGCTGCATCTTTTAGCTCATCACTGTCCCTAAAAAGTAATTCTAAGCGTACTTACCAGTAACTTGTATTTCCTTCCATAGGAATCCAGTGTGTGTTTTTCAGCAGGAAAGTTTCTAAGTGTCCATTTTTGAAATGTACAAATATTCCTCTAAAATCAGCCGAACTACAAATTCCGATTTACTCACCTGTTATCAGGAGAGAACCCAGTGCTGCATCTTTTAGCTCAGCACTTTCCCTGAAAAGTAATTCTAAGCGTACTTACCAGTAACTTGTATTTCCTTCCATAGGAATCCATTGTGTGGTTTTCACCAGAAAAGTTTCTAAGTGTCCATTTTTTAAACGTACAAATATTCCTCTAAAATCAGCCGAACTACGAATTCCGATTTACTCACCTGTTATCAGGTGAGAACCCAGTGCTGGATCTTTTATCCCAGCACTGACTCTGAAAAGTAATTCTAAGCGTACTTAGCAGTAACTTGTATTTCCTTCCATAGGAATCCAGTGTGTGGTTTTCAGCAGGAAAGTTACTAAGTGTCCATTTTTGAAATGTACAAATATTCCTCTAAAATCAGCCGGACTACGAATTCCGATTTACTCACCTGTTATCAGGAGAGAACCCAGTGCTGCATCTTTTAGCTCAGCACTGTCCCTGAAAAGTAATTCTAAGCATACTTACCAGTAACTTGTATTTCCTTACATAGGAATCCAGTGTATGGTTTTCAGCAGGAAAGTTTCTAAGTTTCCTTTGTTGAAATGTACAAATATTCCTCTAAAATCAGCTGAACTACGAATTCCGATTTACTCACCTGTTATCAGGAGAGAACCCAGTGCTACATCTTTTATCCCAGCACTGACCCTGAAAAGTAATTCTAAGCGTACTTAACAATAACTTGTATTTCTTCCATAGGAATCCATTGTGTGGTTTTCAGCAGGAAAGTTTCTAAGTGTCCATTTTTGAAATGTACAAATATTCATCTAAAATCAGCCAAACTACGAATTCTGATTTACTCACCTGTTATCATGAGAGAACCCAGTGCTGCATCTTTTAGTTCATCACTGTCCCTGAAAAGTAATTCTAAGCGTACTTACCAGTAACTTGTATTTCCTTCCATAGGAATCCAGTGTGTGGTTTTCAGCAGGAAAGTTTCTAAGTGTCCATTTTTGAAATGTACAAATATTCCTCTAAAATCAGCCGAACTACGAATTCCGATTTACTCACCTGTTATCAGGAGAGAACCCAGGGCTGCATCTTTTAGCCCAGCACTGAACCTGAAAAGTACTTGTGAGCGTCCTTACCAGTAACTTGTATTTCCTTCCATAGGAATCCATTGTGTGGTTTTCACCAGAAAAGTTTCTAAGTGTCCATTTTTGAAACGTACAAATATTCCTCTAAAATCAGTCGAACTACGAATTCCGATTTACTCACCTGTTATCAGGAGAGAACCCAGTGCTGCATCTTTTTGCTCATCACTGTCCCTGTAAAGTAATTCTAAGCGTACTTACCAGTAACTTGTATTTCCTTCCATAGGAATCCAGTGTGTGGTTTTCAGCAGGAAAGTTTCTAAGTGTCCATTTTTGAAATGTACAAATATTCCTCTAAAATCAGCCGAACTACGAATTCCGATTTACTCACCTGTTATCAGGAGAGAACCCAGGGCTGCATCTTTTAGCCCAGCACTGAACCTGAAAAGTAATTGTAAGTGTACTTACCAGTAACTTGTATTTCCTTCCATAGGAATCCATTGTGTGGTTTTCACCAGAAAAGTTTCTAAGTGTCCATTTTTGAAACGTACAAATATTCCTTTAAAATCAGCCAAACTACGAATTCCGATTTACTCACCTGTTATCAGGAGAGAACCCAGTGCTGCATCTTTTAGCTCATCACTGTCCCTGAAAAGTAATTCTAAGCGTACTTACCAGTAACTTGTATTTCCTTCCATAGGAATCCAGTGTGTGGTTTTCAGCAGGAAAGTTTCTAAGTGTCCATTTTTGAAATGTACAAATATTCCTCTAAAATCAGCCGAACTACAAATTCTGATTTACTCACCTGTTATCAGGAGAGAACCCAGTGCTGCATCTTTTAGCTCAGCACTGTCTGTGAAAAGTAATTCTAAGCGTACTTACCAGTAACTTGTATTTCCTTCCATGGGAATCCGTTGTGTGGTTTTCACCAGAAAAGTTTCTAAGTGTCCATTTTTGAAACGTACAAATATTCCTCTAAAATCAGCCGAACTACGAATTCCGATTTACTCACCTGTTATCAGGAGAGAACCCAGTGCTGGATCTTTTATCCCAGCACTGACCCTGAAAAGTAATTCTAAGCGTACTTACCAGTAACTTGTATTTCCTTCCATAGGAATCCATTCAGTGGTTTCACCAGAAAAGTTTCTAAGTGTCCATTTTTGAAATGTACAAATATTCCTCTAAAATCAGCCGAACTATGAATTCCGATTTACTCACCTGTTATCATGAGAGAACCCAGGGCTGCATCTTTTAGCCCAGCACTGAACCTGAAAAGTAATTGTAAGTGTACTTACCAGTAACTTGTATTTCCTTCCATAGGAATCCATTGTGTGGTTTTCACCAGAAAAGTTTGTAAGTGTCCATTTTTGAAACGTACAAATATTCCTCTAAAATCAGCCGAACTACGAATTCCGATATACTCACCTGTTATCAGGAGAGAACCCAGGGCTGCATCTTTTAGCCCAGCACTGAACCTGAAAAGTAATTGTAAGTGTACTTACCAGTAACTTGTATTTCCTTCCATAGGAATCCATTGTGTGGTTTCACCAGAAAAGTTTCTAAGTGTCCATTTTTGAAACGTACAAATATTCCTCTAAAATCAGCCGAACTACGAATTCCGATTTACTCACCTGTTATCAGGAGAGAACCCAGTGCTGCATCTTTTAGCTCATCACTGTCCCTAAAAAGTAATTCTAAGCGTACTTACCAGTAACTTGTATTTCCTTCCATAGGAATCCAGTGTGTGTTTTTCAGCAGGAAAGTTTCTAAGTGTCCATTTTTGAAATGTACAAATATTCCTCTAAAATCAGCCGAACTACAAATTCCGATTTACTCACCTGTTATCAGGAGAGAACCCAGTGCTGCATCTTTTAGCTCAGCACTTTCCCTGAAAAGTAATTCTAAGCGTACTTACCAGTAACTTGTATTTCCTTCCATAGGAATCCATTGTGTGGTTTTCACCAGAAAAGTTTCTAAGTGTCCATTTTTTAAACGTACAAATATTCCTCTAAAATCAGCCGAACTACGAATTCCGATTTACTCACCTGTTATCAGGTGAGAACCCAGTGCTGGATCTTTTATCCCAGCACTGACTCTGAAAAGTAATTCTAAGCGTACTTAGCAGTAACTTGTATTTCCTTCCATAGGAATCCAGTGTGTGGTTTTCAGCAGGAAAGTTACTAAGTGTCCATTTTTGAAATGTACAAATATTCCTCTAAAATCAGCCGGACTACGAATTCCGATTTACTCACCTGTTATCAGGAGAGAACCCAGTGCTGCATCTTTTAGCTCAGCACTGTCCCTGAAAAGTAATTCTAAGCATACTTACCAGTAACTTGTATTTCCTTACATAGGAATCCAGTGTATGGTTTTCAGCAGGAAAGTTTCTAAGTTTCCTTTGTTGAAATGTACAAATATTCCTCTAAAATCAGCTGAACTACGAATTCCGATTTACTCACCTGTTATCAGGAGAGAACCCAGTGCTACATCTTTTATCCCAGCACTGACCCTGAAAAGTAATTCTAAGCGTACTTAACAATAACTTGTATTTCTTCCATAGGAATCCATTGTGTGGTTTTCAGCAGGAAAGTTTCTAAGTGTCCATTTTTGAAATGTACAAATATTCATCTAAAATCAGCCAAACTACGAATTCTGATTTACTCACCTGTTATCATGAGAGAACCCAGTGCTGCATCTTTTAGTTCATCACTGTCCCTGAAAAGTAATTCTAAGCGTACTTACCAGTAACTTGTATTTCCTTCCATAGGAATCCAGTGTGTGGTTTTCAGCAGGAAAGTTTCTAAGTGTCCATTTTTGAAATGTACAAATATTCCTCTAAAATCAGCCGAACTACGAATTCCGATTTACTCACCTGTTATCAGGAGAGAACCCAGGGCTGCATCTTTTAGCCCAGCACTGAACCTGAAAAGTACTTGTGAGCGTCCTTACCAGTAACTTGTATTTCCTTCCATAGGAATCCATTGTGTGGTTTTCACCAGAAAAGTTTCTAAGTGTCCATTTTTGAAACGTACAAATATTCCTCTAAAATCAGTCGAACTACGAATTCCGATTTACTCACCTGTTATCAGGAGAGAACCCAGTGCTGCATCTTTTTGCTCATCACTGTCCCTGTAAAGTAATTCTAAGCGTACTTACCAGTAACTTGTATTTCCTTCCATAGGAATCCAGTGTGTGGTTTTCAGCAGGAAAGTTTCTAAGTGTCCATTTTTGAAATGTACAAATATTCCTCTAAAATCAGCCGAACTACGAATTCCGATTTACTCACCTGTTATCAGGAGAGAACCCAGGGCTGCATCTTTTAGCCCAGCACTGAACCTGAAAAGTAATTGTAAGTGTACTTACCAGTAACTTGTATTTCCTTCCATAGGAATCCATTGTGTGGTTTTCACCAGAAAAGTTTCTAAGTGTCCATTTTTGAAACGTACAAATATTCCTTTAAAATCAGCCAAACTACGAATTCCGATTTACTCACCTGTTATCAGGAGAGAACCCAGTGCTGCATCTTTTAGCTCATCACTGTCCCTGAAAAGTAATTCTAAGCGTACTTACCAGTAACTTGTATTTCCTTCCATAGGAATCCAGTGTGTGGTTTTCAGCAGGAAAGTTTCTAAGTGTCCATTTTTGAAATGTACAAATATTCCTCTAAAATCAGCCGAACTACAAATTCTGATTTACTCACCTGTTATCAGGAGAGAACCCAGTGCTGCATCTTTTAGCTCAGCACTGTCTGTGAAAAGTAATTCTAAGCGTACTTACCAGTAACTTGTATTTCCTTCCATGGGAATCCGTTGTGTGGTTTTCACCAGAAAAGTTTCTAAGTGTCCATTTTTGAAACGTACAAATATTCCTCTAAAATCAGCCGAACTACGAATTCCGATTTACTCACCTGTTATCAGGAGAGAACCCAGTGCTGGATCTTTTATCCCAGCACTGACCCTGAAAAGTAATTCTAAGCGTACTTACCAGTAACTTGTATTTCCTTCCATAGGAATCCATTCAGTGGTTTCACCAGAAAAGTTTCTAAGTGTCCATTTTTGAAATGTACAAATATTCCTCTAAAATCAGCCGAACTATGAATTCCGATTTACTCACCTGTTATCATGAGAGAACCCAGGGCTGCATCTTTTAGCCCAGCACTGAACCTGAAAAGTAATTGTAAGTGTACTTACCAGTAACTTGTATTTCCTTCCATAGGAATCCATTGTGTGGTTTTCACCAGAAAAGTTTGTAAGTGTCCATTTTTGAAACGTACAAATATTCCTCTAAAATCAGCCGAACTACGAATTCCGATATACTCACCTGTTATCAGGAGAGAACCCAGGGCTGCATCTTTTAGCCCAGCACTGAACCTGAAAAGTAATTGTAAGTGTACTTACCAGTAACTTGTATTTCCTTCCATAGGAATCCATTGTGTGGTTTCACCAGAAAAGTTTCTAAGTGTCCATTTTTGAAACGTACAAATATTCCTCTAAAATCAGCCGAACTACGAATTCCGATTTACTCACCTGTTATCAGGAGAGAACCCAGTGCTGCATCTTTTAGCTCATCACTGTCCCTAAAAAGTAATTCTAAGCGTACTTACCAGTAACTTGTATTTCCTTCCATAGGAATCCAGTGTGTGTTTTTCAGCAGGAAAGTTTCTAAGTGTCCATTTTTGAAATGTACAAATATTCCTCTAAAATCAGCCGAACTACAAATTCCGATTTACTCACCTGTTATCAGGAGAGAACCCAGTGCTGCATCTTTTAGCTCAGCACTTTCCCTGAAAAGTAATTCTAAGCGTACTTACCAGTAACTTGTATTTCCTTCCATAGGAATCCATTGTGTGGTTTTCACCAGAAAAGTTTCTAAGTGTCCATTTTTTAAACGTACAAATATTCCTCTAAAATCAGCCGAACTACGAATTCCGATTTACTCACCTGTTATCAGGTGAGAACCCAGTGCTGGATCTTTTATCCCAGCACTGACTCTGAAAAGTAATTCTAAGCGTACTTAGCAGTAACTTGTATTTCCTTCCATAGGAATCCAGTGTGTGGTTTTCAGCAGGAAAGTTACTAAGTGTCCATTTTTGAAATGTACAAATATTCCTCTAAAATCAGCCGAACTACGAATTCCGATTTACTCACCTGTTATCAGGAGAGAACCCAGTGCTGCATCTTTTAGCTCAGCACTGTCCCTGAAAAGTAATTCTAAGCATACTTACCAGTAACTTGTATTTCCTTACATAGGAATCCAGTGTATGGTTTTCAGCAGGAAAGTTTCTAAGTTTCCTTTGTTGAAATGTACAAATATTCCTCTAAAATCAGCTGAACTACGAATTCCGATTTACTCACCTGTTATCAGGAGAGAACCCAGTGCTGCATCTTTTATCCCAGCACTGACCCTGAAAAGTAATTCTAAGCGTACTTAACAGTAACTTGTATTTCTTCCATAGGAATCCATTGTGTGGTTTTCAGCAGGAAAGTTTCTAAGTGTCCATTTTTGAAATGTACAAATATTCCTCTAAAATCAGCCGAACTACGAATTCTGATTTACTCACCTGTTATCATGAGAGAACCCAGTGCTGCATCTTTTAGTTCATCACTGTCCCTGAAAAGTAATTCTAAGCGTACTTACCAGTAACTTGTATTTCCTTCCATAGGAATCCAGTGTGTAGTTTTCAGCAGGAAAGTTTCTAAGTGTCCATTTTTGAAATGTACAAATATTCCTCTAAAATCAGCCGAACTACGAATTCCGATTTACTCACCTGTTATCAGGAGAGAACCCAGGGCTGCATCTTTTAGCCCAGCACTGAACCTGAAAAGTACTTGTGAGCGTCCTTACCAGTAACTTGTATTTCCTTCCATAGGAATCCATTGTGTGGTTTTCACCAGAAAAGTTTCTAAGTGTCCATTTTTGAAACGTACAAATATTCCTCTAAAATCAGCCGAACTACGAATTCCGATTTACTCACCTGTTATCAGGAGAGAACCCAGTGCTGCATCTTTTTGCTCATCACTGTCCCTGTAAAGTAATTCTAAGCGTACTTACCAGTAACTTGTATTTCCTTCCATAGGAATCCATTGTGTGGTTTTCAGCAGGAAAGTTTCTAAGTGTCCATTTTTGAAACGTACAAATATTCCTTTAAAATCAGCCAAACTACGAATTCCGATTTACTCACCTGTTATCAGGAGAGAACCCAGTGCTGCATCTTTTAGCTCATCACTGTCCCTGAAAAGTAATTCTAAGCGTACTTACCAGTAACTTGTATTTCCTTCCATAGGAATCCAGTGTGTGGTTTTCAGCAGGAAAGTTTCTAAGTGTCCATTTTTGAAATGTACAAATATTCCTCTAAAATCAGCCGAACTACAAATTCTGATTTACTCACCTGTTATCAGGAGAGAACCCAGTGCTGCATCTTTTAGCTCAGCACTGTCCGTGAAAAGTAATTCTAAGCGTACTTACCAGTAACTTGTATTTCCTTCCATGGGAATCCATTGTGTGGTTTTCACCAGAAAAGTTTCTAAGTGTCCATTTTTGAAACGTACAAATATTCCTCTAAAATCAGCCGAACTACAAATTCTGATTTACTCACCTGTTATCAGGAGAGAACCCAGTGCTGGATCTTTTATCCCAGCACTGACCCTGAAAAGTAATTCTAATCGTACTTACCAGTAACTTGTATTTCCTTCCATAGGAATCCATTCAGTGGTTTCACCAGAAAAGTTTCTAAGTGTCCATTTTTGAAATGTACAAATATTCCTCTAAAATGAGCCGAACTACGAATTCCGATTTACTCACCTGTTATCATGAGAGAACCCAGGGCTGCATCTTTTAGCCCAGCACTGAACCTGAAAAGTAATTGTAAGTGTACTTACCAGTAACTTGTATTTCCTTCCATAGGAATCCATTGTGTGGTTTTCACCAGAAAAGTTTCTAAGTGTCCATTTTTGAAACGTACAAATATTCCTCTAAAATCAGCCGAACTACGAATTCCGATTTACTCACCTGTTATCATGAGAGAACCCAGGGCTGCATCTTTTAGCCCAGCACTGAACCTGAAAAGTAATTGTAAGTGTACTTACCAGTAACTTGTATTTCCTTCCATAGGAATCCATTGTGTGGTTTTCACCAGAAAAGTTTGTAAGTGTCCATTTTTGAAACGTACAAATATTCCTCTAAAATCAGCCGAACTACGAATTCCGATATACTCACCTGTTATCAGGAGAGAACCCAGGGCTGCATCTTTTAGCCCAGCACTGAACCTGAAAAGTAATTGTAAGTGTACTTACCAGTAACTTGTATTTCCTTCCATAGGAATCCATTGTGTGGTTTCACCAGAAAAGTTTCTAAGTGTCCATTTTTGAAACGTACAAATATTCCTCTAAAATCAGCCGAACTACGAATTCCGATTTACTCACCTGTTATCAGGAGAGAACCCAGTGCTGCATCTTTTAGCTCATCACTGTCCCTAAAAAGTAATTCTAAGCGTACTTACCAGTAACTTGTATTTCCTTCCATAGGAATCCAGTGTGTGTTTTTCAGCAGGAAAGTTTCTAAGTGTCCATTTTTGAAATGTACAAATATTCCTCTAACATCAGCCGAACTACAAATTCCGATTTACTCACCTGTTATCAGGAGAGAACCCAGTGCTGCATCTTTTAGCTCAGCACTGTCCATGAAAAGTAATTCTAAGCGTACTTACCAGTAACTAGTATTTCCTTCCATAGGAATCCATTGTGTGGTTTTCACCAGAAAAGTTTCTAAGTGTCTATTTTTGAAACGTACAAATATTCCTCTAAAATCAGCCGAACTACGAATTCCGATTTACTCACCTGTTATCAGGTGAGAACCCAGTGCTGGATCTTTTATCCCAGCACTGACTCTGAAAAGTAATTCTAAGCGTACTTAGCAGTAACTTGTATTTCCTTCCATAGGAATCCAGTGTGTGGTTTTCAGCAGGAAAGTTACTAAGTGTCCATTTTTGAAATGTACAAATATTCCTCTAAAATCAGCCGAACTACGAATTCCGATTTACTCACCTGTTATCAGGAGAGAACCCAGTGCTGCATCTTTTAGCTCATCACTGTCCCTGAAAAGTAATTGTAAGTGTACTTACCAGTAACTTGTATTTCCTTCCATAGGAATCCAGTGTGTGGTTTTCACCAGAAAAGTTTCTAAGTGTCCATTTTTGAAATGTACAAATATTCCTCTAAAATCAGCCGAACTACGAATTCCGATTTACTCACCTGTTATCAGGAGAGAACCCAGTGCTGCATCTTTTTGCTCATCACTGTCCCTGAAAAGTAATTCTAAGCGTACTTACCAGTAACTTGTATTTCCTTCCATAGGAATCCAGTGTGTGGTTTTCAGCAGGAAAGTTTCTAAGTGTCCATTTTTGAAATGTAACAATATTCCTCTAAAATCAGCCGAACTACGAATTCCGATTTACTCACCTGTTATCAGGAGAGAACCCAGGGCTGCATCTTTTAGCCCAGCACTGAACCTGAAAAGTAATTGTAAGTGTACTTACCAGTAACTTGTATTTCCTTCCATAGGAATCCATTGTGTGGTTTTCACCAGAAAAGTTTCTAAGTGTCCATTTTTGAAACGTACAAATATTCCTTTAAAATCAGCCGAACTACGAATTCCGATTTACTCACCTGTTATCAGGAGAGAACCCAGTGCTGCATCTTTTTGCTCATCACTGTCCCTGAAAAGTAATTCTAAGCGTACTTACCAGTAACTTGTATTTCCTTCCATAGGAATCCAGTGTGTGGTTTTCAGCAGGAAAGTTTCTAAGTGTCCATTTTTGAAATGTACAAATATTCCTCTAAAATCAGCCGAACTACGAATTCCGATTTACTCACCTGTTATCAGGAGAGAACCCAGGGCTGCATCTTTTAGCCCAGCACTGAACCTGAAAAGTAATTGTAAGTGTACTTACCAGTAACTTGTATTTCCTTCCATAGGAATCCATTGTGTGGTTTTCACCAGAAAAGTTTCTAAGTGTCCATTTTTGAAACGTACAAATATTCCTTTAAAATCAGCCAAACTACAAATTCCGATTTACTCACCTGTTATCAGGAGAGAACCCAGTGCTGCATCTTTTAGCTCATCACTGTCCCTGAAAAGTAATTCTAAGCGTACTTACCAGTAACTTGTATTTCCTTCCATAGGAATCCAGTGTGTGGTTTTCAGCAGGAAAGTTTCTAAGTGTCCATTTTTGAAATGTACAAATATTTCTCTAAAATCAGCCGAACTACAAATTCCGATTTACTCACCTGTTATCAGGAGAGAACCCAGTGCTGCATCTTTTAGCTCAGCACTGTCCCTGAAAAGTAATTCTAAGCGTACTTACCAGTAACTTGTATTTACTTCTATAGGAATCCGTTGTGTGGTTTTCACCAGAAAAGTTTCTAAGTGTCCATTTTTGAAGCGTACAAATATTCCTCTAAAATCAGCCAAACTACGAATTCCGATTTACTCACCTGTTATCAGGAGAGAACCCAGTGCTGGATCTTTTATCCCAGCACTGACCCTGAAAAGTAATTCTAAGCGTACTTACCAGTAACTTGTATTTCCTTCCATAGGAATCCAGTGTGTGGTTTTCAGCAGGAAAGTTTCTAAGTGTCCATTTTTGAAATGTACAAATATTCCTCTAAAATCAGCCGAACTCTGAATTCCGATTTACTCACCTGTTATCAGGAGAGAACCCAGGGCTGCATCTTTTAGCCCAGCACTGAACCTGAAAAGTAATTGTAAGTGTACTTACCAGTAACTTGTATTTCCTTCCATAGGAATCCATTGTGTGGTTTCACCAGAAAAGTTTCTAAGTGTCCATTTTTGAAACGTACAAATATTCCTCTAAAATCAGCCGAACTACGAATTCCGATTTACTCACCTGTTATCATGAGAGAACCCAGGGCTGCACCTTTTAGCCCAGCACTGAACCTGAAAAGTAATTGTAAGTGTACTTACCAGTAACTTGTATTTCCTTCCATAGGAATCCATTGTGTGGTTTTCACCAGAAAAGTTTCTAAGTGTCCATTTTTGAAACGTACAAATATTCCTCTAAAATCAGCCGAACTACGAATTCCGATTTACTCACCTGTTATCATGAGAGAACCCAGGGCTGCATCTTTTAGCCCAGCACTGAACCTGAAAAGTAATTGTAAGTGTACTTACCAGTAACTTGTATTTCCTTCCATAGGAATCCATTGTGTGGTTTTCACCAGAAAAGTTTGTAAGTGTCCATTTTTGAAATGTACAAATATTCCTCTAAAATCAGCCGAACTACGAATTCCGATATACTCACCTGTTATCAGGAGAGAACCCAGGGCTGCATCTTTTAGCCCAGCACTGAACCTGAAAAGTAAATGTAAGTGTACTTACCAGTAACTTGTATTTCCTTCCATAGTAATCCATTGTGTGGTTTCACCAGAAAAGTTTCTAAGTGTCCATTTTTGAAACGTACAAATATTCCTCTAAAATCAGCCGAACTACGAATTCCGATTTACTCACCTGTTATCAGGAGAGAACCCAGTGCTGCATCTTTTAGCTCATCACTGTCCCTAAAAAGTAATTCTAAGCGTACTTACCAGTAACTTGTATTTCCTTCCATAGGAATCCAGTGTGTGTTTTTCAGCAGGAAAGTTTCTAAGTGTCCATTTTTGAAATGTACAAATATTCCTCTAAAATCAGCCGAACTACAAATTCCAATTTACTCACCTGTTATCAGGAGAGAACCCAGTGCTGCATCTTTTAGCTCAGCACTTTCCCTGAAAAGTAATTCTAAGCGTACTTACCAGTAACTTGTATTTCCTTCCATAGGAATCCATTGTGTGGTTTTCACCAGAAAAGTTTCTAAGTGTCCATTTTTGAAACGTACTAATATTGCTCTAAAATCAGCTGAACTACGAATTCCGATTTACTCACTTGTTATCAGGGAGAGCCCAGGGCTGCATCTTTCAGCCCAGCACTGAACCTGAAAAGTAATTGTAAGCGTACTGACCAGTAACTTGTATTTCCTTCCATAGGAATCCATTGTTTGGTTTTCACCAGAAAAGTTTCTAAGTGTCCATTTTTGAAACGTACAAATATTCCTCTAAAATCAGCCGAACTACGAATTCCGATTTACTCACCTGTTATCAGGAGAGGACGCAGTGCTGCATCTTTTAGCCCAGCACTGACCCTGAAAAGTAATTCTAAGCATACTTACCAGTAACTTGTATTTCCTTCCATAGGAATCCATTGTGTGGTTTTCAGCAGAAACGTTTCTAAGTGTCAATTTTTGAAATGTACAAATATTCCTCTAAAATCAGCCGAACTATGAATTCCGATTTACTCACCTGTTATCAGGAGAGAACCCAGGGCTGCATCTTTTAGCCCAGCACTGAACCTGAAAAATAATTGTAAGTGTACTTACCAGTAACTTGTATTTCCTTCCATAGGAATCCATTGTGTGGTTTCACCAGAAAAGTTTCTAAGTGTCCATTTTTGAAACGTACAAATATTCCTCTAAAATCAGCCGAACTACGAATTCCGATTTACTCACCTGTTATCATGAGAGAACCTAGGGCTGCATCTTTTAGCCCAGCACTGAACCTGAAAAGTAATTGTAAGTGTACTTACCAGTAACTTGTATTTCCTTCCATAGGAATCCATTGTGTGGTTTTCACCAGAAAAGTTTCTAAGTGTCCATTTTTGAAACGTACAAATATTCCTCTAAAATCAGCCGAACTACGAATTCCGATTTACTCACCTGTTATCATGAGAGAACCCAGGGCTGTATCTTTTAGCCCAGCACTGAACCTGAAAAGTAATTGTAAGTGTACTTACCAGTAACTTGTATTTCCTTCCATAGGAATCCATTGTGTGGTTTTCACCAGAAAAGTTTGTAAGTGTCCATTTTTGAAACGTACAAATATTCCTCTAAAATCAGCCGAACTACGAATTCCGATATACTCACCTGTTATCAGGAGAGAACCCAGGGCTGCATCTTTTAGCCCAGCACTGAACCTGAAAAGTAATTGTAAGTGTACTTACCAGTAACTTGTATTTCCTTCCATAGGAATCCATTGTGTGGTTTCACCAGAAAAGTTTCTAAGTGTCCATTTTTGAAACGTACAAATATTCCTCTAAAATCAGCCGCACTACGAATTCCGATTTACTCACCTGTTATCAGGAGAGAACCCAGTGCTGCATCTTTTAGCTCATCACTGTCCCTAAAAAGTAATTCTAAGCGTACTTACCAGTAACTTGTATTTCCTTCCATAGGAATCCAGTGTGTGTTTTTCAGCAGGAAAGTTTCTAAGTGTCCATTTTTGAAATGTACAAATATTCCTCTAAAATCAGCCGAACTACAAATTCCGATTTACTCACCTCTTATCAGGAGAATACCCAGTGCTGCATCTTTTAGCTCAGCACTTTCCCTGAAAAGTAATTCTAAGCGTACTTACCAGTAACTTGTATTTCCTTCCATAGGAATCCATTGTGTGGTTTTCAGCAGGAAAGTTACTAAGTGTCCATTTTTGAAATGTACAAATATTCCTCTAAAATCAGCCGAACTACGAATTCCGATTTACTCACCTGTTATCAGGAGAGAACCCAGTGCTGCATCTTTTAGCTCAGCACTGTCCCTGAAAAGTAATTCTAAGCATACTTACCAGTAACTTGTATTTCCTTACATAGGAATACAGTGTATGGTTTTCAGCAGGAAAGTTTCTAAGTTTCCTTTGTTGAAATGTACAAATATTCCTCTAAAATCAGCTGAACTACGAATTCCGATTTACTCACCTGTTATCAGGAGAGAACCCAGTGCTGCATCTTTTATCCCAGCACTGACCCTGAAAAGTAATTCTAAGCGTACTTAACAGTAACTTGTATTTCTTCCATAGGAATCCATTGTGTGGTTTTCAGCAGGAAAGTTTCTAAGTGTCCATTTTTGAAATGTACAAATATTCCTCTAAAATCAGCCAAACTACGAATTCTGATTTACTCACCTGTTATCATGAGAGAACCCAGTGCTGCATCTTTTAGTTCATCACTGTCCCTGAAAAGTAATTCTAAGCGTACTTACCAGTAACTTGTATTTCCTTCCTTAGGAATCCAGTGTGTGGTTTTCAGCAGGAAAGTTTCTAAGTGTCCATTTTTGAAATGTACAAATATTCCTCTAAAATCAGCCGAACTACGAATTCCGATTTACTCACCTGTTATCAGGAGAGAAACCAGGGCTGCATCTTTTAGCCCAGCACTGAACCTGAAAAGTACTTGTGAGCGTCCTTACCAGTAACTTGTATTTCCTTCCATAGGAATCCATTGTGTGGTTTTCACCAGAAAAGTTTCTAAGTGTCCATTTTTGAAACGTACAAATATTCCTCTAAAATCAGCCGAACTACGAATTCCAATTTACTCACCTGTTATCAGGAGAGAACCCAGTGCTGCATCTTTTTGCTTATCACTGTCCCTGTAAAGTAATTCTAAGCGTACTTACCAGTAACTTGTATTTCCTTCCATAGGAATCCAGTGTGTGGTTTTCAGCAGGAAAGTTTCTAAGTGTCCATTTTTGAAATGTACAAATATTCCTCTAAAATCAGCCGAACTACGAATTCCGATTTACTCACCTGTTATCAGGAGAGAACCCAGGGCTGCATCTTTTAGCCCAGCACTGAACCTGAAAAGTAATTGTAAGTGTACTTACCAGTAACTTGTATTTCCTTCCATAGGAATCCATTGTGTGGTTTTCACCAGAAAAGTTTCTAAGTGTCCATTTTTGAAACGTACAAATATTCCTCTAAAATCAGCCGAACTACGAATTCCGATTTACTCACCTGTTATCAGGAGAGAACCCAGTGCTGCATCTTTTAGCTCATCACTGTCCCTGTAAAGTAATTCTAAGCATACTTACCAGTAACTTGTATTTCCTTCCATAGGAATCCAGTGTGGTTTTCAGCAGGAAAATTTCTAAGTGTCCATTTTTGAAATGTACAAATATTCCTCTAAAATCAGCCGAACTACAAATTCCGATTTACTCACCTGTTATCAGGAGAGAACCCAGTGCTGCATCTTTTAGCTCAGCACTTTCCCTGAAAAGTAATTCTAAGCGTACTTACCAGTAACTTGTATTTCCTTCCATAGGAATCCATTGTGTGGTTTTCACCAGAAAAGTTTCTAAGTGTCCATTTTTTAAACGTACAAATATTCCTCTAAAATCAGCCGAACTACGAATTCCGATTTACTCACCTGTTATCAGGTGAGAACCCAGTGCTGGATCTTTTATCCCAGCACTGACTCTGAAAAGTAATTCTAAGCGTACCTAGCAGTAACTTGTATTTCCTTCCATAGGAATCCAGTGTGTGGTTTTCAGCAGGAAAGTTACTAAGTGTCCATTTTTGAAATGTACAAATATTCCTCTAAAATCAGCCGAACTACGAATTCCGATTTACTCACCTGTTATCAGGAGAGAACCCAGTGCTGCATCTTTTATCCCAGCACTGACCCTGAAAAGTAATTCTAAGCGTACTTAACAGTAACTTGTATTTCTTCCATAGGAATCCATTGTGTGGTTTTCAGCAGGAAAGTTACTAAGTGTCCATTTTTGAAATGTACAAATATTCCTCTAAAATCAGCCAAACTACGAATTCTGATTTACTCACCTGTTATCATGAGAGAACCCAGTGCTGCATCTTTTAGTTCATCACTGTCCCTGAAAAGTAATTCTAAGCGTACTTACCAGTAACTTGTATTTCCTTCCATAGGAATCCAGTGTGTGGTTTTCAGCAGGAAAGTTTCTAAGTGTCCATTTTTGAAACGTACAAATATTCCTTTAAAATCAGCCAAACTACGAATTCCGATTTACTCACCTGTTATCAGGAGAGAACCCAGTGCTGCATCTTTTAGCTCATCACTGTCCCTGAAAAGTAATTCTAAGCGTACTTACCAGTAACTTGTATTTCCTTCCATAGGAATCCAGTGTGTGGTTTTCAGCAGGAAAGTTTCTAAGTGTCCATTTTTGAAATGTACAAATATTCCTCTAAAATCAGCCGAACTACAAATTCTGATTTACTCACCTGTTATCAGGAGAGAACCCAGTGCTGCATCTTTTAGCTCAGCACTGTCCGTGAAAAGTAATTCTAAGCGTACTTACCAGTAACTTGTATTTCCTTCCATGGGAATCCGTTGTGTGGTTTTCACCAGAAAAGTTTCTAAGTGTCCATTTTTGAAACGTACAAATATTCCTCTAAAATCAGCCGAACTACGAATTCCGATTTACTCACCTGTTATCAGGAGAGAACCCAGTGCTGGATCTTTTATCCCAGCACTGACCCTGAAAAGTAATTCTAAGCGTACTTACCAGTAACTTGTATTTCCTTCCATAGGAATCCATTCAGTGGTTTCACCAGAAAAGTTTCTAAGTGTCCATTTTTGAAATGTACAAATATTCCTCTAAAATCAGCCGAACTATGAATTCCGATTTACTCACCTGTTATCATGAGAGAACCCAGGGCTGCATCTTTTAGCCCAGCACTGAACCTGAAAAGTAATTGTAAGTGTACTTACCAGTAACTTGTATTTCCTTCCATAGGAATCCATTGTGTGGTTTTCACCAGAAAAGTTTGTAAGTGTCCATTTTTGAAACGTACAAATATTCCTCTAAAATCAGCCGAACTACGAATTCCGATATACTCACCTTTTATCAGGAGAGAACCCAGGGCTGCATCTTTTAGCCCAGCACTGAACCTGAAAAGTAATTGTAAGTGTACTTACCAGTAACTTGTATTTCCTTCCATAGGAATCCATTGTGTGGTTTCACCAGAAAAGTTTCTAAGTGTCCATTTTTGAAACGTACAAATATTCCTCTAAAATCAGCCGAACTACGAATTCCGATTTACTCACCTGTTATCAGGAGAGAACCCAGTGCTGCATCTTTTAGCTCATCACTGTCCCTAAAAAGTAATTCTAAGCGTACTTACCAGTAACTTGTATTTCCTTCCATAGGAATCCAGTGTGTGTTTTTCAGCAGGAAAGTTTCTAAGTGTCCATTTTTGAAATGTACAAATATTCCTCTAAAATCAGCCGAACTACAAATTCCGATTTACTCACCTGTTATCAGGAGAGAACCCAGTGCTGCATCTTTTAGCTCAGCACTTTCCCTGAAAAGTAATTCTAAGCGTACTTACCAGTAACTTGTATTTCCTTCCATAGGAATCCATTGTGTGGTTTTCACCAGAAAAGTTTCTAAGTGTCCATTTTTTAAACGTACAAATATTCCTCTAAAATCAGCCGAACTACGAATTCCGATTTACTCACCTGTTATCAGGTGAGAACCCAGTGCTGGATCTTTTATCCCAGCACTGACTCTGAAAAGTAATTCTAAGCGTACTTAGCAGTAACTTGTATTTCCTTCCATAGGAATCCAGTGTGTGGTTTTCAGCAGGAAAGTTACTAAGTGTCCATTTTTGAAATGTACAAATATTCCTCTAAAATCAGCCGAACTACGAATTCCGATTTACTCACCTGTTATCAGGAGAGAACCCAGTGCTGCATCTTTTATCCCAGCACTGACCCTGAAAAGTAATTCTAAGCGTACTTAACAGTAACTTGTATTTCTTCCATAGGAATCCATTGTGTGGTTTTCAGCAGGAAAGTTACTAAGTGTCCATTTTTGAAATGTACAAATATTCCTCTAAAATCAGCCAAACTACGAATTCTGATTTACTCACCTGTTATCATGAGAGAACCCAGTGCTGCATCTTTTAGTTCATCACTGTCCCTGAAAAGTAATTCTAAGCGTACTTACCAGTAACTTGTATTTCCTTCCATAGGAATCCAGTGTGTGGTTTTCAGCAGGAAAGTTTCTAAGTGTCCATTTTTGAAATGTACAAATATTCCTCTAAAATCAGCCGAACTACGAATTCCGATTTACTCACCTGTTATCAGGAGAGAACCCAGGGCTGCATCTTTTAGCCCAGCACTGAACCTGAAAAGTACTTGTGAGCGTCCTTACCAGTAACTTGTATTTCCTTCCATAGTAATCCATTGTGTGGTTTTCACCAGAAAAGTTTCTAAGTGTCCATTTTTGAAACGTACAAATATTCCTCTAAAATCAGCCGAACTACGAATTCCGATTTACTCACCTGTTATCAGGAGAGAACCCAGTGCTGCATCTTTTTGCTCATCACTGTCCCTGTAAAGTAATTCTAAGCATACTTACCAGTAACTTGTATTTCCTTCCATAGGAATCCAGTGTGTGGTTTTCAGCAGGAAAATTTCTAAGTGTCCATTTTTGAAATGTACAAATATTCCTCTAAAATCAGCCGAACTACGAATTCCGATTTACTCACCTGTTATCAGGAGAGAACCCAGGGCTGCATCTTTTAGCCCAGCACTGAACCTGAAAAGTAATTGTAAGTGTACTTACCAGTAACTTGTATTTCCTTCCATAGGAATCCATTGTGTGGTTTTCACCAGAAAAGTTTCTAAGTGTCCATTTTTGAAACGTACAAATATTCCTTTAAAATCAGCCAAACTACGAATTCCGATTTACTCACCTGTTATCAGGAGAGAACCCAGTGCTGCATCTTTTAGCTCATCACTGTCCCTGAAAAGTAATTCTAAGCGTACTTACCAGTAACTTGTATTTCCTTCCATAGGAATCCAGTGTGTGGTTTTCAGCAGGAAAGTTTCTAAGTGTCCATTTTTGAAATGTACAAATATTCCTCTAAAATCAGCCGAACTACAAATTCTGATTTACTCACCTGTTATCAGGAGAGAACCCAGTGCTGCATCTTTTAGCTCAGCACTGTCCGTGAAAAGTAATTCTAAGCGTACTTACCAGTAACTTGTATTTCCTTCCATGGGAATCCGTTGTGTGGTTTTCACCAGAAAAGTTTCTAAGTGTCCATTTTTGAAACGTACAAATATTCCTCTAAAATCAGCCGAACTACGAATTCCGATTTACTCAACTGTTATCAGGAGAGAACCCAGTGCTGGATCTTTTATCCCAGCACTGACCCTGAAAAGTAATTCTAAGCGTACTTACCAGTAACTTGTATTTCCTTCCATAGGAATCCATTCAGTGGTTTCACCAGAAAAGTTTCTAAGTGTCCATTTTTGAAATGTACAAATATTCCTCTAAAATCAGCCGAACTACGAATTCCGATTTACTCACCTGTTATCATGAGAGAACCCAGGGCTGCATCTTTTAGCCCAGCACTGAACCTGAAAAGTAATTGTAAGTGTACTTACCAGTAACTTGTATTTCCTTCCATAGGAATCCATTGTGTGGTTTTCACCAGAAAAGTTTCTAAGTGTCCATTTTTGAAACGTACAAATATTCCTCTAAAATCAGCCGAACTACGAATTCCGATTTACTCACCTGTTATCATGAGAGAACCCAGGGCTGCATCTTTTAGCCCAGCACTGAACCTGAAAAGTAATTGTAAGTGTACTTACCAGTAACTTGTATTTCCTTCCATAGGAATCCATTGTGTGGTTTCACCAGAAAAGTTTCTAAGTGTCCATTTTTGAAATGTACAAATATTCCTCTGAAATCAGCCGAACTACGAATTCCGATATACTCACCTGTTATCAGGAGAGAACCCAGGGCTGCATCTTTTAGCCCAGCACTGAACCTGAAAAGTAATTGTAAGTGTACTTACCAGTAACTTGTATTTCCTTCCATAGGAATCCATTGTGTGGTTTCACCAGAAAAGTTTCTAAGTGTCCATTTTTGAAACATACAAATATTCCTCTAAAATCAGCCGAACTACGAATTCCGATTTACTCACCTGTTATCAGGAGAGAACCCAGTGCTGCATCTTTTAGCTCATGACTGTCCCTAAAAAGTAATTCTAAGCTTACTTACCAGTAACTTGTATTTCCTTCCATAGGAATCCAGTGTGTGTTTTTCAGCAGGAAAGTTTCTAAGTGTCCATTTTTGAAATGTACAAATATTCCTCTAAAATCAGCCGAACTACAAATTCCGATTTACTCACCTGTTATCAGGAGAGAACCCAGTGCTGCATCTTTTAGCTCAGCACTTTCCCTGAAAAGTAATTCTAAGCGTACTTACCAGTAACTTGTATTTCCTTCCATAGGAATCCATTGTGTGGTTTTCACCAGAAAAGTTTCTAAGTGTCCATTTTTTAAATGTACAAATATTCCTCTAAAATCAGCCGAACTACGAATTCCGATTTACTCACCTGTTATCAGGTGAGAACCCAGTGCTGGATCTTTTATCCCAGCACTGACTCTGAAAAGTAATTCTAAGCGTACTTAGCAGTAACTTGTATTTCCTTCCATAGGAATCCAGTGTGTGGTTTTCAGCAGGAAAGTTACTAAGTGTCCTTTTTTGAAATGTACAAATATTCCTCTAAAAATAGCCGAACTACGAATTCCAATTTACTCACCTGTTATCAGGAGAGAACCAAGTGCTGCATCTTTTAGCTCATCACTGTCCCTGAAAAATAATTGTAAGTGTACTTACCAGTAACTTGTATTTCCTTCCATAGGAATCCATTGTGTGGTTTTCACCAGAAAAGTTTCTAAGTGTCCATTTTTGAAATGTACAAATATTCCTCTAAAATCAGCCGAACTACGAATTCTGATTTACTCACCTGTTATCAGGAGAGAACCCAGTGCTGCATCTTTTTGCTCATCACTGTCCCTGAAAAGTAATTCTAAGCGTACTTACCAGTAACTTGTATTTCCTTCCATAGGAATCCAGTGTGTGGTTTTCAGCAGGAAAGTTTCTAAGTGTCCATTTTTGAAATGTACAAATATTCCTCTAAAATCAGCCGAACTACGAATTCCGATTTACTCACCTGTTATCAGGAGAGAACCCAGGGCTGCATCTTTTAGCCCAGCACTGAACCTGAAAAGTAATTGTAAGTGTACTTACCAGTAACTTGTATTTCCTTCCATAGGAATCCATTGTGTGGTTTTCACCAGAAAAGTTTCTAAGTGTCCATTTTTGAAACGTACAAATATTCCTTTAAAATCAGCCGAACTACGAATTCCGATTTACTCACCTGTTATCAGGAGAGAACCCAGTGCTGCATCTTTTTGCTCATCACTGTCCCTGAAAAGTAATTCTAAGCGTACTTACCAGTAACTTGTATTTCCTTCCATAGGAATCCAGTGTGTGGTTTTCAGCAGGAAAGTTTCTAAGTGTTCATTTTTGAAATGTACAAATATTCCTCTAAAATCAGCCGAACTACGAATTCCGATTTACTCACCTGTTATCAGGAGAGAACCCAGGGCTGCATCTTTTAGCCCAGCACTGAACCTGAAAAGTAATTGTAAGTGTACTTACCAGTAACTTGTATTTCCTTCCATAGGAATCCATTGTGTGGTTTTCTCCAGAAAAGTTTCTAAGTGTCCATTTTTGAAACGTACAAATATTCCTTTAAAATCAGCCAAACTACGAATTCCGATTTACTCACCTGTTATCAGGAGAGAACCCAGTGCTGCATCTTTTAGCTCATCACTGTCCCTGAAAAGTAATTCTAAGCGTACTTACCAGTAACTTGTATTTCCTTCCATAGGAATCCAGTGTGTGGTTTTCAGCAGGAAAGTTTCTAAGTGTCCATTTTTGAAATGTACAAATATTTCTCTAAAATCAGCCGAACTACAAATTCCGATTTACTCACCTGTTATCAGGAGAGAACCCAGTGCTGCATCTTTTAGCTCAGCACTGTCCCTGAAAAGTAATTCTAAGCGTACTTACCAGTAACTTGTATTTACTTCTATAGGAATCCGTTGTGTGGTTTTCACCAGAAAAGTTTCTAAGTGTCCATTTTTGAAACGTACAAATATTCCTCTAAAATCAGCCGAACTACGAATTCCGATTTACTCACCTGTTATCAGGAGAGAACCCAGTGCTGGATCTTTTATCCCAGCACTGACCCTGAAAAGTAATTCTAAGCGTACTTACCAGTAACTTGTATTTCCTTCCATAGGAATCCAGTGTGTGGTTTTCAGCAGGAAAGTTTCTAAGTGTCCATTTTTGAAACGTACAAATATTCCTCTAAAATCAGCCGAACTACGAATTCCGATTTACTCACCTGTTATCATGAGAGAACCCAGGGCTGCATCTTTTAGCCCAGCACTGAACCTGAAAAGTAATTGTAAGTGTACTTAGCAGTAACTTGTATTTCCTTCCATAGGAATCCATTGTGTGGTTTTCACCAGAAAAGTTTGTAAGTGTCCATTTTTGAAACGTACAAATATTCCTCTAAAATCAGCCGAACTACGAATTCCGATATACTCACCTGTTATCAGGAGAGAACCCAGGGCTGCATCTTTTAGCCCAGCACTGAACCTGAAAAGTAAATGTAAGTGTACTTACCAGTAACTTGTATTTCCTTCCATAGGAATCCATTGTGTGGTTTCACCAGAAAAGTTTCTAAGTGTCCATTTTTGAAACGTACAAATATTCCTCTAAAATCAGCCGAACTACGAATTCCGATTTACTCACCTGTTATCAGGAGAGAACCCAGTGCTGCATCTTTTAGCTCATCACTGTCCCTAAAAAGTAATTCTAAGCGTACTTACCAGTAACTTGTATTTCCTTCCATAGGAATCCAGTGTGTGTTTTTCAGCAGGAAAGTTTCTAAGTGTCCATTTTTGAAATGTACAAATATTCCTCTAAAATCAGCCGAACTACAAATTCCGATTTACTCACCTGTTATCAGGAGAGAACCCAGTGCTGCATCTTTTAGCTCAGCACTTTCCCTGAAAAGTAATTCTAAGCGTACTTACCAGTAACTTGTATTTCCTTCCATAGGAATCCATTGTGTGGTTTTCACCAGAAAAGTTTCTAAGTGTCCATTTTTGAAACGTACTAATATTGCTCTAAAATCAGCTGAACTACGAATTCCGATTTACTCACTTGTTATCAGGGAGAGCCCAGGGCTGCATCTTTCAGCCCAGCACTGAACCTGAAAAGTAATTGTAAGCGTACTGACCAGTAACTTGTATTTCCTTCCATAGGAATCCATTGTTTGGTTTTCACCAGAAAAGTTTCTAAGTGTCCATTTTTGAAACGTACAAATATTCCTCTAAAATCAGCCGAACTACGAATTCCGATTTACTCACCTGTTATCAGGAGAGGACGCAGTGCTGCATCTTTTAGCCCAGCACTGACCCTGAAAAGTAATTCTAAGCATACTTACCAGAAACTTGTATTTCCTTCCACAGGAATCCATTGTGTGGTTTTCAGCAGAAACGTTTCTAAGTGTCCATTTTTGAAATGTACAAATATTCCTCTAAAATCAGCCGAACTATGAATTCCGATTTACTCACCTGTTATCAGGAGAGAACCCAGGGCTGCATCTTTTAGCCCAGCACTGCACCTGAAAAGTAATTGTAAGTGTACTTACCAGTAACTTGTATTTCCTTCCATAGGAATCCATTGTGTGGTTTCACCAGAAAAGTTTCTAAGTGTCCATTTTTGAAACGTACAAATATTCCTCTAAAATCAGCCGAACTACGAATTCCGATTTACTCACCTGTTATCATGAGAGAACCCAGGGCTGCATCTTTTAGCCCAGCACTGAACCTGAAAAGTAATTGTAAGTGTACTTACCAGTAACTTGTATTTCCTTCCATAGGAATCCATTGTGTGGTTTTCACCAGAAAAGTTTCTAAGTGTCCATTTTTGAAACGTACAAATATTCCTGTAAAATCAGCCGAACTACGAATTCCGATTTACTCACCTGTTATCATGAGAGAACCCAGGGCTGCATCTTTTAGCCCAGCACTGAACCTGAAAAGTAATTGTAAGTGTACTTACCAGTAACTTGTATTTCCTTCCATAGGAATCCATTGTGTGGTTTTCACCAGAAAAGTTTGTAAGTGTCCATTTTTGAAACGTACAAATATTCCTCTAAAATCAGCCGAACTACGAATTCCGATATACTCACCTGTTATCAGGAGAGAACCCAGGGCTGCATCTTTTAGCCCAGCACTGAACCTGAAAAGTAATTGTAAGTGTACTTACCAGTAACTTGTATTTCCTTCCATAGGAATCCATTGTGTGGTTTCACCAGAAAAGTTTCTAAGTGTCCATTTTTGAAACGTACAAATATTCCTCTAAAATCAGCCGAACTACGAATTCCGATTTACTCACCTGTTATCAGGAGAGAACCCAGTGCTGCATCTTTTAGCTCATCACTGTCCCTAAAAAGTAATTCTAAGCGTACTTACCAGTAACTTGTATTTCCTTCCATAGGAATCCAGTGTGTGTTTTTCAGCAGGAAAGTTTCTAAGTGTCCATTTTTGAAATGTACAAATATTCCTCTAAAATCAGCCGAACTACAAATTCCGATTTACTCACCTGTTATCAGGAGAGAACCCAGTGCTGCATCTTTTAGCTCAGCACTTTCCCTGAAAAGTAATTCTAAGCGTACTTACCAGTAACTTGTATTTCCTTCCATAGGAATCCATTGTGTGGTTTTCACCAGAAAAGTTTCTAAGTGTCCATTTTTTAAACGTACAAATATTCCTCTAAAATCAGCCGAACTACGAATTCCGATTTACTCACCAGTTATCAGGTGAGAACCCAGTGCTGGATCTTTTATCCCAGCACTGACTCTGAAAAGTAATTCTAAGCGTACTTAGCAGTAACTTGTATTTCCTTCCATAGGAATCCAGTGTGTGGTTTTCAGCAGGAAAGTTACTAAGTGTCCATTTTTGAAATGTACAAATATTCCTCTAAAATCAGCCGAACTACGAATCCCGATTTACTCACCTGTTATCAGGAGAGAACCCAGTGCTGCATCTTTTAGCTCAGCACTGTCCCTGAAAAGTAATTCTAAGCATACTTACCAGTAACTTGTATTTCCTTACATAGGAATCCAGTGTATGGTTTTCAGCAGGAAAGTTTCTAAGTTTCCTTTGTTGAAATGTACAAATATTCCTCTAAAATCAGCTGAACTACGAATTCCGATTTACTCACCTGTTATCAGGAGAGAACCCAGTGCTGCATCTTTTATCCCAGCACTGACCCTGAAAAGTAATTCTAAGCGTACTTAACAGTAACTTGTATTTCTTCCATAGGAATCCATTGTGTGGTTTTCAGCAGGAAAGTTTCTAAGTGTCCATTTTTGAAATGTACAAATATTCCTCTAAAATCAGCCAAACTACGAATTCTGATTTACTCACCTGTTATCATGAGAGAACCCAGTGCTGCATCTTTTAGTTCATCACTGTCCCTGAAAAGTAATTCTAAGCGTACTTACCAGTAACTTGTATTTCCTTCCATAGGAATCCAGAGTGTGGTTTTCAGCAGGAAAGTTTCTAAGTGTCCATTTTTGAAATGTACAAATATTCCTCTAAAATCAGCCGAACTACGAATTCCGATTTACTCACCTGTTATCAGGAGAGAACCCAGGGCTGCATCTTTTAGCCCAGCACTGAACCTGAAAAGTAATTGTAAGTGTACTTACCAGTAACTTGTATTTCCTTCCATAGGAATCCATTGTGTGGTTTCACCAGAAAAGTTTCTAAGTGTCCATTTTTGAAACGTACAAATATTCCTCTAAAATCAGCCGAACTACGAATTCCGATTTACTCACCTGTTATCAGGAGAGAACCCAGTGCTGCATCTTTTAGCTCATCACTGTCCCTAAAAAGTAATTCTAAGCGTACTTACCAGTAACTTGTATTTCCTTCCATAGGAATCCAGTGTGTGTTTTTCAGCAGGAAAGTTTCTAAGTGTCCATTTTTGAAATGTACAAATATTCCTCTAAAATCAGCCGAACTACAAATTCCGATTTACTCACCTGTTATCAGGAGAGAACCCAGTGCTGCATCTTTTAGCTCAGCACTTTCCCTGAAAAGTAATTCTAAGCGTACTTACCAGTAACTTGTATTTCCTTCCATAGGAATCCATTGTGTGGTTTTCACCAGAAAAGTTTCTAAGTGTCCATTTTTTAAACGTACAAATATTCCTCTAAAATCAGCCGAACTACGAATTCCGATTTACTCACCTGTTATCAGGTGAGAACCCAGTGCTGGATCTTTTATCCCAGCACTGACTCTGAAAAGTAATTCTAAGCGTACTTAGCAGTAACTTGTATTTCCTTCCATAGGAATCCAGTGTGTGGTTTTCAGCAGGAAAGTTACTAAGTGTCCATTTTTGAAATGTACAAATATTCCTCTAAAATCAGCCGAACTACGAATCCCGATTTACTCACCTGTTATCAGGAGAGAACCCAGTGCTGCATCTTTTAGCTCAGCACTGTCCCTGAAAAGTAATTCTAAGCATACTTACCAGTAACTTGTATTTCCTTACATAGGAATCCAGTGTATGGTTTTCAGCAGGAAAGTTTCTAAGTTTCCTTTGTTGAAATGTACAAATATTCCTCTAAAATCAGCTGAACTACGAATTCCGATTTACTCACCTGTTATCAGGAGAGAACCCAGTGCTGCATCTTTTATCCCAGCACTGTCCCTGAAAAGTAATTCTAAGCATACTTACCAGTAACTTGTATTTCCTTACATAGGAATCCAGTGTATGGTTTTCAGCAGGAAAGTTTCTAAGTTTCCTTTGTTGAAATGTACAAATATTCCTCTAAAATCAGCTGAACTACGAATTCCGATTTACTCACCTGTTATCAGGAGAGAACCCAGTGCTGCATCTTTTATCCCAGCACTGACCCTGAAAAGTAATTCTAAGCGTACTTAACAGTAACTTGTATTTCTTCCATAGGAATCCATTGTGTGGTTTTCAGCAGGAAAGTTTCTAAGTGTCCATTTTTGAAATGTACAAATATTCCTCTAAAATCAGCCAAACTACGAATTCTGATTTACTCACCTGTTATCATGAGAGAACCCAGTGCTGCATCTTTTAGTTCATCACTGTCCCTGAAAAGTAATTCTAAGCGTACTTACCAGTAACTTGTATTTCCTTCCATAGGAATCCAGAGTGTGGTTTTCAGCAGGAAAGTTTCTAAGTGTCCATTTTTGAAATGTACAAATATTCCTCTAAAATCAGCCGAACTACGAATTCCGATTTACTCACCTGTTATCAGGAGAGAACCCAGGGCTGCATCTTTTAGCCCAGCACTGAACCTGAAAAGTAATTGTAAGTGTACTTACCAGTAACTTGTATTTCCTTCCATAGGAATCCATTGTGTGGTTTCACCAGAAAAGTTTCTAAGTGTCCATTTTTGAAACGTACAAATATTCCTCTAAAATCAGCCGAACTACGAATTCCGATTTACTCACCTGTTATCAGGAGAGAACCCAGTGCTGCATCTTTTAGCTCATCACTGTCCCTAAAAAGTAATTCTAAGCGTACTTACCAGTAACTTGTATTTCCTTCCATAGGAATCCAGTGTGTGTTTTTCAGCAGGAAAGTTTCTAAGTGTCCATTTTTGAAATGTACAAATATTCCTCTAAAATCAGCCGAACTACAAATTCCGATTTACTCACCTGTTATCAGGAGAGAACCCAGTGCTGCATCTTTTAGCTCAGCACTTTCCCTGAAAAGTAATTCTAAGCGTACTTACCAGTAACTTGTATTTCCTTCCATAGGAATCCATTGTGTGGTTTTCACCAGAAAAGTTTCTAAGTGTCCATTTTTTAAACGTACAAATATTCCTCTAAAATCAGCCGAACTACGAATTCCGATTTACTCACCTGTTATCAGGTGAGAACCCAGTGCTGGATCTTTTATCCCAGCACTGACTCTGAAAAGTAATTCTAAGCGTACTTAGCAGTAACTTGTATTTCCTTCCATAGGAATCCAGTGTGTGGTTTTCAGCAGGAAAGTTACTAAGTGTCCATTTTTGAAATGTACAAATATTCCTCTAAAATCAGCCGAACTACGAATCCCGATTTACTCACCTGTTATCAGGAGAGAACCCAGTGCTGCATCTTTTAGCTCAGCACTGTCCCTGAAAAGTAATTCTAAGCATACTTACCAGTAACTTGTATTTCCTTACATAGGAATCCAGTGTATGGTTTTCAGCAGGAAAGTTTCTAAGTTTCCTTTGTTGAAATGTACAAATATTCCTCTAAAATCAGCTGAACTACGAATTCCGATTTACTCACCTGTTATCAGGAGAGAACCCAGTGCTGCATCTTTTATCCCAGCACTGACCCTGAAAAGTAATTCTAAGCGTACTTAACAGTAACTTGTATTTCTTCCATAGGAATCCATTGTGTGGTTTTCAGCAGGAAAGTTTCTAAGTGTCCATTTTTGAAATGTACAAATATTCCTCTAAAATCAGCCAAACTACGAATTCTGATTTACTCACCTGTTATCATGAGAGAACCCAGTGCTGCATCTTTTAGTTCATCACTGTCCCTGAAAAGTAATTCTAAGCGTACTTACCAGTAACTTGTATTTCCTTCCATAGGAATCCAGCGTGTGGTTTTCAGCAGGAAAGTTTCTAAGTGTCCATTTTTGAAATGTACAAATATTCCTCTAAAATCAGCCGAACTACGAATTCCGATTTACTCACCTGTTATCAGGAGAGAACCCAGGGCTGCATCTTTTAGCCCAGCACTGAACCTGAAAAGTACTTGTGAGCGTCCTTACCAGTAACTTGTATTTCCTTCCATAGGAATCCATTGTGTGGTTTTCACCAGAAAAGTTTCTAAGTGTCCATTTTTGAAACGTACAAATATTCCTCTAAAATCAGCCGAACTACGAATTCCGATTTACTCACCTGTTATCAGGAGAGAACCCAGTGCTGCATCTTTTTGCTCATCACTGTCCCTGTAAAGTAATTCTAAGCGTACTTACCAGTAACTTGTATTTCCTTCCATAGGAATCCAGTGTGTGGTTTTCAGCAGGAAAGTTTCTAAGTGTCCATTTTTGAAATGTACAAATATTCCTCTAAAATCAGCCGAACTACGAATTCCGATTTACTCACCTGTTATCAGGAGAGAACCCAGTGCTGCATCTTTTAGCTCAGCACTTTCCCTGAAAAGTAATTCTAAGCGTACTTACCAGTAACTTGTATTTCCTTCCATAGGAATCCATTGTGTGGTTTTCACCAGAAAAGTTTCTAAGTGTCCATTTTTTAAACGTACAAATATTCCTCTAAATTCAGCCGAACTACGAATTCCGATTTACTCACCTGTTATCAGGTGAGAACCCAGTGCTGGATCTTTTATCCCAGCACTGACTCTGAAAAGTAATTCTAAGCGTACTTAGCAGTAACTTGTATTTCCTTCCATAGGAATCCAGTGTGTGGTTTTCAGCAGGAAAGTTACTAAGTGTCCATTTTTGAAATGTACAAATATTCCTCTAAAATCAGCCGAACTACGAATCCCGATTTACTCACCTGTTATCAGGAGAGAACCCAGTGCTGCATCTTTTAGCTCAGCACTGTCCCTGAAAAGTAATTCTAAGCATACTTACCAGTAACTTGTATTTCCTTACATAGGAATCCAGTGTATGGTTTTCAGCAGGAAAGTTTCTAAGTTTCCTTTGTTGAAATGTACAAATATTCCTCTAAAATCAGCTGAACTACGAATTCCGATTTACTCACCTGTTATCAGGAGAGAACCCAGTGCTGCATCTTTTATCCCAGCACTGACCCTGAAAAGTAATTCTAAGCGTACTTAACAGTAACTTGTATTTCTTCCATAGGAATCCATTGTGTGGTTTTCAGCAGGAAAGTTTCTAAGTGTCCATTTTTGAAATGTACAAATATTCCTCTAAAATCAGCCAAACTACGAATTCTGATTTACTCACCTGTTATCATGAGAGAACCCAGTGCTGCATCTTTTAGTTCATCACTGTCCCTGAAAAGTAATTCTAAGCGTACTTACCAGTAACTTGTATTTCCTTCCATAGGAATCCAGAGTGTGGTTTTCAGCAGGAAAGTTTCTAAGTGTCCATTTTTGAAATGTACAAATATTCCTCTAAAATCAGCCGAACTACGAATTCCGATTTACTCACCTGTTATCAGGAGAGAACCCAGGGCTGCATCTTTTAGCCCAGCACTGAACCTGAAAAGTAATTGTAAGTGTACTTACCAGTAACTTGTATTTCCTTCCATAGGAATCCATTGTGTGGTTTCACCAGAAAAGTTTCTAAGTGTCCATTTTTGAAACGTACAAATATTCCTCTAAAATCAGCCGAACTACGAATTCCGATTTACTCACCTGTTATCAGGAGAGAACCCAGTGCTGCATCTTTTAGCTCATCACTGTCCCTAAAAAGTAATTCTAAGCGTACTTACCAGTAACTTGTATTTCCTTCCATAGGAATCCAGTGTGTGTTTTTCAGCAGGAAAGTTTCTAAGTGTCCATTTTTGAAATGTACAAATATTCCTCTAAAATCAGCCGAACTACAAATTCCGATTTACTCACCTGTTATCAGGAGAGAACCCAGTGCTGCATCTTTTAGCTCAGCACTTTCCCTGAAAAGTAATTCTAAGCGTACTTACCAGTAACTTGTATTTCCTTCCATAGGAATCCATTGTGTGGTTTTCACCAGAAAAGTTTCTAAGTGTCCATTTTTTAAACGTACAAATATTCCTCTAAAATCAGCCGAACTACGAATTCCGATTTACTCACCTGTTATCAGGTGAGAACCCAGTGCTGGATCTTTTATCCCAGCACTGACTCTGAAAAGTAATTCTAAGCGTACTTAGCAGTAACTTGTATTTCCTTCCATAGGAATCCAGTGTGTGGTTTTCAGCAGGAAAGTTACTAAGTGTCCATTTTTGAAATGTACAAATATTCCTCTAAAATCAGCCGAACTACGAATCCCGATTTACTCACCTGTTATCAGGAGAGAACCCAGTGCTGCATCTTTTAGCTCAGCACTGTCCCTGAAAAGTAATTCTAAGCATACTTACCAGTAACTTGTATTTCCTTACATAGGAATCCAGTGTATGGTTTTCAGCAGGAAAGTTTCTAAGTTTCCTTTGTTGAAATGTACAAATATTCCTCTAAAATCAGCTGAACTACGAATTCCGATTTACTCACCTGTTATCAGGAGAGAACCCAGTGCTGCATCTTTTATCCCAGCACTGTCCCTGAAAAGTAATTCTAAGCATACTTACCAGTAACTTGTATTTCCTTACATAGGAATCCAGTGTATGGTTTTCAGCAGGAAAGTTTCTAAGTTTCCTTTGTTGAAATGTACAAATATTCCTCTAAAATCAGCTGAACTACGAATTCCGATTTACTCACCTGTTATCAGGAGAGAACCCAGTGCTGCATCTTTTATCCCAGCACTGACCCTGAAAAGTAATTCTAAGCGTACTTAACAGTAACTTGTATTTCTTCCATAGGAATCCATTGTGTGGTTTTCAGCAGGAAAGTTTCTAAGTGTCCATTTTTGAAATGTACAAATATTCCTCTAAAATCAGCCAAACTACGAATTCTGATTTACTCACCTGTTATCATGAGAGAACCCAGTGCTGCATCTTTTAGTTCATCACTGTCCCTGAAAAGTAATTCTAAGCGTACTTACCAGTAACTTGTATTTCCTTCCATAGGAATCCAGTGTGTGGTTTTCAGCAGGAAAGTTTCTAAGTGTCCATTTTTGAAATGTACAAATATTCCTCTAAAATCAGCCGAACTACGAATTCCGATTTACTCACCTGTTATCAGGAGAGAACCCAGTGCTGCATCTTTTTGCTCATCACTGTCCCTGTAAAGTAATTCTAAGCGTACTTACCAGTAACTTGTATTTCCTTCCATAGGAATCCAGTGTGTGGTTTTCAGCAGGAAAGTTTCTAAGTGTCCATTTTTGAAATGTACAAATATTCCTCTAAAATCAGCCGAACTACGAATTCCGATTTACTCACCTGTTATCAGGAGAGAACCCAGGGCTGCATCTTTTAGCCCAGCACTGAACCTGAAAAGTAATTGTAAGTGTACATACCAGTAACTTGTATTTCCTTCCATAGGAATCCATTGTGTGGTTTTCACCAGAAAAGTTTCTAAGTGTCCATTTTTGAAACGTACAAATATTCCTTTAAAATCAGCCAAACTACGAATTCCGATTTACTCACCTGTTATCAGGAGAGAACCCAGTGCTGCATCTTTTAGCTCATCACTGTCCCTGAAAAGTAATTCTAAGCGTACTTACCAGTAACTTGTATTTCCTTCCATAGGAATCCAGTGTGTGGTTTTCAGCAGGAAAGTTTCTAAGTGTCCATTTTTGAAATGTACAAATATTCCTCTAAAATCAGCCGAACTACAAATTCTGATTTACTCACCTGTTATCAGGAGAGAACCCAGTGCTGCATCTTTTAGCTCAGCACTGTCTGTGAAAAGTAATTCTAAGCGTACTTACCAGTAACTTGTATTTCCTTCCATGGGAATCCGTTGTGTGGTTTTCACCAGAAAAGTTTCTAAGTGTCCATTTTTGAAACGTACAAATATTCCTCTAAAATCAGCCGAACTACGAATTCCGATTTACTCACCTGTTATCAGGAGAGAACCCAGTGCTGGATCTTTTATCCCAGCACTGACCCTGAAAAGTAATTCTAAGCGTACTTACCAGTAACTTGTATTTCCTTCCATAGGAATCCATTCAGTGGTTTCACCAGAAAAGTTTCTAAGTGTCCATTTTTGAAATGTACAAATATTCCTCTAAAATCAGCCGAACTATGAATTCCGATTTACTCACCTGTTATCATGAGAGAACCCAGGGCTGCATCTTTTAGCCCAGCACTGAACCTGAAAAGTAATTGTAAGTGTACTTACCAGTAACTTGTATTTCCTTCCATAGGAATCCATTGTGTGGTTTTCACCAGAAAAGTTTGTAAGTGTCCATTTTTGAAACGTACAAATATTCCTCTAAAATCAGCCGAACTACGAATTCCGATATACTCACCTGTTATCAGGAGAGAACCCAGGGCTGCATCTTTTAGCCCAGCACTGAACCTGAAAAGTAATTGTAAGTGTACTTACCAGTAACTTGTATTTCCTTCCATAGGAATCCATTGTGTGGTTTCACCAGAAAAGTTTCTAAGTGTCCATTTTTGAAACGTACAAATATTCCTCTAAAATCAGCCGAACTACGAATTCCGATTTACTCACCTGTTATCAGGAGAGAACCCAGTGCTGCATCTTTTAGCTCATCACTGTCCCTAAAAAGTAATTCTAAGCGTACTTACCAGTAACTTGTATTTCCTTCCATAGGAATCCAGTGTGTGTTTTTCAGCAGGAAAGTTTCTAAGTGTCCATTTTTGAAATGTACAAATATTCCTCTAAAATCAGCCGAACTACAAATTCCGATTTACTCACCTGTTATCAGGAGAGAACCCAGTGCTGCATCTTTTAGCTCAGCACTTTCCCTGAAAAGTAATTCTAAGCGTACTTACCAGTAACTTGTATTTCCTTCCATAGGAATCCATTGTGTGGTTTTCACCAGAAAAGTTTCTAAGTGTCCATTTTTTAAACGTACAAATATTCCTCTAAAATCAGCCGAACTACGAATTCCGATTTACTCACCTGTTATCAGGTGAGAACCCAGTGCTGGATCTTTTATCCCAGCACTGACTCTGAAAAGTAATTCTAAGCGTACTTAGCAGTAACTTGTATTTCCTTCCATAGGAATCCAGTGTGTGGTTTTCAGCAGGAAAGTTACTAAGTGTCCATTTTTGAAATGTACAAATATTCCTCTAAAATCAGCCGAACTACGAATTCCGATTTACTCACCTGTTATCAGGAGAGAACCCAGTGCTGCATCTTTTAGCTCAGCACTGTCCCTGAAAAGTAATTCTAAGCATACTTACCAGTAACTTGTATTTCCTTACATAGGAATCCAGTGTATGGTTTTCAGCAGGAAAGTTTCTAAGTTTCCTTTGTTGAAATGTACAAATATTCCTCTAAAATCAGCTGAACTACGAATTCCGATTTACTCACCTGTTATCAGGAGAGAACCCAGTGCTGCATCTTTTATCCCAGCACTGACCCTGAAAAGTAATTCTAATCGTACTTAACAGTAACTTGTATTTCTTCCATAGGAATCCATTGTGTGGTTTTCAGAAGGAAAGTTTCTAAGTGTCCATTTTTGAAATGTACAAATATTCCTCTAAAATCAGCCGAACTACGAATTCTGATTTACTCACCTGTTATCAGGAGAGAACCCAGTGCTGCATCTTTTAGCTCAGCACTGTCTGTGAAAAGTAATTCTAAGCGTACTTACCAGTAACTTGTATTTCCTTCCATGGGAATCCGTTGTGTGGTTTTCACCAGAAAAGTTTCTAAGTGTCCATTTTTGAAACGTACAAATATTCCTCTAAAATCAGCCGAACTACGAATTCCGATTTACTCACCTGTTATCAGGAGAGAACCCAGTGCTGGATCTTTTATCCCAGCACTGACCCTGAAAAGTAATTCTAAGCGTACTTACCAGTAACTTGTATTTCCTTCCATAGGAATCCATTCAGTGGTTTCACCAGAAAAGTTTCTAAGTGTCCATTTTTGAAATGTACAAATATTCCTCTAAAATCAGCCGAACTATGAATTCCGATTTACTCACCTGTTATCATGAGAGAACCCAGGGCTGCATCTTTTAGCCCAGCACTGAACCTGAAAAGTAATTGTAAGTGTACTTACCAGTAACTTGTATTTCCTTCCATAGGAATCCATTGTGTGGTTTTCACCAGAAAAGTTTGTAAGTGTCCATTTTTGAAACGTACAAATATTCCTCTAAAATCAGCCGAACTACGAATTCCGATATACTCACCTGTTATCAGGAGAGAACCCAGGGCTGCATCTTTTAGCCCAGCACTGAACCTGAAAAGTAATTGTAAGTGTACTTACCAGTAACTTGTATTTCCTTCCATAGGAATCCATTGTGTGGTTTCACCAGAAAAGTTTCTAAGTGTCCATTTTTGAAACGTACAAATATTCCTCTAAAATCAGCCGAACTACGAATTCCGATTTACTCACCTGTTATCAGGAGAGAACCCAGTGCTGCATCTTTTAGCTCATCACTGTCCCTAAAAAGTAATTCTAAGCGTACTTACCAGTAACTTGTATTTCCTTCCATAGGAATCCAGTGTGTGTTTTTCAGCAGGAAAGTTTCTAAGTGTCCATTTTTGAAATGTACAAATATTCCTCTAAAATCAGCCGAACTACAAATTCCGATTTACTCACCTGTTATCAGGAGAGAACCCAGTGCTGCATCTTTTAGCTCAGCACTTTCCCTGAAAAGTAATTCTAAGCGTACTTACCAGTAACTTGTATTTCCTTCCATAGGAATCCATTGTGTGGTTTTCACCAGAAAAGTTTCTAAGTGTCCATTTTTTAAACGTACAAATATTCCTCTAAAATCAGCCGAACTACGAATTCCGATTTACTCACCTGTTATCAGGTGAGAACCCAGTGCTGGATCTTTTATCCCAGCACTGACTCTGAAAAGTAATTCTAAGCGTACTTAGCAGTAACTTGTATTTCCTTCCATAGGAATCCAGTGTGTGGTTTTCAGCAGGAAAGTTACTAAGTGTCCATTTTTGAAATGTACAAATATTCCTCTAAAATCAGCCGAACTACGAATTCCGATTTACTCACCTGTTATCAGGAGAGAACCCAGTGCTGCATCTTTTAGCTCAGCACTGTCCCTGAAAAGTAATTCTAAGCATACTTACCAGTAACTTGTATTTCCTTACATAGGAATCCAGTGTATGGTTTTCAGCAGGAAAGTTTCTAAGTTTCCTTTGTTGAAATGTACAAATATTCCTCTAAAATCAGCTGAACTACGAATTCCGATTTACTCACCTGTTATCAGGAGAGAACCCAGTGCTGCATCTTTTATCCCAGCACTGACCCTGAAAAGTAATTCTAATCGTACTTAACAGTAACTTGTATTTCTTCCATAGGAATCCATTGTGTGGTTTTCAGAAGGAAAGTTTCTAAGTGTCCATTTTTGAAATGTACAAATATTCCTCTAAAATCAGCCGAACTACGAATTCTGATTTACTCACCTGTTATCATGAGAGAACCCAGTGCTGCATCTTTTAGTTCATCACTGTCCCTGAAAAGTAATTCTAAGCGTACTTACCAGTAACTTGTATTTCCTTCCATAGGAATCCAGTGTGTGGTTTTCAGCAGGAAAGTTTCTAAGTGTCCATTTTTGAAATGTACAAATATTCCTCTAAAATCAGCCGAACTACGAATTCCGATTTACTCACCTGTTATCAGGAGAGAACCCAGGGCTGCATCTTTTAGCCCAGCACTGAACCTGAAAAGTACTTGTGAGCGTCCTTACCAGTAACTTGTATTTCCTTCCATAGGAATCCATTGTGTGGTTTTCACCAGAAAAGTTTCTAAGTGTCCATTTTTGAAACGTACAAATATTCCTCTAAAATCAGCCGAACTACGAATTCCGATTTACTCACCTGTTATCAGGAGAGAACCCAGTGCTGCATCTTTTTGCTCATCACTGTCCCTGTAAAGTAATTCTAAGCGTACTTACCAGTAACTTGTATTTCCTTCCATAGGAATCCAGTGTGTGGTTTTCAGCAGGAAAGTTTCTAAGTGTCCAGTTTTTGAAATGTACAAATATTCCTCTAAAATCAGCCGAACTACGAATTCCGATTTACTCACCTGTTATCAGGAGAGAACCCAGGGCTGCATCTTTTAGCCCAGCACTGAACCTGAAAAGTAATTGTAAGTGTACTTACCAGTAACTTGTATTTCCTTCCATAGGAATCCATTGTGTGGTTTTCACCAGAAAAGTTTCTAAGTGTCCATTTTTGAAACGTACAAATATTCCTTTAAAATCAGCCAAACTACGAATTCCGATTTACTCACCTGTTATCAGGAGAGAACCCAGTGCTGCATCTTTTAGCTCATCACTGTCCCTGAAAAGTAATTCTAAGCGTACTTACCAGTAACTTGTATTTCCTTCCATAGGAATCCAGTGTGTGGTTTTCAGCAGGAAAGTTTCTAAGTGTGCATTTTTGAAATGTACAAATATTCCTCTAAAATCAGCCGAACTACAAATTCTGATTTACTCACCTGTTATCAGGAGAGAACCCAGTGCTGCATCTTTTAGCTCAGCACTGTCCGTGAAAAGTAATTCTAAGCGTACTTACCAGTAACTTGTATTTCCTTCCATGGGAATCCGTTGTGTGGTTTTCACCAGAAAAGTTTCTAAGTGTCCATTTTTGAAACGTACAAATATTCCTCTAAAATCAGCCGAACTACAAATTCTGATTTACTCACCTGTTATCAGGAGAGAACCCAGTGCTGGATCTTTTATCCCAGCACTGACCCTGAAAAGTAATTCTAATCGTACTTACCAGTAACTTGTATTTCCTTCCATAGGAATCCAGTGTGTGGTTTTCAGCAGGAAAGTTTCTAAGTGTCCATTTTTGAAATGTACAAATATTCCTCTAAAATCAGCCGAACTACGAATTCCGATTTACTCACCTGTTATCAGGAGAGAACCCAGTGCTGCATCTTTTAGCTCAGCACTTTCCCTGAAAAGTAATTCTAAGCGTACTTACCAGTAACTTGTATTTCCTTCCATAGGAATCCATTGTGTGGTTTTCACCAGAAAAGTTTCTAAGTGTCCATTTTTTAAACGTACAAATATTCCTCTAAATTCAGCCGAACTACGAATTCCGATTTACTCACCTGTTATCAGGTGAGAACCCAGTGCTGGATCTTTTATCCCAGCACTGACTCTGAAAAGTAATTCTAAGCGTACTTAGCAGTAACTTGTATTTCCTTCCATAGGAATCCAGTGTGTGGTTTTCAGCAGGAAAGTTACTAAGTGTCCATTTTTGAAATGTACAAATATTCCTCTAAAATCAGCCAAACTACGAATTCCGATTTACTCACCTGTTATCAGGAGAGAACCCAGTGCTGCATCTTTTAGCTCATCACTGTCCCTGAAAAGTAATTCTAAGCGTACTTACCAGTAACTTGTATTTCCTTCCATAGGAATCCAGTGTGTGGTTTTCAGCAGGAAAGTTTCTAAGTGTCCATTTTTGAAATGTACAAATATTCCTCTAAAATCAGCCAAACTACAAATTCTGATTTACTCACCTGTTATCAGGAGAGAACCCAGTGCTGGATCTTTTATCCCAGCACTGACCCTGAAAAGTAATTCTAAGCGTACTTACCAGTAACTTGTATTTCCTTCCATAGGAATCCATTCAGTGGTTTCACCAGAAAAGTTTCTAAGTGTCCATTTTTGAAATGTACAAATATTCCTCTAAAATCAGCCGAACTATGAATTCCGATTTACTCACCTGTTATCATGAGAGAACCCAGGGCTGCATCTTTTAGCCCAGCACTGAACCTGAAAAGTAATTGTAAGTGTACTTACCAGTAACTTGTATTTCCTTCCATAGGAATCCATTGTGTGGTTTTCACCAGAAAAGTTTGTAAGTGTCCATTTTTGAAACGTACAAATATTCCTCTAAAATCAGCCGAACTACGAATTCCGATATACTCACCTGTTATCAGGAGAGAACCCAGGGCTGCATCTTTTAGCCCAGCACTGAACCTGAAAAGTAATTGTAAGTGTACTTACCAGTAACTTGTATTTCCTTCCATAGGAATCCATTGTGTGGTTTCACCAGAAAAGTTTCTAAGTGTCCATTTTTGAAACGTACAAATATTCCTCTAAAATCAGCCGAACTACGAATTCCGATTTACTCACCTGTTATCAGGAGAGAACCCAGTGCTGCATCTTTTAGCTCATCACTGTCCCTAAAAAGTGATTCTAAGCGTACTTACCAGTAACTTGTATTTCCTTCCATAGGAATCCAGTGTGTGTTTTTCAGCAGGAAAGTTTCTAAGTGTCCATTTTTGAAATGTACAAATATTCCTCTAAAATCAGCCGAACTACAAATTCCGATTTACTCACCTGTTATCAGGAGAGAACCCAGTGCTGCATCTTTTAGCTCAGCACTTTCCCTGAAAAGTAATTCTAAGCGTACTTACCAGTAACTTGTATTTCCTTCCATAGGAATCCATTGTGTGGTTTTCACCAGAAAAGTTTCTAAGTGTCCATTTTTTAAACGTACAAATATTCCTCTAAAATCAGCCGAACTACGAATTCCGATTTACTCACCTGTTATCAGGTGAGAACCCAGTGCTGGATCTTTTATCCCAGCACTGACTCTGAAAAGTAATTCTAAGCGTACTTAGC